>NC_141002.1:2963616-2999568 GCF_052327205.1 Somniosus microcephalus
GGTGCCGACTCTCTCCCCCCCTCCCCTGAAGGTGCTGACACTCTCTTCCACCCCCCCCTCCCCTGAAGGTGCTGACACACTTCCCCCCACCCCCCCGCCCTGAAGGTGCCGACTCTCTCCCCCCTCCCCTGAAGGTGCCGACTGTTTCTCCCCCCACTACCCCGCTCCCCTGAAGAGATTGTCCTAGGGTTCCAAAGAGTGCCAGGGTCAACTGGGAAGGAGGGTGGGGTGGGAGCTCTTGCTTTCTTACAACAACTGAGTGCGAGTCATCAAAGAGTGCTGTGAGTTTGGGTAAGTGTGAGAGTTCTTTAATTGTTATTTCTCTTTAAATCATTCTTGATAAGATTACTTTAAGCAGTTTAAGTAAAGGGGAAAAGTTAAATATTTGGGATTCTGTTGGTTTAAGAAGAGTAAAACAAGGTTACACTGCAGTAGGAGTAAATTGGCACAGCAGGCAGTGGAAACCAGTTTTCTAACCAATCAGCAGGGGTGACTCATTTGGCTGTAAACAAACAAACAAAGTATAAAAAGACCAGTCCTTGTGCGAGCAAGCACTGAGTGAGAGTCATCAAAGAGTGCTGAGAGTTTGGGGGAAGTGTGAGTTAGGGTAAGTGGGGTGTTAGGTGCTCTTTTCAAACTTTGACTCTGTGGGTTGTAGTTAATAAGGCCTTTCTGGTGCAGTGACTGTCGGTAAACCATTTAACTGGTGTAACTAGAGGGATTGATTTAATTTAAATCCAATTAATTAAAGGGGATACTAGCATCTAAAATCGGGCAGGTGGTGTCCATAACTAACAATAAAAAATTTAATTAATTACATAGAATGGAGCAGGTGATGTGTTACTGTTGCGAGATGTGGGAGCCGGTGAACCCCATTGAGGCTCACGGTGATTACGTCTGTGACAAGTGTCTGCTGCTACAGGAACTCCAGCTCCATGTTGATGAGCTGGAGTCTGAGCTTCAGACACTGCGACACATCAGGGAGGGGGAGAAGTACCTGGACTCTGTATCAGGAGGTGGTCACACCTATGAAGTTAATTAATTCAGATGTAGCCCATGGTCAGGGACAGGACGGTGTGACTACGAGTGAGGCAGGTACGGGGATCCAGGAGGTAGAGCTGGAGGAGCCGCAGCCCTTGCTCTTGTCCAACAGGTTCGAGGTTCTTACTCCCTGTGGGGGACAGGAGCAGGGACTGCAGGGAGGATGAGCAACCTGGCCACAGCACCGTGGAACGGGGGGCCATTCAAGAGGGGGGAGTAAATAGAAATGTTGTAGTGGTAGGGGATAGTATTAGGGGGATAGATAGAGTTCTCTGCAGCCGAGAGTGAGAGTCCCAAAGGCTGTGTGGGTTAAGGACATCTCCTCTGGGCTGGAAAGAAACTTGCAGTGGGAGGGGGGTGGATCCAGTTGTCGTGGTCCATGTGGTACAAACGACGTAGATAGGACTAGGAAGCCGGGTTCTGTTAAAGGAGTATGAGCAGCTAGGGGTCAAATTAAAAAACAGAACCTCAAGGGTAATAATCTCTGGATTATTACCTGAGCCACGAGCGAATTTGGCTAGGGCAAATAAAATTAGAGAGTTAAATGCGTGGCTCAAAGACTGGTGTGGGAGAAATGGGTTTTTGCTTCCTGGGACACTGGCAGCAGTACACTGGCAGGAGGGAGCTGTTCCGTTGGGACAGGCTTCACTTGGCCAGTGCTGGGACTAGAGTCCTGGCGGATCATATAACGAGGGCTGTAGAGAGGGCTATAAACTAACTAGTGGGGGGGGGGGGGGGGGGGGGGGGGGGGAGGTTCCTAGAGAGCAAATAATAAAAATGACAACAGAGAAGGTCATAGACTTAGGTAGCAGTGGGGAAATTAAAAACCAGAGCGTGTCAGGAAGGGGCAGAAGGTATGGAGTAAAAGGTAAAGTAATAAAAAGAGGGCAAAAGCAGGAACTAAGTGTCACAAAACATATTTGAAAGATCTCTATCTGAATGCACGTAGCATTCGTAACAAAATAGACGAGTTAATGGCACAAATAACTACATATGGGTATGATCTTGTGGCCATTACAGAAACATGGCTGCAGGGTGACAATGCCTGGGAATTAAACATACCAGGTTATTTAACGATCAGGAAGGACAGGCAGGAAGGAAGGGGAGGTGGGGTGGCTATGTTAATAAAGGAAGGAATCACTATAATAGAGAAATGATATTGGGTCAAAAGATCAGGATAATGAAACAGTTTGGGTGGAGGTAAGGAATAATAAGGGGAAAAAAACACTAGTGGGCATAGTCTATAGGCCTCCGAACAGTTGCAACTCTGTTGGACGGAGAATCAATCAGGAAATAGTTGAGGCTTGTAATAAGGGAACATCTATAATTATGGGGGATTTTAACTATCATATTAATTGGACAAATCAAATTGGGCAGGGCTGCCTTGAGGATGAGTTCATTGCGTGTATTAGGGATGGGTTTCTTGAGCAGTATGTAACTGAACCGACCAGGGGGGGGGGGGCAAGCAACCTTAGATCTGGTCCTGTGTAATGAGACAGGATTAATTAAAAATGTCCTAGTAAAGGATCCCCTTGGAAGGAGTGACCATAACATGGTTGAATTCCATAGTCAATTAGAGGGTGAGAAGGTTGGATCTCAAACAAGCGTGCTAAGCTTGAATAAAGGAGACTATGAAGGTATGAGAGCGGAATTGAGTAGAGTGGATTGGGAAAATAGATTAAAGGGTAAGACGATACATGATCAGTGGTGTACATTTAAGGAGTTATTTTACAACTTCCAAAAAATATATATTCCACCGAGAAGAAAAGGGTGTAAAAGAAAAGACAGCCATCCGTGGCTAAGTAAAGAAATTAAGGATAGTATTCGACTAAAAACAAGGGCATATAAGGTAGCCAAATCTAGTGGGAGGATAGAGGATTGGGAAAACTTTAAAAGACAGCAAAAAATAACAAAAAGATTGATTAAGAAAGGGAAGATAGATTATGAAAGTAAATTAGCAAAAAATATAAAAACAGATAGTAAGAGTTTTTATAGTTATATAAAAAGAAAAAGGGTGGCTAAAGTAAATGTTGGTCCCTTAGAGGATGAGACCGGGAAATTAATGGTGGGAAATATGGAGATGGCAAAAACACAATGAATATTTTGTATCAGTCTTTACAGTAGAAGACACTAAGAATATCCCAACACTGGACAAACAGGGGACTATGGGGGGGGGGGGGGGGGGGGGGAAGGAGCTAAACACGATCAAAATCACTAAGGAAGTGGTACTCGGTAAAATAATGGGACTCAAGGCGGATAAATCACCTGGACCTGATGGCTTGCATCCTAGGGTCTTGAGGGAAGTGGCGGTAGGGATTGTGGATGCATTGGTAATAATTTTCCAAAACTCCCTGGACTCAACAAAGGTCCTGGCAGACTGGAAAACTGCTAATGTAACGCCCTTATTTAAAAAGGGCAGTAGACAGAAGGCTGGAAACTATAGACCGGTTAGCCTAACATCTGCGGTAGGTAAAATTTTTGGAGTCCATTATTAAGGAGACAGTAACAGGACATTTGGATAATCATCATTTAATAGGACAAAGTCAGCATGGTTTTATGAAGGGGAAGTCATGTTTGACAAATTTGCTGGAGTTCTTTGAGGAAGTAACATATAGGGTGGATAAAGGGGAACCAGTGGACGTAGTGTATTTAGACTTCCAAAAGGCATTTGACAAGGTGCCACACAAAAGATTATTGCTTAAGATAAAAAATCACAGGATTGGGGGTAATATTCTGGCATGGATAGAGGATTGGCTATCTAACAGAAGGCAGAGAGTTGGGATAAATGGTTCATTCTCAGACTGGCAATCAGTAACTAGTGGTGTTCCGCAGGGGTCAGTGCTGGGTCCCCAACTCTTTACAATCTATATTAACGATTTGGAGGAGGGGACCGAGTGTAACATATCAAAGTTTGCAGATGATACTAAGATGGGAGGGAAAGTAGTGAGTGAGGAGGACATAAAAAACCTGCAAGGGGACATAGACAGGCTAAGTAAGTGGGCAGAGATTTGGCAGATGGAATACAATACTGGAAAGTGTGAGGTTATGCACTTTGGCAGGAAAAATCGTAGAGCAAGTTATTATCTTAATGGCAAGAAACTGGAAAGTACTGAAGTACAAAGGGATCTGGGGGTCCTGGTGCACGAAACTCAAAAGGTTAGTATGCAGGTGCAGCAAGTGATTAAGAAGGCCAATGGAATGTTGGCTTTCATTGCTAGGGGGATAGAATATAAAAATAGGGAGGTATTGCTTCAGTTGTACAAGGTATTGGTGAGACCGCACCTGGAATACTGCATACAGTTTTGGTGTCCATACTTAAGAAAAGACATACTTGCTCTCGAGTCAGTACAAAGAAGGTTCACTCGGTTAATCCCGGGGATGAGGGGATGGACATATGAGGAGAGGTTGAGTAGATTGGGACTCTACTCATTGGAGTTCAAAAGAATGAGGGGCGATCTTATTGAAACATATAAGATTGTGAAGGGGTTGGATCGGGTGGATGCGGGGAGGATGTTCCCGATGAGGGGTGAAACTAGAACTAGGGGGCATAGTCTTAGAATAAGGGGCTGCTCTTTCAAAACTGAGATGAGGAGGAACTATTTCACTCAGAGGGTGGTAGGTCCATGGAATATGCTGCCCCAAAAAGCTGTAGAAGCTACATCATTACATAAATTTAAAACAGAAATAGACAGTTTCCTAGAAGTAAAGGGAATTAAGGGTTACGGGGAGCGGGCAGGAATTTGGACATGAGTCTAGGTTCGGATCGGACATGGCCCTGTGGGTAGCGGAGCGGGCCCAGAGGCCGTGTAGCCTGATCCTGCTCCTATTTCGTGTGTCTAATTCTGTTAGATTCAGGAGATGGTTCTGTGATAGTAGATTGGCGGTTAGGATCAGATCAGCCATGATCTTATTGAATGGCGGAGCAGGCTCGAGGGGCCGATTGGCCTACTCCTACTTCTTATGTGCCAAGCTTGATACTGGAGCCAGTTAGCCTCTTACCCACAGTACATGGTACCACACAGAGGTGCCCCCAAAGTCAATGTGGAAGTCGGTATAACTGTCCTCCATTCCCATCAGGCAGTATTTCTGAACGCAGGGTTTAGGAAAGAAGGAGTCCTCTGGCCAGTAATTCTCCACCCACGAAAGCTTCCGCACAATATCAGGAACTTGCACCAAGTCTGACATCCTGTGTGCAAACCAGAATAAAACAGTAGCTTAATACAGGGTGCAGACAGCGAGCTAATCAGCACAGTGCGGCAGAGGTCAACATCAGTTCAACCGTGAACGGTGCCTCACCCTGCAGGACGGCAATTCAACACGGAGGGGTTTCCATTCAGTGTCAAATATACAAATAATGGGTAAAATAAAACCAAGACCGAGCAGGGGTGAGCGTTGCAGTGTCACAGCACTCGGACTTCTGCCCGAGAGACGTCACACAGGGTATTCCTGCTCCCTCAGGCACTGTCAAAATGTGAATTCACAGAGAGGCGCCTCACACTACATTAACAGAGCCTTTATAGCTCTCATATGAACCAGATCAAAGTTGTAGAAAAAGAAAATCAGCTCATCTCTTTCTCTCCCGCCCCAATAAAAACCAATGCTGATAAAGAGATAAAGGGGACAATTTTAGCACACAAAAATGGATGGGTTGGGAGCAGGTGGATTTAATGAGGTTGCCAGCCTCTGATTTAATCGGCTTCGCAGGTTGTACAGTGGTTTCCCAAGCCTTGGGAAACCCGGCAGCTGAAGTGAGGGGTGGACGGCTTCGGGGAGAAGGCAAGTGCCTTTCCAGCACTGCTTGTGGGCCAGGAGGAGCAGGAGTGCTTCCCCCAGCCCCCATACAAAGGCCCCCGGGACCAGGATCAGACCACCCCACCTCGGTTCGGGAATTGGACCTACCTTGCCCTCCAGCTAAACCTCCGCAGCATGTGGGGCAACCTAGACTTCCAGGGGTCCCGTCCGAAACTCCACCCCACCGCCTATGTAACCTACCGCTGTTTAATATCCAGGCCACGGGCCGCTCACCACGGGCTGCGGGCAGGGGCCGCTCACCACGGGCTGCGGGCAGGGGCCGCTCACCACGGGCTGCGGGCGCTCACCACGGGCTGCGGGCAGGGGCCATTTAGGAATTGCCTCCATTGATTGCTCTTTTTCGCAATGTTCATTGATCTCACTACTGACATGAATCAGTCATTCATGAAAGAAAGACTTATGAAATAATACTGAGCGGCCTACGAGTGGTGCTGTCCAGGGAGAGTATAAATACTCGGGCACGGGCCCAGCTTGCACAGGACATTAACAGGAACTAGTGAAGGACACAACCAGACCTCCATGTTGTAAAACAGTTGATTAAAGCTTTGTTTAACGCTTAGACCAAGTGCCTAGTAGTTTTCTTACGTCAACTACTGCTTGTGGGATCTTGCTGTCTGCAGATTGGTTGTCTCGTTTGCTGAAAAAATGTCTGCACTTTCATTGGCCATGGAGCGCTTTGGACACCAAGAATGTCTGTGATTCTGTGTGAATGTGAAAGGTGCTACATAAATGCAGTTTAGTTGTTTCTATTCACATGTAAATCTGTTGGCACATAAAACAGCCTCACGTTCAAATTGTTGAAGGTACATTACATTGCACATGCCAACACTGTCCAGCCACATTTCCAAATATCCAGCCACAAGCAACTTACTTTGTATCAGAAAATTCCAAGCTAATGACATTTAATACTTTGGTTCGATGGAGGGCAGTGTAATATTCTACAAACTCCTGCAGTTCCATCTTACAGTCAGCTTGCCGAGCCACATCGATCACATCGATCACCTTCTCACCACCTTGAGAGATTCAAAATGAATATTCAGATATATCTGGAAGCCATGTTATTTAGACAAGGATAACCTTTCACCCAACTACAGCCATGAAACAGCTAAAATAACAACCTATATAGCAGATGTAATACAGCAACATGGAGTTTCACGGGAGGGGTGTTGTGGGGGGAGGTAAACAGACACTGACCAAGAGTTAGGACAGTGACTGAACATGAGGCCAAGGTGTAGTGGATAGATGGCCGAGGGGTCTCGGAGGAGGTGGGAAGGGGGTAGATAGCTGAGGGGTCTCGCAGAAGTACAGAGTTTAGAGGTGTGTTGGCCGAAGGCTGTGCTGTTGATGGTGGAGTTGGGGAGGTGTAGGGAGATGTATGAAGACCAGAAGGTTAGGGCTCCAATGTAGGACTGGAAGAGATTTCAGAGATAGTGGGCAAAGCCTTGAAGGACTTGTACATGAGGATGGAAATTTTGAGATCAGACGCTGTGGGATGTGAAGCAATTGGGAGTTGAGGAGGACAAGGGTGATACATGAGCAGGATTTCGTGCAGGGTAGGATATGGGCGATTTAAAGTTTGTGTAAAATGCAGCTGGGAAGGCCAGCTAGAAAAGCATTGGACAGGTCAAGCCTGGAGCTGACCACGGCATGAATGACAATTTCATCGGCAGTGAGGAAGAGGGCAGACGATACTAAGGAGACAAAAATATATAGTCAGTGATGATTAGAATGAGGGGCATTAGAAGCTCAGCTCAGGGTCAAACAGACACCAAGACTGAAGAGGCTGCAGGAACAGAAAGATCTGGGGGCGCAAGTACGCAAATCTTTGAAGGTGGCAGGACAAGTTGAGAAGGCTGTTAAAAAAGCATATAGGATCTTTGGCTTTATAAACAAACAGAGGAATAGAGTACAAAAGCAAGGAAGTTATGCTAAACCTTCATAAAACACTGGTTAGATCTCAGCTGGAGTACTGTGGCAAATTCTGGGCACCAGAATTTAAGAAGGATGTAAAGGTCTTGGAGAGGGTGCAGAGATTTGCTGGAATGGTACCAGGGATGAGGGACTTCAGTTATATGGAGGCTGGAGAAGCTGGGATTGTTCTCCTTAGAGCAGAGAAGATTAAGGGGAGATTTGAGAGAGGTGCTAGTAAGTATAGGAATGGGAGGATAGAGCAGATGAATGCGTGGCTAAAGAGTTGGTGTAGGGGGGAGGGTTTTACTTTCCTGGATCACTGGGCCTGCTTCTGGGAAAGGTGGGACTTGTACAAGTCGGACGGGTTGCACCTGAACCAGAGCGGGACAAATATCCTTGCGGGGAGGTTTGCTAGCACTGTTGGGGGGGGGTTTAAACTAACTTGGCAGGGGGATGGGATACAGAGGGGAGCTGAAATAGGGGGGGGGATGTGCTGCCAATTATAGAGAAAAAAACAAGTCAGCTTGGTAGACAGGGCAAATATATAAGGGCAAGGCTGGATGGCATCTATTTTAATGCAGGGAGTCTTGCGAATAAGGTGGATGAACTGAAGGTGTTGATAAACACATGGGAGTATGATATTGTTGCTATCACGGAGACATGGTTGAGGGAAGGGCAAGACTGGCAGCTCAATATTCCGGGGTACAGAATCTTCAGGCGAGACAGAGGGGGAGGTATAAGAGGAGGGGGTGTCGCAATATTAATTAAGGAGTCAATTACTGCAGTAAGGAGGGATGATATATTAGCAGGGTCCTCTAATGAGGCCATATGGGTGGAGCTTAAAAACAAAAAGGGGGCAAGCACTTTGCTGGGAGTGTACTATAGGCCTCCAAACAGTCAGGGGGAGATAGAGGAACAGATATGTAGGCAAATCTCAGAGAAATGCGCAAATAATAGGGTAATAATAATGGGGGATTTCAACTTCCCCAATATTAACTGGGATAGTCAGAGTGTGAAAGGCTCAGAGGGTGTAGAATTCTTAAAGTGCATCCAGGAGAGCTTTTTGAGCCAGCATGTAGAAAGTCCTACAAGAGAGGGGGCGGTACTGGACCTAATTCTAGGGAATGTGGCCGGCCAAGTGGAAAAAGTGCTAGTAGGTGAGCACTTTGGTGATAGTGACCATAATATGGTAAGATTTAAGGTGGCCATGGAAATGGACAGGGATGGGCCGGAAATAAAGGTTCTAAATTGGGGGAAGGCCGATTTTAATAGGATAAGGCAGGATCTGGCCAAAATGGACTGGGATCAGCTACTTGTAGGAAAATCCACATCGGAGCAATGGGAGGCTTTCAGAAGGGAGATTGAGATCATACAATGGCAACATGTTCCCGTAAAGGTCAAGGGTGGTTCCAAAAACCACAGGGAACCTTGGATGTCAGGGGATATACGAGAATGGATTAGGAAAAAAAGGAGGGCTTTTGGTAGATACAAAAGGCTAAAGACGGAGGAAGCCCTAGAGGAGTACAAAAAGTGCAGGGGGATACTTAAAAAAGAAATTAGGAGATCAAGGAGGGGCCATGAAATAACACTGGCAAGCAAAATAAAGGAAAATCCGAAGATGTTTTATAAGTATATTAAGGGTAAGAGGATAACTAGGGAAAAAATAGGGCCCATTAGGGACAAAAGTGGCAATCTGTGTGTGGAGCCGGAAGATGTAGGAGGGGTTCTAAATGAATTTTTTGCATCTGTTTTCACTATGGAGAAGGACGATGTAGACATAGAAATAGGGCGGGGGGACTGTGATATGCTCGAACATATTAACATCGAGCGGGAGGAGGTATTGGCGGTTTTAGCTGGCCTAAAAATGGATAAATCCCCAGGCCCGGATGAAATGTATCCCAGGCTGCTGTGTGAGGCAAAGGAGGAGATTGCGGGGGCTCTAACACATATATTCAGGACCTCTCTGGCCACAGGGGATGTGCCAGAGGACTGGAGAACCGCTAATGTAGTACCATTATTCAAGAAGGGTAGTAGGGAAAAACCGGGGAACTACAGGCCAGTGAGCCTAACATCAGTGGTAGGAAAATTATTGGAAAAAATCCTGAGGGACAAAATTTGTCTCCACTTGGAGAGGCAAGGATTAATCAGGGATAGTCAACATGGCTTTGTCAAGGGAAGATCATGTCTGACTAATTTGATTGAATTTTTTGAGGGGGTGACTAGGTGTGTGGATGAGGGTAACGCAGTGGATGTGGTATACATGGATTTCAGTAAGGCCTTCGATAAAGTCCCGCACAGGAGACTGGTCAAGAAGGTAAGAGCCCATGGAATCCAGGGTGCCTTGGCACATTGGATACAAAACTGGCTTAGTGGCAGAAGGCAGAGGGTGATGGTCGAAGGTTGTTTTTGTGACTGGAAGCCTGTGGCCAGTGGGGTACCACAGGGATCGGTGCTGGGTCCCTTGCTGTTTGTGGTCTACATTAATGACTTGGATATGATTGTAAAGGGTATGATCAGTAAGTTCGCGGATGATACAAAAATTGGTAGGGTGGTAAATAGCGAGGAGGGTAGCCTCAGTCTGCAGGACGATATAGATGGGTTGGTCAGATGGGCGGAACAGTGGCAAATGGAATTTAACCCGGAAAAGTGCGAGGTGATGCACTTTGGGGGGGACTAACAAGGCAAAGGAATACACAATGAATGGAAAGACCCTAGGCAAGACGGAGGGTCAGAGGGATCTGGGTGTGCAAGTACACAGATCCCTGAAGGCGGCGGAACAGGTGGATAAGGTGGTAAAAAAGGCATATGGGATACTTGCCTTCATTAGCCGAGGCATTGAATATAAGAGCAAGGAGGTTATGATGGAGCTGTATAAAACACTGGTTAGGCCACAGCTGGAATATTGTGTGCAGTTCTGGTCGCCACACTACAGGAAGGATGTGATCGCGTTAGAGAGGGTGCAGAGGAGGTTCACCAGGATGTTACCAGGGCTGGAGCGCTTCAGCTATGAGGAGAGACTGGGCAGGTTGGGTTTGTTTTCCTTGGAGCTGAGGAGGGACATGATTGAGGTGTACAAAATTATGAGGGGCATAGATAGGATGGATGCTGAGGAGCTTTTTCCCTTAGTAGAGGGGTCAATAACTAGGGGGCATAGATTCAAGGTAAAGGGCGGGAGGTTTAGAGGGGATTTGAGAAAGAACTTTTTCACCCAGAGGGTGGTTGGAGTCTGGAACTCACTGCCTGAAAGGGTTGTGGAGGCAGAAACCCTCACAACATTTAAGAAGCATTTGGATGAGCACTTGAAATGCCATAGCATACAAGGCTACGGGCCAAATGCTGGAATATGGGATTAGATTAGACAGGGTGTGATGGCCGGCGCGGACACGATGGGCCGAAGGGCCTCTATCCGTGCTGTATTACTCTATGACTCTATGACAGAGTATTTGGGGAGAAACTGTTCCCAGTGGCAGAAGGGCCGGGAATCAGATTTACGGTAATTGGCAAAAGAACTAGAAGGAAGATGAGATTTTTTTTTTATGCATCAAGTTGTAATTTGGAACGCGCTGCCTAAAAGGGCGGTGGAAGCAGATTCAGTAATAACTTTCAAATGGGAATTGTATAAATACTCAAAGGGGAAAAATTTGCAGGGCTATGGGTGACAAATGATTGAGATTGGCTGGCCTCTGCTGCACCAAGGATTTAACATTATGGGACGTTCCATCTATTCCCCACCCTCCAATATCCAGGATCAGGAGGCTACACTGCAAGCGTGCAGCATTGTTGAACTTTGCTTGTGGCTGTATCATGTGTTAATACTGGGTGCAGCCATCTCTTACCCACATACTCTTGCACATCCCTGACAGAAAAGGTGCTTGGTGGGAGAGCAATTCCAAGTCCATCTATCTTGGACACCAAGATGGGAAATTCAAACCTGTGCTTTTCCAGGTACCTGTGTGTCAGCTGGGCACCATGCATTTTGATGAGGATTTCACCGGCACTGTCAGAAACAAACAAACATACAGGCGTTACGGAGCTCACTGGCACCAGTAGAGAAACATCCTCGACTAATTCTGGGGCAACAGAGCAATGCCATACTCCAACCATCCAGCACACTTGGCACTGTGCAGTCGGGCATGGATTCACACTCATGTTCCCACACATAGTGAATCGTGACCTCACCCATGCCTCCAGTGGAAAACTGTACAAGTCAAGTATTGACTGAAGGGAAATAAATGCGGTGCAGTCTGCTGCACCCCGTCTGGTCAGTTACAACGTTTTTGGCAGAGGGTTAGGAGCAGGTAATGTGCCGGCCATCCCGTCCACAGTATGGTGTTGAAAGACTGGAATGGGGATGATGGGAAACAGCATCATGCAGAATGATCTCAAAGGTAATGTCCTCACTTTAATTGAACCAATCTCCTGCTTAAAGCAAAGTTCTCCCCATGGTGAATGAACGGAAAATCAGAATTATTTGGATCAGATTTCTACACACCAGACCATGCTAAATCTTGATCACCTGTTCGCCCCAGAACTGAACTTCAAATCCCACATCCTGTCCATCACTTAATCGCTGCTACAGCTCCCCCATTCTTCCCTACCTCAGTCCATCAGCTGCTGAAACCCTTATCCATGCCTTTGTCACCTCGAGACCTGATTATTCCAACACTTGCCTGGCTGACCCACTCCCACTTGTCAATTTTCCCCCACTTACTAATAATCTATATTGGCTGCCTGTTCCTCAACTGTCACTTGTGGTTTTCTCTCCTTTCCTTCTGTCTTTTATTGTTTTCCAATTTCCCTACCTCTCCTCTCTCCCTTCCCTTCCCCCTTCCCATCCTCCCCCTACTTTCCTGCCTTGCCTCACCTTCCCCTCTAATCCGGTCTTCCCTCCCCATCACTCTCCCCACTTCCCTTCTCATCCTGCAGATTGAAAGGTGCAGCACACCAGATATTGAGGTGAACCTAAATTTGGTGGCTGGGTCAGTAACATGAGCCAGTGACACCTCCAGCTCAGAATAGTAGCCAGAAGACCTACAGGCCCAAAATCCAAATCAGTCACTTTTCAACAAGTAGGATACTTAGCTTTTTGGTCTTTGTTGCCTGGCCCCATCAGTCCCTCCAATGTGAAGGGGGCCCCAGGTGTGAGGCCCATTGTCAGCTTCTTGGGACAACCCTGCAAATACACATTTGCGGGTGCAAGGACTGGGAAATGAGTCAGCAGGGCTGGGAACACCTCTTCAGTATCTTGCCAACACCAGGTTTCCACCTATTGCAAGTGGAGGCCTTGTTGCGCCTCTGAGAAATGCTGGAAATCCCAGGACAATATATGAGACAGGGACCACCCGTAATGGGTCTCCACCTCCTTTTCCTCTGTATGGTGCCAGTGAAGCATTCCCCAGGTGCTATGGAGAGGAGTATAGGGGCCAGGTCTTTTAGTTATCCAGCTTTAAACAAACAGCTTTTAATATACTACAACCACACATGGAACTACACCAGACTATTAAAGGATTCCCATACCTGGGAAAGTGCCGGGCTCGTAGCTCCCTGATAAAGACTGGTGTCCCCGCCTGTATCAGTTTAACACAGTCTGCTGTCTCTGTATAGTCGTGTCGGTGCCAGTTCTTCCGTTTCTTCACTGAGAGTCAAAGAGTAAAGCAAAAAAATAGCGGATGAAGTTGACGCAAATATCTACAGGAATAAAGCCTGCCACTGGACTGGATTGAGAATCAGATGAACTGGAGCAAAGGCAAATTTGGAGAGATAGAAACGATAAACTGCTCACGCATCCCAACAAAGGTGCTCAATCTAACATTTGGAATATTCAACAAATACTCAATCCAACATTCACAATTCGGGGGACAGAGGCTGGGGTGCATCCACCTGGGATCTCTGTTACTGATCCCATCAAAATGCGCAGGGTCAGGGGACATCCCTTAGTTTGAACACCACTACCAGGTCCCATGCCACTCAGGGCACATCTAGGTTGCCCTCTTTGTATATTAGCCCCAAAGGTTGCTGGTTGCATGAGTTGGTGTGGAAGGAGGGGTGTGGGGTACTGGATCTTCCTCCCCTCAGCAAGAATGTGCCCCATGCTGCCAGATCATACAAACATACGAATTAGGAGCAGGAGTCGGCCACTCGAGCCTGCTCCGCCATTCAATAAGATCATGGCTCATCTGATTACTCCACATACCCGCCTACCCCCGAGCTTATCAAGAATTTATCTACACCGGCCTTAAAAATATTCAAAGACTGTGCTTCCACAGCCCTCTGAGGAAGAGAGTTCCAAAGACTCACGACCCCTTGAGAAAAAATTTCTCCTCATCTCTGTCTTAAATGGGCGACCCCTTATTTTTAAACAGTGACCCCAGTTCTAGATTCTCCCACAGGAGGAAACATTTTCTCCACATCCACCCTGTCCAGACCCCTCAGGATCTTGTATGTTTCAATCAAGTCACCTCTTAATAAACTCCAGCAGATACAAGCTTAGCCTGTCCAACCTTTCCTCATAAGACAAGCCGCCCATTCCAGGTATTAGTCTAGTAAACCTTCTCTGAACTGCTTCCAATGCATTTACATCCTTATATAAGGAGACCAATACTGTACACAATACTCCAGATGTGGTTCCACCAATGCCCTGCATAACTGAAGCATAACCTCCCTACTTTTGTATTCAATTCCCCTCGCAATAAACGATAACATTCTATTAGCTTTCCTAATTACTTGCTGTACCTACATAGTAACCTTTTGCAATTCATGCACTCGGACACCCAGATCCCTCTGCATCTCAGAGTTCTGCAATCTCTCACCATTTAAATAATATGCTTCTTTTTTTATTCTTCCTGCCAAAATGGACAATTTCGCATTTTCCCACATTATACTCCATTTGCCAGATCTTTCCCCACTCACTTAACCTATCTATATCCCTTTGTAGCCTCATGTCCTCTTCACAATTTACTTTCCTACCTATCTTTGTGACATCAGCAAATTTAGCAACCATACCTTCGGTCCCTTCATCCAAGTCATTTATACAAATTGTAAAAAGTTGAGGCCCCAGCACTGATCCCTGTAGCACAACACTCTAGGATTGGACCCTTCAGTTTATATTTCCTCTCCTCATTCTTGACCAAAATGCTCCCAGCAGTGGGTTGCGGAGGGCGGAGGCTGGGAGTGGGGCCGGGAGAGTGAGTGTGGAGAGTGAGTGGCAGGGAGGAGGCCTTCAGCAGCAGACGGAGGCTGGGAGTGGGGCCGGGAGAGTGAGTGTGGAGAGTGAGTGGCAGGGAGGAGGCCTTCAGCAGCAGATGGGCCGAGGCAGTGGGGGAGGGAGGCGGCCGGGTTGGGTCCTGTGGAGGATGTGACACTGTGACCGGCTCCAAGTGGCCCTGAATGAAGCTTCTCCTCCACAGTGGCGGTACCCCTTCCCCGGGGATGGCGCAGCTCCGGCTCCCGGCTCTCTGCCTCATTCCAATCCTGGAGTATATGCTGCTGGCATTCGCATTTTTGGTGACTTTGTGGCAAGCCTCCTCTTCAACTCTCCAACGGGTCGTCGTGCCCATCTGAGCATGAGCTTCCTCTCCCAAATATGGTCCAGTAACATCTCCACCTTCCAAAAACCAAGGTGCCCTACCACTGATCGCTGACATCTCGTGAATCTGGCCACTTTGTTCCTGCTCTTTGCAAAGTCCTTTTCAGCTGCTGAATGACAGCAACATGCAGTTCTCCTGTCCCTTACCGGTGAGCTACCAATCCCAGGCGCTACTCATGTCTGTAGCGCACTCACAAAACCCAGAAACTGGGCCAGGTTCAACGCTGGTTCCCGCAGGTGGGGCTAATCCCACTGTAACCTGCTGGCCTATTTCTATCAGGGGAGAAGTACACAAACGCAAGCAGGGCCTGGTTCAAACAGCAAGGGTTGCACTGCCAGGGAAGGACTGAAAAACTCATATTGCAAAGATTTCTCCATTTTTTTTAATTTTTTTTTTAAAATAGAAAACATCTCAAATTCCAGATGGGGAGGGATTGAAAGAATGAGCGTCAGCATTCCACAATTAAAAAAGGTATTAAAAGACAATTTGCATGGCAAGATGTTTTCTTGCAAAAGCTTCCAGACTTATACTCACTCAGGGAGGCTCCATGTAATATGGCACAGTTTGGACAGTGGTACAAGTCAATGTCGACGGCTTGATGCTCCTCCACCCGTACACAGCTGAAACATAGAACACAAAATACAGATCTACACCCACTCGACACAGAGGGGGACAGGCACTGCTAAACCTTGGCACAGTGCCATGACAGGACCAAGAACCAGTGTGTCCATCCCACTCTTAGTTTAAGTGAATAGTCCAGTACCACTGGCATCATACAGTAAACTGATTCCAAGTTTCACTTTGAAAGGCCACCAATTCTGCACTCATGGAATATCGTAACGCCCTAAACCCCCAGGGCTCTGTTGGTAAAGGTAGTGTGTAACTAGAAAACCATGGGCTTCATTCCCAATCGGATTTCAGCTAGGTACTGTTGGGGTGGTGAATTTGGCCTCTTTGCCCCTCAGCTGCAGAGGAGACAATCAGCAAAATACAATCCCCACCTATTACCTACATATATCAGATGCGATCTAATGGCAATAAAGAGCTCCAAGTTTTGCAGACATCTTGGTTACACTGCACGTAGTTACTATCCTAAACCAAATGATCACTGGAATGGAAATACAGATAAACAACGCAGCAGAATTTCTTGTTGCGCAACTGTTTGTCACAAAGAATACTCATCATCCAGTCCCACAATCCCATTTTGAAGACACGTACAGGAAGGTACAGGATTGGGACACAATATTACAGGAAGGGGGAAAAAAAGAGTAGAAAGAGATAAAAAGAGAGAGAGCGCAAGAGAATGCAAAAGAGAAAGAGAGAAAGGCAGCCTTGTGGGGGGAAAGGGGGTCCCAGAAGAAGGGGACCCAAACTGCTATTGGCCCTTTTTAGTCATCAGGCCCCAACACCTCTCATCATGTCTGCGGCCATTAGCCTGCTTTCCTGAAATCTCTGCAACTCCTTGATACCCCCGCATCAGCTGGTTTGCATCTTTATATTCCTGTGTTAAGCACAGATTTTCTGCTTCCTAGGAATGAAATCAGGAAGCACTGCTTCACACAAAGGACAGTAGAAATCTTGAACACTTGAGCACGGTGGCATAGTGGTTAGCACTGTTGCCTCACAGCGCCAGGGACCCGGGTTCGAATCCGGCCTCGGGTGACTGTCTGTGTGGAGTTTGCACATTCTCCCCGTGTTTGCGTGGGTTTTCTCCGGGTGCTCCGGTTTCCTCCCACAGTCCAAAGATGTGCGGGTTAGGTTGATTGGCTGTGATAAATTGACCCTTAGTGTTAGGGGGATTAAATACGTGGGGTTACGGGGATAGGGTGGGATATGTGTTGGTGTTGGGGTTATGGGGATCGGGTGGGATATGTGTCGGTGCAGGCTTGATGGGCCGAAATGGCCTCTATCTGCACTGTGGGGTTTCTGTGATTCCCCCAGAAGGCAGTGCATGCTGGGGTTCATTTGAAATTTTCAAGACTGAGATGGGTAGATTTTTGTTGGGCAAGGGTATCAAGGGATATGGATCAAAGGCAGGTAAATGGAGTTGAGGCACAGATCAGCCATGATCTAATTGAATGGCAGAACAGGCTTGAGGGCCTGAACGGCCTCCTTCTGTTCCTATGTTCGTTCGTAAACAAACTAAAGTTACCTCATTAAATTGCTCAAAATTTCATCCCTTATACAGTTTTAAAGTATAAATAAAAGTCTCAGCCTCAAAAATGGTGCACAAGTGAGATTTGTAACTGAATTCTCCATAAACAATTGGTTTTGCTTCCAATTGTTAAAAAGCCCCAATCACAGGTACTGCCGTTCAGTGTATTTTGTCTAGCAGGAGTTCATATTTGGAAGCTTAGCAGGTCTGAGAAGACAGCCTCGTTACACAGTGAAGGGATACACCACTGATCCCCTGGAAGCATGCAAAGAAATTCTGAAAACTCCACAGCCGAGATTGAAAAGCTCCCCCTTAACTCTTGTAAGGTGAGAATATACAGTCAGAGCCCGAGAAGCAAAAACTAAAACTACTAAAATCACATATGATGCTTTGATTATCATGAAATTTCTAATGCCCAAAATATTTCAGCAATTGTGGGAAAAAAGGCAAAGACACATTTTCTTAAAGCATTTAAAGTAATTTCACTGGTTCAGCACTAAACTGTGATGTTTACAACAGAAAAGTTGGCAAAACATGCTTAACCAAAAAACAAGGCAACAGGAAGCAAGGTTTGTAGACATGAAATGCGTGCAACAGGCATAAGGGTTTTAACAATACAAGAAAATCTTGCAGCTGTCTACACTTCCTGTCAACTTTTCTCATTCTAAATTCCTGTCCTTATTTACAGTATTGTAGGGACGGAGGTTCCTATTGAAAAGGCTGAGTTTGACTCAGGCAATTAAAACAATGAACTTTAATGCAACAAAACAGGTTTTAACTAGAAACTGCTGGAATACATCAAATACAGGTCTGCTCTCCTTGAAGGTTCCAGGAGGACTGCTCCCCTGGTCTGAAGGCTGACGTCATCACGTTCTTCCCGCCATTGGGGAATCACGTGACTTCATTCACCCTCAATCAATGTTTTTTTGCAGCAGTTAACCCGTTCCCCCCCAGTTAGCAATAAGTATTTACATTTATACAGCGCCTTTAACATAGTAAAATGTCCCATGGCACTTCACAGGAACGTTAGTAAACAAAATTTGAACCAATCCACAAAGAGATATTAGGACAGGTGACCAAAAACTTGATTAAAGTAGGTTTTAAAGGAGCATCTTAAAAGGAGGCGAGCCAGAGAGATTTAGGGAGAGAATTCCAGAGCATAGGCAGCTGAAGGCACAGCCGTTGATGGTAGAGAGTGATGAAAATTGAGGAAGCGCAAGAGGCCAGAATTGGAGGAGCACAGAGATCTCGGTGGGTTGTAGGGCTGGCGGAGGTTACAGAGATAGAGAGGGGCGAGGCCATGGAGGGATTTGAACACAAGAATGAGAATTTTTAAATGGAGGCGCTGCCAGACCAGATGCCAATGCAGGTGATGGATGAACAGGACCTGGAGAGTGTTAGGATATGGACAACAGAGTGTTGAATGAGCTGAAGTTTGTGGAGTTTAAGCACAATCTGTGCGAGTTCCCCAGCACTGAGCTGAGAAACAGGCACCTTAGTTTTCAAAGCACTTATAGCACCTATGATGCATTTGTTGGGTCAGGGAAAAGAAAACAGCAGGCCCAGGAGAGCCCCAATAAAACACTAATTTAAAAAGCAAAATATTGCTCATGCTATAAATCAAACAGAAAATGCTAGAAACACCCAGTTATGATAAACTCCTCTGTTCTCGTCACAGATCCTGACTGACCTACTTCCAAAATATTTTTCTTCTGTTTAAAATAAAAACTGTTCAATTAAAACTTCAATTGAATTTAAAAGTTGAAATCTAAACTGAACAGAAGCCAGAGGCATCTGGAAGCTGCAAGAAAGGCCTGAAATTTAAGAAAATTTTAATCAACTTAATAATATTACCCTCAGTAAACATGACTGCAAAATGAAATGTTAAATTTAAATATAAAAACTTACCTGTAGTACAACCTGAGCTGGGAGACAGACCCTGGAGGAGCAACAGCGCCACCTAGCGTTGGAAAGACTGAAGGGTAAGTACAGTATGAGGGTAGGTATACATACCTTACAATTGAAAGTTATACCCAGCAATAATAATAATAAAACTTTATTGTCATTGCACAAGTACATGAACAACGAAATGTGATCTTGCAAGCTCCCATGACTGGAAGAAGCAAAGCCGCTGCGTCGGTGCGCGCCGCCATTCCATTTCCACCATTCCTCCTGTCCGACAATCTTCAGCCCACCGCCCGGGCCTGCTCACCAGCCGCTCCTCCCGTGGCTCCTTCCGTGACCTTCTCACCAACCGCCCCTCCTCGGGGCTCCTTCCGTGACCTTCTGCACCTGGTCTTCCCTGATGATCACCCCTCCAGGTACTAACCAGGCCTGGCTCTGCTTAGCTTCCAAGCCTTGCCAGTGACCCTGTCTCTAGTCCCAGGAACAGGGCTAGATGTGACGCAGCAAATAACTGACGATAGCAAAATACTGCGGATGCTGGACATCCAAAATAACAACAGAAAATGCTGGAAAAACTCAGCAGGCCAGGCAACATCCGCGGAGAGAGAAATACAGTCAATGTTTTAGGTCGAAACCCTTCGTCAGGACTGAAAAAGCACAAGAAATGAAACAGATTAAAAGGCCAGTTTGGGGGCTGGGAAATGGGGAGGAGAGAACAAAAGAGAAGTTAAGAGACATTAAGAGGTATTCAAAACCAGACGAGATGGTGATCGGACTAGTGGAGACAAAAGACGGCTCTAGATTAGGTGTGAAATGCGCTGGCAGAATGGGAGACAGCTGCCATGTGGGAGAGAGAAAGAGGGAAGGGCCAAAACAAAGGTGTGGATAAAAAATATGTAAAAATGTAATAGGGGCCGAGGTTATGATCTGACATTGTTGAACTGATATTGAGTCCGGAAGGCTGTAAAGTGCCTAATCGGAAGATGAGGTGCTGTTCCTCGAGCTTACGCTGGGTTTCCGTGGAACAATGCAAGAGCCCGAGTACGGTGAGGTCCGAGTGGGAATGGGGCGGTGAATTAAAATGACAGGCGACCGGAAGCTTGGGGTCACCCTTACGGACTGAACGGAGGTGTTTGGTCTCCCCAATGTAGAGGAGACCACATCGTGAGCAGCGAATACAGTATACTAGATTGCAAGAAGTACAAGTAAATCGCTGTTTCACCTGGACAGTGTGGCATTTACAGGAAGTGTGCACGGGATGCAAAACTATAGATCTTCCATGACACTGCTCATAGCTTGCTGGAGGATATGGTGTTATACCATGTAGGGAATAACATGAGGGCCACAAATTTATGGTGACTAAAAAAATCAAATTCCATTTATATGAAGTGGTTTTCTGGGATCTTTCCTGATACATAACATAATAAGAACATAAGACGTAGGAGCAGGTGTAGGTCATTTGGCCCCTCGAGTCTACTCCGCCATTCAATAAGATCATGGCTGATCTGATCTTGGCCTCCACTCCACTTCCCTGCCCGCTCCCCATAACACTTGACTCCCTTATCATTCAAAAATCTGTCTATCTCCACCTTAAATATATTCAATGACCCAGCCTCCACAGCTCTCTGGGGAAGAGAATTCCACAGATTCACGACCCTCAGAGAAGAAATTCCTAATTTCCGATTTAAAAGGGCGACCCCTTATTCTGAAATTATGCCCCCAGTTCTAGATTCCCCCACTAGGGGAAACAGCCTCTCTGCATCTACCCTGTCAAGCCCCTTCAGAATCTTATATGTTTCAATAAGATCCCCCCTTATTCTTCTAAACTCCAATGAGTATAGGCCCAACCTGCTCAACCTTTCTTCATAAGACAACCCCTTCATCTCCGGAATCAACCTGGTGAACCTTCTCTGAACTGCCTCCAATGCAAGTATATCCTTCCTTAAATAAGGAGACCAAAACTGTCCGCAGTACTCGGGTGTGGTCTCACCAGCGCCCTGTACAGTTGTAACAGGACTTCCCTGCTTTTATACTCCATTCCCTTTGCAATAAAGGCCAACATTCTATTTGCCTTCCTAATTACTTACTGTACCTGCATGCTAACTTTTTGTGATTCATGTACGAGGACCCCCAGATCCCTCTGTACCTCAGCATTTTGTAATCTCTCTCCATTTAAATAATCATTTGCTTTTTAATTTTTCCTACCAAAGTGGATAACCTCACATTTTCCCACATTAAACTCCATCTGCCAGATTTTTGCCCACTCACTGAGCCTGTCTGTATCCCTTTGGAGATTCTTTGCGTCCTCCACACAATTTGCTTTCCCACCTATCTTTGTATCATCAGCAAATTTGGCTACATTACACTCGGTCCCTTCATCCACGTCATTAATATAGATTGTAAATAGTTGAGACCCCAGCACTGATCCCTGCGGTACCCCACTAGTTACAGATTACCAACCGTAAAATGGCCCATTTATCCAGACTCTCTGCTTTCTGTCAGCCAATCCTCTATCCATGCTAATATATTACCCCCAACCCCATGAGCATTGAATTCTATGACTCCATTATTCTGTGAAAACTGTAAGTGAGTGGTATTTATATTCTATATATACTCTTTTACCCATTATGCATTTAATCTTTTTACCTCTCATCATTGTTAAAGCGGAGGATACACAGCAGGATGCACCAATTGGATGTAGGTGGCTTGTATTGATACACACTTGGTGTGGAGCTTAGCTACACTGGAGGCTCGGTTCGGGGCTTCACACAATGGAGCGAGACCTTGAGGTTTGACAATCATTTGGAAAAACAAGCAAATACAGCTAGAAGCTGAGGAAAAACAACCTAGTTCAAAAGCAAAATACTGCGGATGCTGGAAATCTGACATAACAGAAAATGCTGGAAACATTCAGCAGGTCAGGCAGCATCTGAGGAGAGGGAAACAGAGTTAACATTTCAAGTCGATTACCTTTCGTCAGAACTGGAAAAAGTTAGAGATATATACAGGATTTAAGCAAGTGCAGGGGACAGGGAAGGGGGGGGAGGGGAGGAAAGAACAAAAGGGAAGGCATGTGATAGGGTGCAAGGGAGGAGAGATTAAATGACAAAAGGGATGATTGTACAAGGCAAAAGGAGAAGGTAATGGGACAAGTAAAGAAACAAAAGATGAGTCTAGAAGAGGTGTAAATGGGGATGGCAGAATCATCAACAGCTTCCATGTGAAAAAAACAGGGGCAGAGGTTATGGTCTGAAATTGTTGAACTCAATGTTGAGTCCGGCAGGCTGTAAAGTGCCTAATCGAAAGAGGAGGTGCTGTTCCTCGAGCTTACGTTGAGCTTCATTGGAACAATGCAAGGCCGAGGACAGAGAGGTCAGAGTGGGAGTGGAGCGGAGAATTAAAGTAACAGGCGACTGGAAGCTCGGACCGAACGGAGGTGTTTCGCAAAGCGGTCACCCAATCTAGTAGTTGGACTCACTAAATACTGCCGATATGTTCTGGCAAATTGTGAACTCTGCACATCTATAGATGAAGATCTCCAGCGAGCAATCTGAACAAAATCACCAGGCTTTTTTTTTATAAAAGAGAGCCGAGGCCTTCAAGTAAAAACATTACGTTTTTAAGAGTCACAAAATATAACTAAATGGGCATATTAGCTGAATTAACGGAATTAAAATGGAAATGGCCAGGAAGAAATGCAATGTTACGTATTTTTTGCACATCAGAAATTTCAACGACTATGTGATTCAGGTGTTCACGACCTCAGTAGATTCTCCTTCCTGACCATTCAGGATTGGCTGTTTTCCCAAGTCTTCAGTAGCTTCCAATGAGCAGTTTTCTAGCTGCTTTCTTTGCTCTTGATTTGTACATTCCTCACCTCTTCAGTTCAGATTTCCTGCCCTCTTACTTTCAGCGCCAATTAGCAAAGTGTGCTGGGAACGTGCGACAGGTAGCAAGTATGACTGGAACTAAGTGTGATTGGAAACAAGTGTTACATGTACAGGACGCTTCTAATATTATTGAGAAATTATGCTCTGGTATTTATGGATCTACTAAATTCAACAACTTGCCCATTCTTAGTGAAAACCATAAATGAGTACCATTTATTTTACATACATGTCTCTGTACCTATTAAAAACTAAAGGAAGACCGTGGTGGTTGTTGGAAGCTAACCATCTCAGCCCCAGGACATCGTTGCAGAAGTTCCTCAGGGCAGAATCCTAGGCCCAAACATCTTCAGCTGCTTCATCAATGACCTTCCCTCCATCATGATAAGGTCAGAT
Organism: Somniosus microcephalus; assembly: GCF_052327205.1. Lineage (NCBI taxonomy): Eukaryota > Metazoa > Chordata > Chondrichthyes > Squaliformes > Somniosidae > Somniosus > Somniosus microcephalus. The sequence continues at coordinate 2,987,310 of NC_141002.1, forward strand.
GGGGATGGTCGCTGATGGTTGCAGTGTTCAGCTCCATTCGCAACTCCTCAGGTAATGAAGCAGTCCGTGCCCACATCCAACAAACCTGGCTTGGGCTGATAAGTAGCAAGGAGCATGCACGCCACACAAGTGCCAGACAATGACCATCTCCAACAAGAAAGAGAGAGTCGAGCCAGCTCCCCTTGACATTCAATGGCATTATCATTATCAAATCCCCCATCAATATCCTGGTGGTCACCAGTAACTAGAAACTTAACCAAATACTGTGGCTACAAGAGCAGGAGAGGCTGGGTATTCTGCGGCAAATGACTCACCTCCCGACTCCCCAAAGCCTTTCCACCATCTACAAGGCAATGGTCAGGAGTGTGATGGAATGCTCTCCGCTTGCCTGGATGAGTGCAGCCCTAACAACATTCAAGAAGCTCAACACCATCCAGGACAAAGCAGCCCGTTTGATTGGAACCCGATCCATCACCGGCACACTATAGCCGCAGTGTGTACCATCTACGAGACGCACTGCAACAACTCGCCAAGTCTTCTTCGACAGCACCAGCTAGGTGGAATTGTAGGCAGTGATCATGGAAGCATAAAATTACAAAGGGATACCGACAGATTAAGTGACTGGGCAAAACTGTGGCAAATAGATTTCAATGCAGGCAAGTGTGAGGTTGTCCACTTTGGAGCCTAAAAAAGGATAGGGCAGGGTACTTTCTAAATAGTGAAAAGCTAAAACCAGTGGAGATCCAAAGAGACTTGGGGAGGGGGGAGGTCCAGGTACATCGATCATTAAAAAGGTCAAGAACAGGTACAGAAAATAATCAAAAAGGCTAATGGGATGCTGGCCTTTATATCTAAAGGATTAGAGTACAAGGGGGTAGAAGTTATGCTGCAGCTGTACAAAACCCTGGTTGGACCACACCTGGAGCACTGTGAGCAGTTCTGGGCACCACACCTTAGGAAGGATATACAGGAAACTTCCGATTTACTGGCACCTAAATAACCGGAAATCTCGGTTAACTGGCAAAATTCAGGAGTAGGTTCAGGTAAGTTTTACTTCATATTACTTGCCTTCCTCGGTCTATTGCTGTGCAATTGGGTGTGGCTGTAGCTATTGCTAAGCTACAGAGACGCTTGGAACTTGTGGCCATTGTTCTGCACCTGCTGCTAAGCAACAGGGTTTGTTGCTTTATACGGCGCTCTCAGCTCTCCGTATCTTTTACTATAGCTCTCGGTTATCCGGAATTTTTGATGAACCGGCACCACGTCGGCCCCAGATAAAAAAAAGTTTCCTGTATTGGCCTTGGCGGGAGTGCAGCATAGGTTTACCAGAATGATACCTGGACTCCAAGGGTTAAGTTACGAGGAGAGATTACACAAACTAGAGTTGTATTCCCTAGAATTTAGAAGGGAAAGGAGTGATCTGATCGAAGGTTTCAAGATATTAAGGGGAACAGATAAGGTAGAGAGAGAGAAACTATTTCCACTGGCCAGGGAAACCGGAACTTCCGTTCCCCTGAATGAAGGGGTTCAGAGGTGGAACGCGTGCGCAGGAGAGGCTGCGCGTGCACATCAAACTTACGTTTTTTTTTGCAGGTTTTCCCGGGAGGGTAAGTCTCCAGAAGTTAGACATGTGAAAAGCAGTCAGAAGGCCTGCTTTTTACAAGGCAAGTGGTGAATTAATTAAAATTAAAACATTTTTTCCACAGGTTTATTATTTTTCAATACTTTAAAGAAAGGGAAGTTTATTTTTAGCCCCGTTAGAAAATGTAATTAATTTTCTCAAAAATTTAAATTGTTTAAAATAGTTATTTCATGTAATTTATAGTTTATTTTAAAAATGTGATTAAAAAAAAATGTATGAGGTTTTAGTGATGTTTTGGGGCTTATAGTATTTATAGGTTTGACAGCTCTTCCTGTCAAACTTATGAATGAAGCATTCCCTGCTATGATTGGCTCTTCATGGCCCACGTGATCCCAGTGGACACATCAAACTAACTGCGCCCCAGGGATACGCAAGCACTGCGCGCCGGCAGTTGGAGGCGGCCCAGGATCGCAATTCCACACGGGCCCACAGCTCAACGGCCGGCGCACAAGGTAAGTGCAGGTCAGAGGCTTGCACCCGCGGGAAGCCTCCGACCCGAATTTCTGGGCCAGTAAGAGATATGGGTCAAAGGTGGATAAATGGAGTTAGGTCGCAGATCAGCCATGATCTCATTGAATGGTGGAGAAGGCTCAAGGGGCTGAATGACCTACCCCTGTTCCAAGGTTCTCAAACCCACAACCTCTACCACCTACAAGGATAAGGGCAGCAGGCGCATGGGATCATCACAACCTCAAAGTTTCCCTCCAAGTCACACACACCCATCCTGACTTGGAAATATTTTGCCATTCCTTCATAGTTGCTGGGTCAAAATCCTGGTACTCCATCCCTAAAAAACACTATGGGAGTACCTTGACACGGACTGCAGCGGTTCAAGAAGGCAGCTCACCACCACCTTCGAGGGCAATTAGGGATGGGCAATGCTGGCCTTGCCAGCGACACCCACACCCCGTGAATGAATAAAACTAATTGAATTATCAACCTTTACCATAGTTAAAGCTGATGGACTGCGACATGAACCAGCTGAAGGGATGCAACTACAGAAAAGCACAGCTGAGACTAATTAAAGCTTGTCCATTTTCACCCAAGAGGCTTTCAAAATTCAGTGTATTTATTTTAAAGAACTCAAATTGAGATAAAGAAAGACACGCCACTGCACAGCAAGATCCCACAAACAGCAATTAGATAGATGACCACATAACCAGTTTTATAAATGATATTGGTTGAGGGGTAAATGTTGGCCAGGACACCTTGTTCTTTCAACAGTGCAGTGGTATCTTTTATGTCCACCTGACAAGGCAAACTGTCCTCATCATCATCCGAAAGATGGCACCTCCGACAATGTAGCACTTCCTCATTACTCTGCAACAGTACTGTGCCAGCCTAGTTTATGAACTCAAGTCTCTGGAGTGGAGCTTGAACCCACAACCTTCTGACTCAGAAGCAAGAGTGCTACCCACTGAGCCACAACTGACACCCGACAACACTTCAAAAGAACTTCATCAAATGTTAAGCTCTCTCGGCTGTCTGGAGGTCATAAAAGGCGCTATATAAAAAGCCATATCTTTTTCCTTATACTGAAACAAAGGGTAATCAACAACTGCATCAGTGATAGTAACTTGGATCAAACAGCCGTTCAACAGCTGTCCAAAGGTGTGCGGGTTAGGTTGATTGGCTATGATAAATTGACCCTTAGTGTTAGGGGGATTAAATACGTGGGGTTACGGGGATAGGGTGGGATATGTGTTGGTGTAGGGGTTACAGGGATCGGGTGGGATATGTGTCGGTGCAGGCTCGATGGGCCGAAATGGCCTCTATCTGCACTGTGGGGTTTCTGTGATTCTGTGAACAGTATCAAATGGTACAATATATGAGACTGCAAACTGACTGGTCAAAAATAAGACAGAATCTCAGATTAACTGAAGGGAGATCCTTCCATTCATTGTATACACCACACTGGGGGGGGGGAGATCCTTCCATTCATTGTATACACCACACTGGTGGGGGGGGGGGGGGGTGGAAAGAGATCCTTCCATTCATTGTATACACAACACTGGGGGGGGGGATCCTTCCATTCATTGTATACACCACACTGGGGGGGGAGAACCTTCCATTCATTGTATACACCACACTGGGGGGGGGAGAACCTTCCATTCATTGTATACACCACACTGGGGGGGGGGGGGATCCTTCCATTCATTGTATACACCACACTGGGAGGGGGGGGGGAAATCCTTCCATTCATTGTATACACCACACTGGGGGGAGATCCTTCCATTCATTGTATACACCACACTGGGGGGGGGGGATCCTTCCATTCATTGTATACACCACACTGGGAGGGGGGGGAAATCCTTCCATTCATTGTATACACCACACTGGGGGAAATCCTTCCATTCATTGTATACACCACACTGGGGGAGATCCTTCCATTCATTGTATACACCACACTGGGGGAAATCCTTCCATTCATTGTATACACCACACTGGGGGGAGATCCTTCCATTCATTGTATACACCACACTGGGGGAAATCCTTCCATTCATTGTATACACCACACTGGGGGGGAGATCCTTCCATTCATTGTATACACCACACTGGGGGGAGATCCTTCCATTCATTGTATACACCACACTGGGGGAGATCCTTCCATTCATTGTATACACCACACTGGGGGGGGGGGGGATCCTTCCATTCATTGTATACACCACACTGGGAGGGGGGGGAAATCCTTCCATTCATTGTATACACCACACTGGGGGAAATCCTTCCATTCATTGTATACACCACACTGGGGGAGATCCTTCCATTCATTGTATACACCACACTGGGGGAAATCCTTCCATTCATTGTATACACCACACTGGGGGGAGATCCTTCCATTCATTGTATACACCACACTGGGGGAAATCCTTCCATTCATTGTATACACCACACTGGGGGGAGATCCTTCCATTCATTGTATACACAACACTGGGGGGGGGGGGGGGGGGAGGGGAGATCCTTCCATTCCCGTATACACCACACTGAGGGGAGATCCTTCCATTCCCTCTGTACACCTCAGTGGGAAGATCCTTCCACACTCTGTAAACACGCGATCCAAGGGAGTTCCTTCAAGTCAAATTATGCACTTCAAACCCAAGGGCAATTCTTCCAGTTCCTGTATACACCACACTCAGGGGAGATGCAGAGACAGTGCACTCATTGTTGGTGATCTTCCAGAATTCCGTAGATTCTAGTTTGGTCACAGCTGATTAGCGTTGTTACATTTGCTACCTTCCAATCAAAAAAGGAGTCAGAGCAAACAGGGAACTACAGGCCTGTTCATTTGTCGGGAAAATGCATTATTAAGGAAGTGTTGACAGGGCACTTAGAAAATCCTAATATGATTAGGCAGAGTCAACATGGTTTTATGAAAGGTAAATCGTGTTTAACAAAATTATTAGGGTTTTTTGAAGATGTAACTAGCAGGGTAGATAAAGGGGAACCAGTGGATGTAGTATATTTGGATTTCCAAAACGCACTTGATAAGGTGCCACATAAAAGGTTGCTGTGCAAGAGAAGGGCTCATGGGGTTGGGGGTAATATATTAGCATGGAGAGAGGATTGGGCAATGGACAGAAAACAGAGTCGGGAGATTTTCAGATTGGCAGGCTGTAACTAGTGGGGTGCCGCAAGGATCAGTGCTTGGGCCTCGGATAGTTACAATCTATATAATTAATGACCTAGATGAAGGAACATAGAACAGGAGTAGACCACTCAACCCCTCGAGATTGTTCCGCCATTCAACGAGATCACGGCTGATCTGCGACCTAACTTCATATACCCACCTTTGGCCCATATCTCTTAATACCTTCAGTTAACAAAAAGTTATCAATCTCAGATTTAAAATTAACAATTGATCTCGTATCAATTGCCGTTTGCAGAAGAGAGTTCCAAACTTCTTCCACCCTTTGTGTGTAGAAGTGTTTCCTAATTTCACTCCTGAAAGGTCTGGCTCTAATTTTTAGACTATGCCCCCAGTCCTAGAATCCCCAACCAGCAGAAATAGTTTCTCTCTATCTATCCTATCTGTTCCCCTTAATATCCTGAAAACATCAATCAGATCACCCCTTAACCTTCTAAACTCCAGGGAATACAACCCTAATTTGTGTAACCTCTCCTCGTAACTTAACCCTTGGAGTCCGGGTATCATTCTGGTAAACCTACGCTGCACTCCCTCCAAGGCCAATATATCCTTCCTACGGTGTGATGCCCAGAACTGCTCACAGTGCTCCAGGTTGTGGTCTAACCAGGGCTTTGTACAGCTGAAGCATAAACTTGTACCCCCTTTTATTCTGGTCATCTATATATAAAGGCTAGTATCCCATTAGCCTTTCTGATTATTTTCTGTACCTGTTCATGACATTTAATGATCTATGTACCTGAACCAACCGCCCCCCACCCCCTTCCCAAGTCTCTTTGGACATCCACTGTTTTTAGCCTTTCACCATTTAGATAGTACCCTGTTCTATCCTTTTTAGGTCCAAAGTGGATGGCCTCACATTTATATTGAAAGCCATTTGCCACAGTTTTGCCCAGTCACTTAATCCATCAATATCCCTTTGTAATATTATGCTTTCATCTACGCTGCCTACAATGCTGCCTATCTTTGTGTCATCGGCAAATTTGGATAGATGACTTTCTATGCCATCATCTAAGTCGTTAAAAAAGTGAATAGTTGCGGCCCCAACACAGATCCCTGCGGGACACCACTAGTCACATCCTGCCAATTTGAGTTATTTTACTTCTGTTAATTTTATTGAGTCCCTGTCCCTGATTCAATATTACTGTAGTTACATTTGTATTTCTGGCATGCTATCCTCTTCCTCTATTGTAAATACTGACACAAAGTAATTATTCAACATGTCTACCATTTCCTTATTATCACTGACAATATCATCAATATCGGTTTTCAAGCATTGCTCCTGACTACCCTCTTTTTCCTAATGTAATTGTGAAAATTCATATTGATTGATATTCCTTGCAAGTTTCTTTTCATACTCCCCTTTTGCAGCTCTTATTGGGATCCTTTGCTGTTCTTTGTATCTTTCCCATTCGCTGCACTCTCTCCATTGCCTCTATATCCTTTTTATAATATGGCGACCAGAACTGTACACGGTACACCAAGTGTGGTCTAACCAAGGTTCGATACAGGTTTAGTGTAACTTCTCTACTTTTCAATTCTATACCCTAGTGCTTGTTTTTTTTTTTTTTTTAAATGGCCTTGCTAACCGGTGTCGCAACTTTTAGTGGTTTATGTATTTGTACTCCTAGATCCCGTTCTCCCTCTACCCCACCTAGACTCGCACCCTCCAAGTTATAAGTGACCTCCCTATTCTTTCTACCAAAATGTAATAACTCACATTTATCTGTGTTGAACTTCATTTGCCAATTATATGCTCATTCTGCAAGTTTATTAATGTCCTCCTGTAATTTGTTGAAGTCCTCCTCAGTATTGACTAACGCCACCCCCCCCCCCCAAAATTGGTGTCATCTGCAAATTTAGAAATTGTATTTTTGATTCCAAAGTCTAAATCATTAATGGAAATTATGAACAACAGTGGTCCCAGCACTGATCCTTGTGGAATATCGCTACCCACCTTCTGCCACTGTGAATAGCTACCCTCTTACTCTGCTTTCTGTTTTGAAGCCAGCCAGCAATCCATTCTGCTACTTGTCCCCTGACTCCGCATTCTCTGACCTTGTTCATCAGTCTATTAAGGGGTACCTTATCTAGATTTTCAAAAGGTCTTCGATAATTACATCTATTGCATTACCATTGTCTACTCTCTCTGTTACCTCTTCAAAAAATTCAATGAGGTTGGTCAAGCAAGACTTTCCCTTTTGAAATCCATGGTTCTGTATCACATTAAATTCTTTTGGAAACATCTCCCACTGATCTTCTGTTGTTTTACCCATTAACAGATTTGCCTAGTTTACCGTGGACAGGCTCTGTCTCATCCCGTTGAAGTCAGCCTTACCTAAATCTAGAATCTTAGTAGTTGTTTCTCCCTTTCAAACACTACATTGAACTCGATTATGTTATGATTGCTATTTGATAAATGTTCACGCACCATTAGGCTGTTAACTAAATCTGGCTCATTACTAAGTCTAATATGGCTTGCTCCCTTATTGCCTCTAGGACATATTGTTGTAGAAAACTATCCCAGACACATTCAAGAAATTCACTACCTTTCTGACAGGTACTAGTCTGCTTATCCCAATCTATATGAAAGTTAAGGGACCAAGGGTAATGTACCAAGTTTGCTGACGATACAAAGCTAGGTGCGAAAGTAAGCTGTGAGAAGGACACAAAAAGCCTGCAAAGGGATATAGGGTTAAGTGAGTGGGCAATAAGATGGCAAATGGAGTACAATGTCAGTAAATGTGAGGTTATTCACTTTGGTAGGAAGAATAGAAAAACAGAATATTTTTTTAAATGGTGAGAAACGATTAAACGTTGGTGATCAGAGAGATTTAGGTGTCCTGTTACAGGAATCAGAGAGTTAGCATGCAGGTACAGCAAGCAATTAGGAAGGCATATGGCATGTTGGCCTTTATTGCAAGGGGATTGGAGTACAAGAGAGAGTCTTGCTAAAATTGTACAGGGCTTTGGCGAGATCACACCTGGAGTACTGTGCACAGTTTTGATCTCCTTATCTGAGGAAGTATATCCTTGCCTTAGAGGCGGTGCAACAAAGGTTCACTAGATTGATTCCTGGGATGAGGGGGCTGTCCTATGAAGAGAGATTGAGTAGATCGGGCATACACTCTCTGGAGTTTAGAAGAATGAGAGGTGATCTCATTGAAACATACATGATTCTGAAGGGGATTGACAGGGTTGATGCTGAGAGGTTGTTTCCCCTGGCTGGAGTGTCTAGAACTAGGAGGCATAGTCTTAGGATAAGGAGTCAGCCATTAAAGACTGAGATGAGGAGGAAGTTCCTCACTCAGAGGGTTGTGCATTTTTGGATCTAGAGATCGGGTAGGAAAGTGGAGTTGAGGTCGAAGATCAGCCATGATCTTATTGAATGGCGAAGCAGGCTCGAGGGGCCGCAAAGGGAGATCCTTCCATTCATTGTATACACCACACTGAGGGAGATCCTTCCATTCATTGTATACACCACACTGGGGGGGGGAGATCCTTCCATTCATTGTATACACCACACTGGGGGGAGATCCTTCCATTCATTGTATACACCACACTGAGGGAGATCCTTCCATTCATTGTATACACCACACTGGGGGGGGGAGATCCTTCCATTCATTGTATACACCACACTGGGGGGAGATCCTTCCATTCATTGTATACACCACACTGGGGGGGGGGGGGGGGGGGAGATCCTTCCATTCATTGTATACACCACACTGGGGGGAGATCCTTCCATTCATTGTATACACCACACTGGGGGGAGATCCTTCCATTCATTGTATACACCACACTGGGGGGGGGAGATCCTTCCATTCATTGTATACACCACACTGGGGGGGGGGGGGAGATCCTTCCATTCATTGTATACACCACACTGGGGGGAGATCCTTCCATTCATTGTATACACCACACTGGGGGGAGATCCTTCCATTCATTGTATACACCACACTGGGGGGGGAGATCCTTCCATTCATTGTATACACCACACTGGGGGAGATCCTTCCATTCATTGTATACACCACACTGGGGGGGGGGGGGGGGGGGGAGATCCTTCCATTCATTGTATACACCACACTGGGGGGGGGGGGATCCTTCCATTCATTGTATACACCACACTGGGGGTGGGGGGGGGGGGGGGGGGGGGGGAGATCCTTCCATTCATTGTATACACCACACTGGGGGGAGATCCTTCCATTCATTGTATACACCACACTGAGGGAGATCCTTCCATTCATTGTATACACCACACTGGGGGGGGATCCTTCCATTCATTGTATACACCACACTGAGGGAGATCCTTCCATTCATTGTATACACCACACTGGGGGGGGGGGGAGATCCTTCCATTCATTGTATACACCACACGGGGGAGGGGGGGGTGGTGGGGGGGGGGGGGGTGGAGAGATCCTTCCATTCATTGTATACACCACACTGGGGGGAGATCCTTCCATTCATTGTATACACCACACTGGGGAGGGGGGGGGGGGGGGGGGAGAGATCCTGCCATTCATTGTATACACCACACTGAAGGGAGATCGTTCCATTCCCGTATACACCACACTGGGGGGAGATCCTTCCAATCAGGTATACACCACACTGAGGGGAGATCAAAGAATCATAGAAATTTATGGCACAGAGGACGGCCCTTTGGTCTATCGTGTATAGCCAGCCGAAAAAGAGTTACCCTACCTAATCCTACTATCCAGGTCTTGGTCCGTAGCCTTATAGGTTACAGCACTTCAAGTGCATACCCAAGTACTTTTTAAATGCGATGAGGGTGTCTGCCTTTACCTGCCTTTCAGGCAGTGAGCTCCAGACCCCACCACCTTCAGGATGAAAAAAGTTCTCAACGCCTCTCTAATCCTTCTACCAATTACTTGAAATCTATGCCCCTGGTAATTGAACGGTCTGCTAAGGGAAATAGGTCCTTCCTCTCCACTCTATCTAGCCCCTCATAAACAGAGATTCTGGCACAGAAGTAATGAAAATGAGACTTCTACATTGGAAGCATTGGGGGACCAGAAGCTAATCTAGATCAGTAAAGACAGGGGTGATGGGTGAGATAGGACACAGACAGCAGTGTTTTGGATGAGTTGAAGTTTATCGAAGGATGGATAGCAGTGCATTCGAATAACAACCAACTAAAGGTGGCCTCCTTGGTACGTGAAGAACAGAGCAGATTGGAGAAAAGCAGACAACCATCTGTTCTTCCGTCTGAAAAGAAGTTTAGCATTTTAGCCTGCAGTTGAGCTAAGTGCCACAATGACTTCCTAGGACACGTTCCCCAAGACACTTTGTTGATTGCACCCCTATTGTTACAAAACTGCACATTCTTCAATTCACCTTGCACAATGCTACAGATGTGCCACTATAAATCCTCAACAAAAGCATGTGGAGATATGGATCAGCGATCTTATTACGATGCACAGACTGGGTGAAAAAGAGTCACAATCCTGGAGCGTGTACACAATCTTTCCAAGGGTAGTGTCTGCATAAACAGTGAGCTTTCTGACCGATTAGAATAGACAGTGAAAGACAAGGTTGTGGCCTTCCTCCTTTCCTCTTTAATGCAATTATCACGATGTCACGAGGTGACCAAACACATGTCAGATTAACAACAGCGGTTCAATTTTATTGCTGAAAGTAGGGATGATGCCAAGGAGCTAACAAACAGAATTTACCAAACAAGCAAACTGTTTGACGTACAGATAGACAAGAGGACTGAAAAACCCTCGTTACCTTGTATAGAAAGGAAACCAAGCAATTGCATAAAGCGCTATACAGAGTTAGGACAATTTCAGAAGACAGTGATAAAATCAAACCAATATTGCAGTAAAACAGGTTGCACCAGAACTAAAGAGTATACGAAAGTGAGGACTACCTCCTTACAGGCATAAAGCTCCCTCCTCATCATACAAGCTAAGGGTCAGAAAATCACCACCTTCTTCTGGATCACATCTCAACTTCCACCACATCCACCAGCCATCCTTGTGGCCAATGCAGGACCGACAATTTTGCGTAGTTTTGCACTTCAGTTGCATTCTGAACTACTCCCATTGGCAGGACACTTCTGGTCTGGGAGAGAGAGAAGACTTTCAATCCAACATAACAACAGAAAATGCTGGAAAAACTCAGGTGGTCAGGCAACATCCGCGGCATGACTGCAATTCTCAATCAGACTGCCACAAAAGCAGGACACGGATTTTCAACATTACAGGATGAGATGATGAGATGACATGCCTCCATCATTCTACACTGCTGTCTCCAAGCACGGTGGAGTCTCCGGGAACTTTATCTCAGTCATCAGCTCGCCCCCAACAAGAGGATACATACATCATCTTTTAAGTTCACTTCAAAAAGTTTGAATTTCTATTTTTTTTTTAAATTGACAAAGTACAAATACACTGCCTAAAGGGGAGCACATCCATCAAATATCTACTTTCCAGCAAATTCATCAACACACTCCTAAGGCTCTGGCCTTGCACAGAACCTCAGGTTACAAACCTTATGCTTACAACCATGAGCATCACTGGGGGTCCTGATGCATTTGCAAAGACAAGACATTCACTGAAAGAACGAATACAATCACTATAGTCTGCACTCACCCTTCAGACAATCTCAGAAGCTGACAAGCCAAGTCCCAAGCCTCTCCAACAACATCTGATTTGAAATCTATCAAGAGAACAGCTGTTCTCTACAGGGGAGCTGGAAGCAATCCAGAGTTCTGGAACGTCCATCATTAATATTTAGTGCAAATTCAAGTCAAAATACCACAATCCAATAGCGAGCGAGAGGCCTGCGCACCGAAACAGCACTTACACCGAGTGCCCTTGTTCAAAAAGAGGGAATGCACGGCCTCCGAACCCTAGAATAAACAGTGCTGCAAACACACTGAGTCCCTCAAACACATCCGACCCAGGCAGCTGGGCTCTAGAGCAAATCGCTGAGAACATGTAGCTGTACAC
>NC_141002.1:3000068-3020493 GCF_052327205.1 Somniosus microcephalus
GGTCTTTTTCAGGATGGCAGGCTGTGACTAGTGGGGTACCGCAAGGATCTGTGCTTGGGCCCCAGCTATTCACAATCTATCTCAATGATTTGGATGAGGGGACTAAATGTAACATTTCCAAATTTGCTGATGATACAAAGCTAGGTGGCAGTGTCAGTTGTGAAGAGGCTTCAAAGGAATCTCGACAGGCTCAGTGAGTGGGCGAGAACATGGCAGATGAAATATAATGTGGATAAATGTGAAGTTATCCACTTTGGTAGAAAAAACAGAAAGGCAGAGTATTTCCTAAATGGTGAAAGATTGGGGAATGCAGATGCTCAAAGGGACCTGGGTGTCCTTGTACATGAGTCACTGAAAGTGAATGTGCAGGTGCAGCAAGCCATTAGGAAGGCAAATGGTATGCTGGCCTTCATTACAAGAGGATTTGAGTACAGGAGTAAAGATGTCTTACTCCAATTATATAGGGACTTGGTGAGACCACACCTGGAGTACTGTGTACAATTTTGGTCTCCTTACCTAAGGAAGGATATACTTGCCACAGAGGGAGATCAACGAAGGTTCACGAGATTGATTCCTGGGATGGCGGGACTGTCGTATGAGAAGAAATTGAGTAAACTAGGCCTGTATTCTCTTGAATTCAGAAGAATGAGAGGGAATCTCATTGACGCATACAAAATTATTACAGGGCTTGATCGGGTGGATGCTGGGAGAATGTTTCCCTTAGCTGGGGAGTCTAGAACCAGGGGCCACAGCCTCAGGATAAAGGGTCGGCCATTCAGGACTGAGATGAGGAGAAATTTCTTCACAGAGGGTGGTGAATCTTTGGAATTCTCTACCCCAGAGGGCTGTGGAGGCTCAGTCATGGGTTTATTCAAAACAGATGTCGATAGATTTCTGACGAGTAAGGGCATCAGGGGATATGGCGATAGGGCTGGTGAATGGAGTTGAGGCAGAAGATCAGCCATGATCTCATGGAATGGTGGAGCAGGCTCGAAGGGCCAAATGGCCTACTCCTGCTCCTATTTCTTATGTTCTTATGTCTCCAGATCAGTTAGATAAGGCCTCTGGATTACCAGTCCAGTAACATAACCACTATGCTACCACTGCGAGCACTGATATCGACCACCAACTCAGGCCTGCAAATAGCAGCAGGGCCTGGGAAATGTACCCATCCAGGGCAGCACTCAGAGAGAAACACAGGAACAGGAGGAGGCCATTTAGCCCCTCGAGCCTGTTGTGCCATTCAATGAGATCATGGCTGATCTGCGACCTAACTCCATATACCCGCCTTTGCCCCATAACCCTTAATCCCTTTGGTTAACAAAAATCTATCAATCTCAGATTTAAAATTAACAATTGACCTAGCATTAATTGCCATTTGAGGAAGAGAGTTTCAAGCTTCTACCACCCCTTGTGTGTAGAAGTGTTTCCGAATTTCACTCCTGAAAGGTCTGACTCTAATTTTTAGACTCTGCCCCCTAGTCCTAGAATCCCCAACCAGCGGAAATAGTTTCTCTCTATCCACCCTATCTGTTCCCCTTAATATCTTGAAAACTTCGATCAAATCACCCCTTAACCTTCTAAATTCCAGGGAATACAACCCTAGTTTGTGTAATCTCTCCTCGTCATTTAACCCTTGAAGTCCAGGTATCATTCTGGTAAACCTACGCTGTGCTCCCTCCAAGGCCAATATATCCTTCCTAAGGTGTGGTGCCCAGAACTGCTCCCAGTGCTCCAGGTGTGGTCTAACCAGGGTTTTGTACAGCTGTAGCATGACTTCTAACCCCTTGTACTCTAGTCCTCTAGATATAAAGGCCAGCATCCCATTAGTCTTTTTGATTATTTTCTGTACCTGCTCATGACATTTGAATGATCAATGTACCTGAACCCCCAAGTCTCTTTGGACCTCCGCTGTTTTTAGCCTTTCACCATTTAGAGAGTACCCTGTTCGATCCTTTTTAGTTCCAAAATAGGGGAGTGACATGCACAATTTTCCAATCTAAAAGGAACAGTTCCTGAATTGAGAGAACTTTGGAAGATTATAGTTAGAGCATCTGCAATGTGCTCACCAATTTCCTTTAAAACCCTGGGATGGAAACCATCCGGTCCTGGGGATTTGACACTCTTCAGTGCCAATATTTTCTTCATTACTGTTATTTTACTTACGTTGAGTGTCTGTCCCTGATTGAATATTAGTTTCCTTGGGATGTCTGGCATGCTATCCTCTTCCTCTACTGTAAATTCTGACGCAAAGTAATTATTCAAAATGTCCGTCATTTCCTTATTTTCTTTCACAATATCACCGATATCAGTTTTCAAGGGGCCAACATGGCTCCTGACTACACTCTTTTCCCTAATGTAATTGTAAACATTTTTTATGCTGATTTTGATATCACATGCAAGTTTCCTTTCATACTCCCTTTCTGGGACTTTTACTATCTGTTTTGTGACCCTTTCCTGTTCTTTGTATCTTTCCCATTCGCCAGGATCTGTGCTATTTTTGCATTTTTGTCTACATTTTCTTTTAGTTTTATGTTGTCCCTTACCTCTTTAGTCGTCCATGGCTGTTTTTCTGGCAGGTAGATGTCTTGCACTCAGGGGTATAAACTGGTTCTGTATCACATTAAATTCTTTTTGAACATCTCCCACTGATCTTCTGTCGTTTTACCCATTAACAGATTTGCCCAGTTTATCACACAGAATCACAGAAACCCCACAGTGCAGATAGAGGCCATTTCGGCCCATCGAGCCTGCACCGACACATATCCCACCCGATCCCCGTAACCCCATGTATTTAATCCCCCTAACACTAAGGGTCAATTTATCACAGCCAATCAACCTAACCCGCACATCTTTGGACTGTGGGAGGAAACCGGAGCACCCGGAGGAAACCCACGCAAACACGGGGAGAATGTGCAAACTCCACACAGACAGTCTCTGTCTCATCCCGTTGAAGTCAGCCTTACCCAAACCTAGAATCTTAGTAGCTGTTTCACGTTTCTCCCTTTCAAGCATTACGTTGAACTCGATCATGTTATGATCGCTAGTAGATAAATGTTCACGCACCGTTAGGCTGTTAACTAAATCTGGCTCATTACTCATTACAAAATCTAATATGGCATGACCCCTTGTTGGTTTTATGGAGGAGCTATGAAGCTTCATTCTCATATACAGCTAAATATAGAGCTTTAAACTACAGTAATAAGGGAGAGGGAGGGTTCAGATAAGGTAAATTTATAAGGCTGCAGAGAGCAGTCAAGGCTGTAGAGCAGAGAAGTGATTTGGGTAAAATCAAGCAGATTGTGTCAGGAAGGAACAGAGAGTTTAATAACAGTAATAGGGCATTAGCGCCTAAGGGGCATCAGGGAAAAATAGTAAAGAGTTAAAATTAAAGGCGCTATATTTGAATGCACAAAGCATTCATAACAAGATAGATGAATTAATGGCACAAATAGAGATACATGGGTTTGGTCCAGTAGCAATTACTGAGACGTGATTGCAGGATGACCAAGGTTGGGAACTAAATATTCCAGGGTACTTGCCTTTTAGAAAAGATAGGCAAAATGGAAATGGAGGTGGGATAGCCCTGATACTAAAGGATAAGGTAAAGGCAGTAGAGAGAAAGGATCTTAGCCCAGGAAATCAGGATGTAGAATCAGTTTGGGTGGAGCTACGACATAACAAAGGACAGAAAGGACAAACTGGTGGGAGTAGTTTATAGGCCCCCTAACAGTAATCACAACGTTGGACTGAATCTAAAAATCAGGAAATTAGAGGAGCATGTAACAAGGATAATGCAATAATCCTGGGAGTCTTTAACCTTGCCAGCCATTCCTCAGTGTGTAGCACTCTCGCCTCGGAGCCAGAAGGTTGTGGGTTCAAATTCTATTCCAGAGACTTGAGCACAAAAATCTAGGCCGACACTCCAGTGCAGTACTGAGGGAGTGCTGCACTGTCGGAGGTGCCGTCTTTCGAATGAGATGTTAAACCGAGGCCCCGTTTCTCAGGTGAACGTAAAAGATCCCGTGGCACTATTCGAAGAAGCGCAGGGGAGTTATCCCCAGTGTCCTGGCCAATATTTATCCCTCAATCAACATCACTAAAACAGATTATCTGGTCAGAATCACATTGCTATTTGTGGGAGCAACAGTGACTACACTTCAAAAGTACTTCATTGGCTGTAAAGCACTTTGAGACGTCCTGAGGCGCTGTATAAATGCAAGTCTTTTCTTTTTACTTTTTCTTATAGACTGGGTAAACCAATTGGCAAAAGTAGCTTGGAGGACGAGTTTATGGAATGCATTCAAGACAGTTTTCCAAAACAATATAGCACGGTGGCATAGTGGTTAGCACTGTTGCTTCACAGCGCCAGGGACCCGGGTTCGAATCCGGCCTCGGGTGACTGTCTGTGTGGAGTTTGCACATTCTCCCCGTGTTTGCGTGGGTTTCCTCCGGGTGCTCCGGTTTCCTCCCACAGTCCAAAGATGTGCGGGTTAGGTTGATTGGCTATGATAAATTGACCCTTAGTGTTAGGGGGATTAAATACGTGGGGTTACGGGGATAGGGTGAGATATGTGTTGGTGTAGGGGTTACAGGGATCGGGTGGGATATGTGTCGGTGCAGGCTCGATGGGCCGAAATGGCCTCTATCTGTATTGTGAGGTTTCTGTGATTCTGTGAATATGTCAAAGAACCAACTGGGGAACAGGCTATTTTAGATCTAGTATTCTGTAATGAGACCGGGTTAATTAGTAATCTTATAGTAAAGGATCCTCTGGTGAAGGGTGATCATAATATGACAGAATTTCATATTAGGTTTGAGAATGATGTGGTTAAGTCTGAAAGTAGGGTGTTAAATTTAAACAAAGCCAATTATGGAGGTGTGAGGAGCGAGTTGGCTGAGGTAGATTGGGAAGTTAGATTAAAAGATATGACAGTAGATAAGTAATGGCAAACATATAAAGAAATAATTCATAATTCTCAATGAATATACATTCCCTTGAGAAGTAAAAACTCCACTGGAAAAGTGGTACAACTATGGCTAACAAGAGAAGTTAAAGATAGTATTAGATTAAAGGAAGAGGCTTATAATGTTGCCAAAAAGAGTAGTAAGCGTGAGGTTTGGGACGGTTTTAAAAATCAGCAAAGGAGGACCAAGAAAATGATAAAGGGGGAGAAAATAGAATGAGAGTAAACTAGCAAGAAATATAAAAACAGATTGTAAGAGCTTCTACAAGTATGTAAAAAGGAAGAGATTGCCAAAGGTAAATGTGGATCCCGTATTGGCTGAGACAGGAGAAATTATAATGGGGAATAAGGAAATGGCAGAAACGTTAAACAAATATTGTGTCTGTTCACAGTAGAAGACACACAAAAATACCGGAAGTAGTGGGGAACCAACGGTCTGAAGAGACTGAGGAACTTACAAGTAATTAATATTAGTAAAGAAAAAGTGCTGGAGAAATTAATGGGACTAAAAGCCAACAAATCTCAGGCACTTGATGGCCTACACCTTGGAGTTTTAAAACAGGTGGCTGCAGAGATCGTGGATGCATTAGTTTTGATCTTCCAGAATTCCCATGATTCTAAAATGGTCCCTGTGGATTGGAAGGTAGCAAATGTAACAACGCTATTCAAGAAAGGAGGGAAAGAGAAAACAGGGGAACTATAGCCTGACATCACTTGTAGGGAAAATGCTGAAATCTATTATTAAGATCATGGTATCAGGGCACTTAGAAAATTGGCCCAGAAATTCGGGTCTCCACGGGTGAGTACGCACGGGGTACTCACGTGTGGACCCGATGGAAGTGCCGGTTTCCTGCACGCACTGCGCATGCGCGGGAAACCGGCACTTCCGTTCCTCTGAACGAAGAGGTTCAGAGGTCGAACGCATGTGCGGGGGAGACTGCGCGTGCGCATCAAACTTCATTTTTTTTTTTTTTTATACAGGTTTTCCCGGGAGGGTAAGCCTGCAGAATTTAGAAATATAAAAAGCAGGCATAAGGCCTGCTTTTTACAAGGTAAGTGGTGAATTAATTAAAATTAAAACATTTTTTCCACAGGTTTATTATTTTTAAATACTTTAAAGCAAGGTAAGTTTATTTTTAGCCCCGTTAGAAAATAAAATTATTTTTTTCAAAAATTTAAATTGTTTAAAATAGTTTTCATCTAATTTATAGTTTATTTAAAAAATTTGATTTAAAAAAAAAATTATTTGAAGATTTAGTGCTATTTTGGGGCTGTAGTATTTATAAGTCTTGACAGCACTTCCTGTCAGCCTTATGAATGGAGCATTCCCTGCTCCGATTGGCTGCCCATGGCCCACATGATCCCAGGGGACGCATCGAACTAACTGCGCCCCTGGGATACGCCAGCACTGCGCGCCGGCAGCTGGACCAGGCCCCGGATCGGAATTCCACGGGAGCCCACAGCTCAATGGCCGGCGCACAAGGTAAGTGCAGATCGGGGGCTTGCACCCACGGGAAGCCCCCGACCCGAATTTCTGGGCCAATATATTTGACAAATCTATTAGAGTTTTTTGAGGGTGTAACTAGCAGGGTAGATAAAGGGGAACCAGTAGTTTTGTTGGATTGCAAAAATAGGCCTGTGAATCAAAGCCTGAATCCTCGAGCCTTTAAATATATTAACCAAAGCTGTAGAGAGGGCTGTAGTACTAGAAACCATTCAAAGGATGTTTAACTTCACGTATTAGGAAATATATATAAAACGTACATGTAGCATTTAGGTAGCTGCGAAGCATGATGGGATACTTGACCATCATATTAACCCTCTTTAACTAAGTACTGTAGAAACAGCATATTTACTAGACTCGTCTCTGTCTTTGTTGTTATCAGTGTTACAGAAGCAATGTTTAATGCAGCTGGCCTTCTGAGAGATAAGGGGAACTGAACTTCATAGGGAGTCGGCCATTTCTATCTCTGCCTCAAACACCTTATCTTCCTTTGTAATGTCTGCTCGCAACCAAAAGCGGACATTGTTTACCATCTCAAGAATTAAGCGACCTTGCTCACAGAAGCTAGAAACTAGATGTTATGCTGTGTGTCAGAACACTTCAGGGCGGCTCCCAACATTGAGTGACGAATCACGCCAACCAATAAGGGAGTGACGGTAGTGACGCTGTTTGTATGTGTACGCCTACTTTTGCAACCTAATGGGCGTTACCTATCGAAAGGTATATCAAGGCTTGTAGATTGTATTTTGTTGAGAGGAAAGGTTCGATTCTGGGGAAATCAGCCTCTCTCCCTTGTGCACAAGCTTTTTACTAATAAAACTTTTACTTTATTCTCAATTCCGTCTCAGTCTAGAGTTTCTCCGAATTCGAATCTAACAGTTTTCAGAAGGTATTCGATAAGGTGCCACACAAGAGGTTGTTACACAGAGATTAGGGCTAATGGGATTGGGGGTAATATATTAGCTTGGACTGAGGATTGGTTAACAGGCAGAAACAGAGAGTAGGAATAAATGGGTCATTTTCAGGTTGGCAGGGTGTAACTAGTGGAGTGCTGCAAGGATCAGTGCTTGGGCCTCAGCTATTCACAATCCATATCAATGACTTAGATGAGGGGATCGAGTATAATATATCCAAGTTTGCTGACAATACAAAGCTAGGAGAGACAGTAAGCTGTGAGGAGGACACAGAGAGTCTGCAAAGGGATATAGACTGGTTAAGTGAGTGGACAATAAGGTGGCAGATGGAGTATAATGTGGGGAAATGAGAAATGATCCACTTTGGTAGGAAGAATGGAAAAGCAGAATATTTTTTAAAAGGTGAGAGATTGGGAAATGTTGGTGCTCAGTGGGGTATAGGGGTCCTGTACACCAATCACAGGAAGTTAACATGCACAAGCAATTAGGAAGGCAAATGGTAGGTTAGTCTTTAATGCAAGGGGGTTGGAGTATAAGAGTGAGGAAGTCTTGCTACAATTGTACAGGGCCTTGGTGAGACCACACCTGGAGTACTGGGCACAGTTTCGGTCTTCTTAGCCAAGGAAGGATATACTTGCCTTGGAGGCGGTGCAACGAAGGTTCACTAGATTGATTCCTGGGATGAGAGGGCTGTCCTGTGAGGAAAGATTGAGTAGATTGGGCCGATACTCTCTGGAGTTTAGAAGAATGAGAGGTGATCTCATTGAAACGTATACAATTCTTAGAGGGATTGACAGGGTAGATGCTGGAAGGCTGTTTCCCCTGGCTGGAGAGTCTAGACCTAGGGGCCATAGGCTCAGGATAAGGAGTTGGCAATTGACTGAGATGAGGAGAAATTTCTTCTCACTCAGAGGGTTGTGAATCTTTGGAATTCTCTGCCCCAGTGGGCTGTGAATACTCAGTCGATGAGTATATTCAAGGCTGAGATTGATTAGGTTTTTCGGCATTAAGGGAATCGAGGGATATTGAGATCGGGCGGGAAAGTGGAGTTGAGGTCGATGATCAGCCATGAACCAATGGTGGAGCAGGCTTGAGAGGCCATATGGCCTACTCCTGCTCCTATTTCTTATGTTCTTATAATGATCACTGAACTTTTGCACCAATCCCAGAAATATAGTTTTGACATATTCCCTATCCAGATTGTCTGGTGTAAATTTTTGAGATCTCAAAGAATAAATGTTGTTCTAACGTCAGTCAGATTAGTTCCTCTCTTGACGGCCCCAGCCTTTCTGAGGTACAGAGTAACAGGCAGCACACACCGTCCTGTGCCTTAGCCAATTGGCCAATCTTCATGCATCAGCCCTGACCGTGAGTGTTGTCACTGCATCCAACTGGGAGGGGAGGGGGAGAGATGGGGAGGGGAGGGGAGGGGGAGAGATGGGGAGGGGAAGAGAGGGGAGGGGGAGAGATGGGGAGGGGAGGGGGAGAGATGGGGAGGGGGAGAGATGGGGAGGGGAGGGGAGGGGGAGAGATGGGGAGGGGAGGGGAGGGGGAGAGATGGGGAGGGGGAGAGATGGGGAGGGGAGGGGAGGGGGAGAGATGGGGAGGGGAGGGGAGGGGGAGAGATGGGGAGGGGAGGGGGAGAGATGGGGAGGGGAGGGGAGGGGGAGAGATGGGGAGGGGAGGGGGAGAGATGGGGAGGAGAAGGCCACCACAACCAAGCCCAATCTATGGAACCATAGAGATTTACAGCGCAGAAGGCAGCCATTTGACCCATCATGTCTGTGCTGACTCTTTGCTAGATCAATCCAAAACAAATCCTACTGCCCCGCTCTCTCCCCATAATCCTGTATCTTCCTCTGCTTCAAATATTTATCCCCAATTTTCTTTTAAAAGATGCAATGGTCTCTGCCTCAACTACTTCCTGTGGCAAAGTATCGTTAGCGCCAACAATCGTCTGTGTAAAGAAAGTTCACCCAACCTCTCTCCTCACTCTCTGCAGAGGGAATAGAAAGTCTTCCCCTATTCAGCATTAAAACTAGTCATCATTTTAAAAACCTTTATTAAATCTCCTCTTAGCCTTGTCTGCTCCTGTGGAAATAGTCCATGTCTCAATGTCTCCTCATAACTAACCTGTCCCCCACCTGCTACCTCCCCCACGTGCTTTCCAGCAGAGCTCACTAGATGAAAGAAAGAAAGCAGACTTGCATTTCTGTAGCGCCTTTCACGATCACTAGACGTTCCAAAGTGCTTTACAGCCAATGAAAGTCACTGTTGTAATGTAGGAAACACGGCAGCCAATTTGCGCACAGCAAGCCCCCACAAACAGCAATGTGATACTGACCAGATGATCTGTTTTTGTTATGTTGATTGAGGGATAAATATTGGCCAGAACACTGGGGATAACTCCTCTGCTCTTCTTCAAAATAGTGTCATGGGATCTTTTACGTCCACCTGAGAGGGCAGACGGGTCCTCGGTTTAACGTCTCATCCAAAAGACGGCCCCTCTGACAGTGCCGCACTCCCTTGGTACTGCACTGGAGTGTCAGCCTAGATTTTTGTGCTCAAGTCCCTGGAGTGGGACTATGAACCCACAACCTTCTGACTCGGAGGCAAGAGTGCTGCCCACTGAGCCACAGCTGACATGGTGGTCAGCGGAGTCTTGAATGACATCCGGCTCCTCTCCCTAGTTTGGGGTGCTGGCATTGTTGCAGCTACTGCCACAAAAGCCAGAATCAAACCGGGGTATGGCAGTGTAATGGTTATGGTACTGGACTAGCAGGTCTGGGGTCATGAGTTTGAAGGTCACCTTGACAAGCTGAATTCAAAAAATCTGGTAACTTGTGGGCTGGCATCAGAAAAAAAGCCATGAAGCGGTCGGACTGTTGTAAAAACCCAACTGGTTGACTAATATCCTTCAGGGAAGGGAAGCTGCCGCCCTTACCCGGTCTGGCCTACAGGTGAATCCAGTCCCAGACTATGTGGTTGACTCTTTATGAATGCTGCCTTGCCCATATCCCAAGAACAAGTTAAAAAGATTTCAGTTAATGACAGGTGCTGCATTTGCCCACTCTCCCCACCGTGATCCTCATGTAGCTGATGTAATGGGGCAAAGTGGGGCGCAAGACAATGCGGTAAAACTAGCATTGTGGATTGGATACCTGTTAAAGAAAGCGCACCATTTTCAGATCCATTGAAATCATTGGCGGCAGGTTGAAAGTCTACCCCAGTGACCCGCTCTTTGAAGTGGGTAAGACAAGGATTTCTTCCGGCAGTAGCTCACCCAGGCCCAGCAGAGATGGGGACCAAGGACTGTACCATGTATGTGGCGCGAGCAATGCAAACAGCCTGCTGCCCCTTCCCCTACACTCCGAACACTCAGCTTTTAGGTTGTCTGCTTGATGGACTGGACAGAGCCGCATGCCACAGTGATCCCTGAATTTCCAGGCATTCCCTGTACACCCAACACATTCCCACTTTAGTCCAGAATGAGAAAATGTTCCATTCCTCCCCACCTCAGTGCTCCATGTGCTCACACAAGCATTCATCGAATGAGGGCACGGGACTCGGGGGCATTGCATTAGCTCATCTCCATGGGAATTGGGGTGGAAGGGGCGAGGGTGGAGAGCACACTTAGCCACAGTAGCCCAAGGCTGGGAAAAGAAAAAAAACTGCCACTGATTCCTGATCTCAATCCAGTGATTCCTGCTCCTGATCCCTGTCCAGTGATTGCTGCTCCTGATCCCTGTCCAGTGATTCCTGCTCCTGATCCCTGTCCAGTGATTCCTGCTCCTGATCCCTGTCCAGTGATTGCTGCTCCTGATCCCTGTCCAGTGATTGCTGCTCCTGATCTCTGTCCAGTGATTGCTGCTCCTGATCTCTGTCCAGTGATTCCTGCTCCTGATCCCTGTCCAGTGATTGCTGCTCCTGATCCCTGTCCAGTGATTGTTGCTCCTGATCCCTATCCAGTGATTCCTGCTCCTGATCCCTGTCCAGTGATTGCTGCTCCTGATCCCTGTCCAGTGATTGCTGCTCCTGATCCCTGTCCAGTGATTGTTGCTCCTGATCCCTATCCAGTGATTCCTGCTCCTGATCCCTGTCCAGTGATTGTTGCTCCTGATCCCTGTCCAGTGATTGCTGCTCCTGATCCCTGTCCAGTGATTGCTGCTCCTGATCCCTGTCCAGTGATTGCTGCTCCTGATCCCTGTCCAGTGATTGCTGCTCCTGATCCCTGTCCAGTGATTGCTGCTCCTGATCCCTGTCCAGTGATTGCTGCTCCTGATCCCTGTCCAGTGATTGCTGCTCCTGATCCCTGTCCAGTGATTGCTGCTCCTGATCCCTGTCCAGTGATTGCTGCTCCTGATCCCTGTCCAGTGATTGCTGCTCCTGATCCCTGTCCAGTGATTGCTGCTCCTGATCCCTGTCCAGTGATTGCTGCTCCTGATCCCTGTCCAGTGATTCCTGCTCCTGATCCCTGTCCAGTGATTGCTGCTCCTGATCCCTGTCCAGTGATTCCTGCTCCTGATCCCTGTCCAGTGATTGCTGCTCCTGATCTCTGTCCAGTGATTGCTGCTCCTGATCCCTGTCCAGTGATTCCTGCTCCTGGACAGTACATGTGTGGACTTTGAGTTACTGAGAATCTAAGCCCTGCTTTGGGTAAATAACCTGCCAACAGATGTCAACCACTGTCTATGAAGTTATCCTGCAGCCCTGACCACCACCTCTGGGAGGGGAGGGAGAAATACATTACGTACCATCTGTTTAGAGCTGCCTCGGGACTCCTCGCTTTCGAAAGGTCTTTACCTTTCCGGTAGGTCACTGTCTCCTGAATACAAAATAAAAGCAGGAGATGAGGAAAGTTCACCCTGCTCCACACCTTGTCCAATTCATTGCCTTACTAATTAAAAAACATCTAAAAGGAACCAGCAAGAAATTGGTGATAAATTTTCCTGCCAGGTGACTGATCAAACATGCCGGTAATGGAATTTTTTTTTTAATTTTAATTTTTATAGCCAGTCAGGTCTGTATTGGAAGCAAAGTGGTAAGTAAACTTCTACAAGTAGTACAGGCACTGGTTGGCTACATGAGGTGGGCATTGATTAGCTGTAGGAACCTGTTCCAAGATAGATACTCGCGAGCAGTACCGAGGGACCTGGGGGCAGCACACACCTCTCTCAATCAGCGGTGATGACTCACACAATGAGGAGAGAAGGGGGTTCCAAGAGACACAGGCAATGACATGACAGGTCGATTCTTTTTTATCACACACGCCACTTTATATCAGCACCTCCTTACAGTCCTTAACAGCTGGGGCAGTGGCAAGGCCAAGTGTCAGATCAGAAAGCTGCTGCGTACAGTCACTGAGAAGCTCCAGTAATTCCTCCTCGACATCTGGATCAAGCACTGAGTTGGAACCGCACAAAATCACACACTCATTTAGGGTAAGCTCCAATGAACCCAGAAATAAATGGGAGCGGCTTTGGCCCTCGCACTCTGATACTCAAACAAGAGGGCGCTCAGAAGGGAAAGAAAGCAAAGGGACATGTCAGGATGTTTTTCACTGAAAGATCACACTTTATTAACCTGTTAGTTAATGGGAACGGTAGCATAGTGGTGATGTTACTGGGCTAGTAATCCAGAGGCCTGGGTGAATGATCCAGAAACCGGAGTTCAAATTCAGTTAATTAAATAAATCTGGAATAAAAAGCTAGTATCAGTAATGGTGACCATGAAACTATCGAATTGTTCACTAATGTCCTTTAGGGAAGGAAATCTGCCGTCCTTACCTGGTCTGGCCTAGATGTGACTCCAGACCCACAGCAATGTGGTTGACTTTTAACTGCCCTCTGAAATGGCCGAGCAAGTCACTATGAAACAAACCGCTACAAAACACAAGAATAAAACGGGACGGACCGCCCGGCATCGACCTCGGCACGGGCTACAGACACGGCAACGGCACACCCAGCCCAGTCGACCCTGCAAAGTCCTCACCAACATCTGGGGGCTTGTGCCAAAATTAGAGAGCAGTCCCACAGACTAGTCCAGCAACAGCCTGACATCGTCACACTCACAGAATCATACCTTTCAGCCAATGTCCCAAACTCCTCCATCAGCATCCCTGGGTGTGTCCTGTCCTACCAGGGGTGGCCCTGTGAGTCCTCAACATTGACTCCGGACCCCATGAACTCTCAGGTCAAGCATGAAAAGCTACTGCTGATTACCACCTACCGCCCTCCCTCAGCTGATGAATCAGTACCCTCAGTACTCCTCCATGTTGAACACCACTTGGAAGAAGCACTGAGAGCAGCAAGGGCACAGAATGTACTCTGGGTGGGGGACTTCAATGCCCATCACCAAGAGTGGCTCGGTAGCACCACTACTGACCGAGCTGGCCGAGTCCTGAACATAGTTGCCAGTCTAGGCCTGCAACAGGTGGTGAGAGAACCAACACGAGGGAAAAACCTCGTCTTCACCAATCTACCTGTTGCAGATGCATCTGTCCATGACAGTATTGGTAGCAGTGACCACCGCACAGTCACTGTGGAGACGAAGTCCCATCTTCACACTCCATCGTGTTGTGTATCACTACCACCGTGCTAAATGGGATAGATTCAGAACAGATCTAGCAGCTCAAAACTGGGCATCCATGAGGCGCTGTGGGCCACAATCTGTAACCTCATGGCCCGGCATATCACTCACTCTACCATTACCATCAAGCCAGGGGACCAACCCTGGTTCAATAAGGAGTGTAGAAGAGCATGGCAGGAGCAGCACCAGGCTTACCTAAAAATGAGGTACCAACCTGGGGAAGCTGCAACACAGAAGCTGCATACTAACAAGTGGAAGCAGCATGCTATAGACAGGGATAAGAGATCCCACAATCAACGGATTAGATCAAAGCTCTGCAGTCCTGCCACATCCAGGTGGAGGACCATTAAACTAACGGGAGGAGGAGGCTCCATGAATATCCCCATCCTCAATGATGGTGGAGCCCAGCACGTGAGTGCAAAAGACAAGGCTGAAGCGTTTGCAACCATCTTCAGCCAGAAGTGCCAAGTGGATGATCCATATCGGCCTCCTCCTGAAGTCCCCACCATCACAGAAGTCAGTCTTCAGCCAATTCGATTCACTCCATGTGATATCAAGAAACAGCTGAGCGCACTGGATACAGCAAAGGCTATGGGCCCTGACAACATCCTGGCATTTGTGCTGAAGAATTGTGCTCCAGAACTAGCTGCGCCTCTAGCCAAGCTGTTCCAGCTACAACACTGGCATCTATCCGACAATGTGGAAAACTGCCCAGGTATGTCCTGTCCACAAAAAGCAGGACAAATCCAATCCGGCCAATTACCGCCCATCAGTCTACTCTCAATCATCAGCAAAGTGATGGAAGGTGCCATTGACAGTGCTATCAAGCGGCACTTACTCACGAACCTGCTCACTGATGTCCAATTTGGGTTCCGCCAAGACCACTCGGCTCCCGACCTCATTACAGCCCTGGTCCAAACATGGACAAAGGAGCTGAATTCCAGAGGTGAGGTGAGAGTGGCCGCCCTTGACACCAATGCAGCATTTGACCGAGTGTGTCATCAAGGAGCCCTGGTAAAATTGAAGTCAATGGGAATCGGAGGGAAAACTCTCCACTGGCTGGAGTCATACCTAGCACAAAGGAAGATGGTAGTGGTGGTTGGAGGTCAATCATCACAGCCCGAGGACATCGTTGCAGGAGTTCCTCAGGGCAGTGTCCTAGGCCCAACCATCTTCAGCTGCTTCATCAAAGACCTTCCCTCCAACATAAATGGGGATGTTCACTGATGACTGCACAGTGTTCAGTGCCATTCACAACCCCTCAGATAATGAAGCAGTCCATGCCCGCATGCAACAAGACCTGGATGACATTCAGGCCTGGGCTGATAAGTGGCAGGTAACATTCGCGCCACACAAGTGCCAGGCAATGACTATCTCCAACAAGCGAGAGTCTAACCACCACCCCTTGACATTCAATGGCATTACCATCACCGAATCCCCCACCATCAACATTGACCAGAAACTTAACTGGACCAGCCACATAAATACTGTGGCTACTAGAGCAGGTCAGAGGCTGGGTATTCTGCAGCGAATGTCACACCTCCTGACTCCCCAAAGCCTTTCCACTATCTACAAGGCACAAGTAAGGAGTGTGATGGAATACTCTCCACTTGCCTGGATGAGTGCAGCTCCAACAACACTCAAGAAGCTCGACACCACCCAGGACAAAGCAGCCCACTTGATTGGCACCCCATCCACCACCTTAAACATTCGCTCCCTGAACCACCGGCGTACAGTGGCTACCATCTACAAGAAGCACTGCAGCAACTTGCCAAGGCTTCTTCAGCAGCACCTCCCAAACCCGTGACCTCTTCCACCTAGAAGGACGAGGGCAGCAGGCGCATGGGAACACCACCACCTCCAAGTTCCCCTCCAAGTCACACATCATCCTGACTTGGAAATATATCGCCGTTCCTTCATCGTCACTGGGTCAAAATCGTGGCATGCCCTCCCTAACAGCATTGTGGGAGTACCTTCACCACACGGACTGCAGCGGTTCAAGAAGGCGGCTCACCACCACCTTCTCAAGGACAATTAGGGATGGATAATAAATGCTGGCCTTGCCAGCGACGCCCACATCCCATGAACGAATATAAAAAAAAGTTCGCTGATGCTCTCCTGGAAGACACTGAGCAATCAAAGCCCACACGTACACAGTTCTCATCATGGGCTGTCTGGTCGGGGCAGGGCTGGTGACTGGTCTGGCATGGTCCAGTCTGGGGTGAGGAAGCAGTAAGAGAGCTACAGCTGGTCTCACTGTGCCTGTCCTAGAGAATGACTGTGAATAATTGTGGTCATGTGGAGAGAACAGGAGCAGCCTGGGAGTGTGATGCCCCACACAGTGGAAGAGCCGAGCAGCACTCAGTAACGAGGTTCACCATTACCCAGGTGGGGTACTGAAGGACCATCCCAGGAACAGAACCCCAGCAAGGGGCAGCAGGTGACGTTTCTGGGGTGGAGGTGACAGGCAAACGGCAGAGAAGAAATCGCAGAAAGCAATCACCTCTTCATTGTCTGCCGATCTCCAGCACACTGGGGCCGGAGGGTGGCCTTTACCGCCGGGGAGACACCCACAACAAGAGGAATCATCAAACATTATCCTGCAGCGTCTAGACAGCAACCCTCCCACCCCGACACTCTCTCCCTGACATTCCCACCCCGACACTGACCCAGTCTCCCCCCACCCCGACACTGACCCAGTCTCCCCCCACCCCGACACTGACCCAGTCTCTCTCCCCCCACCCCGACACTGACCCAGTCTCCCCCCACCCCGACACTGACCCAGTCTCCCCCCACCCCGACACTGACCCAGTCTCCCCCCACCCCGACACTGACCCAGTCTCTCTCCCCCCACCCCGACACTGACCCAGTCTCTCTCCCCCACCCCGACACTGACCCAGTCTCTCTCCTCCCCCACCCCGACACTGACCCAGTCTCTCTCCCCCCACCCCGACACTGACCCAGTCTCTCTCCCCCCACCCCGACACTGACCCAGTCTCCCCCCACCCCGACACTGACCCAGTCTCCCCCCACCCCGACACTGACCCAGTCTCCCCCCACCCCGACACTGACCCAGTCTCCCCCCCACCCCGACACTCACCCAGTCTCTCTCTCCCCCACCCCGACACTGACCCAGTCTCTCTCCCCCCCACCCCGACACTCACCCAGTCTCTCTCCCCCCACACCGACACTGACCCAGTCTCCCCCCACCCCGACACTCACCCAGTCTCTCTCCCCCCCCACCCCGACACTGACCCAGTCTCTCTCCTCCCCACCCCGACACTGACCCAGTCTCTCTCCCCCCACCCCGACACTGACCCAGTCTCCCCCCCACCCCGACACTGACCCAGTCTCTCTCCCCCCACCCCGACACTGACCCAGTCTCTCTCCCCCCACCCCGACACTGACCCAGTCTCTCTCTCCCCCACCCCGACACTGACCCAGTCTCTCTCCTCCCCACCCCGACACTGACCCAGTCTCTCTCCCCCCACCCCGACACTGACCCAGTCTCTCTCCCCCCACCCCGACACTCACCCAGTCTCTCTCCCCCCCACCCCGACACTCACCCAGTCTCTCTCCCCCCACCCCGACACTCACCCAGTCTCTCTCCCCCCACCCCGACACTGACCCAGTCTCCCCCCACCCTGACACTGACCCAGTCTCTCTCCCCCCACCCCGACACTGACCCAGTCTCTCTCCCCCCCACCCCGACACTCACCCAGTCTCTCTCCCCCCACCCCGACACTGACCCAGTCTCTCCCCCCCACCCCGACACTGACCCAGTCTCTCTCCCCCCCACCCCGACACTGACCCAGTCTCTCTCCCCCCACCCCGACACTGACCCAGTCTCTCTCCTCCCCACCCCGACACTGACCCAGTCTCTCTCCCCCCCACCCCGACACTGACCCAGTCTCTCTCCTCCCCACCCCGACACTGACCCAGTCTCTCTCCCCCCACCCCGACACTGACCCAGTCTCCCCCCACCCCGACACTGACCCAGTCTCCCCCCACCCCGACACTGACCCAGTCTCCCCCCACCCCGACACTGACCCAGTCTCTCTCCCCCCACCCCGACACTGACCCAGTCTCTCTCCTCCCCACCCCGACACTGACCCAGTCTCTCTCCCCCCACCCCGACACTGACCCAGTCTCTCTCCCCCCCACCCCGACACTGACCCAGTCTCTCTCCCCCACCCCG
The DNA here is from genome assembly GCF_052327205.1 of Somniosus microcephalus. Lineage (NCBI taxonomy): Eukaryota > Metazoa > Chordata > Chondrichthyes > Squaliformes > Somniosidae > Somniosus > Somniosus microcephalus. Next base: position 3,018,240 of record NC_141002.1, read on the forward strand.
ACACTCACCCAGTCTCTCTCTCCCCCACCCCGACACTGACCCAGTCTCTCTCCTCCCCACCCCGACACTGACCCAGTCTCTCTCCTCCCCACCCCGACACTGACCCAGTCTCTCTCCCCCCCACCCCGACACTGACCCAGTCTCTCTCCTCCCCACCCCGACACTGACCCAGTCTCTCTCTCCCCCCACCCCGACACTGACCCAGTCTCTCTCCCCCCACCCCGACACTGACCCAGTCTCTCTCCTCCCCACCCCGACACTGACCCAGTCTCTCTCCCCACCCCGACACTGACCCAGTCTCTCTCCCCCCACCCCGACACTGACCCAGTCTCTCTCTCCCCCACCCCGACACTGACCCAGTCTCTCTCCTCCCCACCCCGACACTCACCCAGTCTCTCTCCCCCCACCCCGACACTGACCCAGTCTCTCTCCTCCCCACCCCGACACTGACCCAGTCTCTCTCCTCCCCACCCCGACACTGACCCAGTCTCTCTCCCCCCCACCCCGACACTCACCCAGTCTCTCTCCCCCCACCCCGACACTGACCCAGTCTCTCTCCCCCCCCACCCCGACACTGACCCAGTCTCTCTCCCCCCCACCCCGACACTCACCCAGTCTCTCTCCCCCCCACCCCGACACTGACCCAGTCTCTCTCTCCCCCACCCCGACACTGACCCAGTCTCTCTCCCCCCCACCCCGACACTGACCCAGTCTCTCTCCCCCCCACCCCGACACTCACCCAGTCTCTCTCCTCCCCACCCCGACACTGACCCAGTCTCTCTCTCCCCCACCCCGACACTGACCCAGTCTCTCTCCCCCCCACCCCGACACTGACCCAGTCTCTCTCTCCCCCACCCCGACACTGACCCAGTCTCTCTCTCCCCCACCCCGACACTGACCCAGTCTCTCCCCCCCACCCCGACACTCACCCAGTCTCTCTCCCCCCACCCCGACACTGACCCAGTCTCCCCCCCCACCCCGACACTGACCCAGTCTCTCTCCCCCACCCCGACACTCACCCAGTCTCTCTCCCCCCACCCCGACACTGACCCAGTCTCTCTCTCCCCCACCCCGACACTGACCCAGTCTCTCTCCCCCCACCCCGACACTCACCCAGTCTCTCTCCCCCCCACCCCGACACTCACCCAGTCTCTCTCCCCCCCACCCCGACACTGACCCAGTCTCTCTCCCCCCCACCCCGACACTGACCCAGTCTCTCTCCCCCACCCCGACACTGACCCAGTCTCTCTCCTCCCCACCCCGACACTGACCCAGTCTCTCTCCCCCCCACCCCGACACTCACCCAGTCTCTCTCCCCACCCCGACACTGACCCAGTCTCTCTCCTCCCCACCCCGACACTGACCCAGTCTCTCTCCCCCCCACCCCGACACTCACCCAGTCTCTCTCCCCCCACCCCGACACTGACCCAGTCTCTCTCCCCCCCACCCCGACACTGACCCAGTCTCTCTCCCCCCCACCCCGACACTCACCCAGTCTCTCTCCCCCCCACCCCGACACTGACCCAGTCTCTCTCTCCCCCACCCCGACACTGACCCAGTCTCTCTCCCCCCACCCCGACACTGACCCAGTCTCTCTCCCCCCCACCCCGACACTCACCCAGTCTCTCTCCTCCCCACCCCGACACTGACCCAGTCTCTCTCTCTCCCCCCACCCCGACACTGACCCAGTCTCTCTCTCCCCCACCCCGACACTGACCCAGTCTCTCTCTCCCCCACCCCGACACTGACCCAGTCTCTCCCCCCCACCCCGACACTCACCCAGTCTCTCTCCCCCCACCCCGACACTGACCCAGTCTCCCCCCCCACCCCGACACTGACCCAGTCTCTCTCTCCCCCACCCCGACACTGACCCAGTCTCTCTCTCCCCCACCCCGACACTGACCCAGTCTCTCCCCCCCACCCCGACACTCACCCAGTCTCTCTCCCCCCACCCCGACACTGACCCAGTCTCCCTCCCCACCCCGACACTGACCCAGTCTCTCTCCCCCCCACCCCGACACTCACCCAGTCTCTCTCCCCACCCCGACACTGACCCAGTCTCTCTCCCCCCCACCCCGACACTCACCCAGTCTCTCTCCCCCACCCCGACACTGACCCAGTCTCTCTCCCCCCCACCCCGACACTGACCCAGTCTCTCTCCCCCCCACCCCGACACTCACCCAGTCTCTCTCCCCCCCACCCCGACACTGACCCAGTCTCTCTCCCCCCCCACCCCGACACTCGACCCAGTCTC
>NC_141002.1:3020993-3344627 GCF_052327205.1 Somniosus microcephalus
TCATCCTTCATCCTCCCTCGTCGCCCGGCTCCCCTCAACCGACCTCAGCCCACCGCCCTCCTCCCCTCCCTCCCTCCTCTCCACTCCCCCCCTCCTCCCTCCGCCTCCCCCCTCCCTCCACTTCTCTCACCCCCCCCACCCTCCCTCACCTCACCTCCACACCCCTCCCCACCCACTCCTCCCCCCCTCCCTCCCTCCCCTCACCTCCCCCCCATCCCTCCCTCCTCTCCTCCCCCCCCCCTCCCCTCCCTCTCTCCTACCCCCACCCTCCCTCCCACCCTCCCCCTCCACTCACCTCCCCTCATCCTCCCACACCACCCCACCCTCCACCCTCCACCCACCTCCTCCCCCCTCCCTCCCCCTCCCTCCCTCACCACTCCTCCCCCTCCCTCCCCCTCCCACTCCTCCCCCCCCACCCCCCCTCCCTCCTCCTCCCCCCCCCTCCACCCCCCTCCCCTCCCCCCCCTCTCCTCCCCCCCCCCTCCCCCCCTCTCCTCCCCCCCCACCCCCCCTCTCCTCCCCTCCCCCCTCCCCCCCTCTCCTCCCCCCCTCCCCCCTCCTCCCCCCCCCCTCCTCCCCCCCCTCCCCCCCCTCCTCCCCCCCCTCCCCCCCTCTCCTCCCTCCCCCCCCCTCTCCCCCCCCCTCCCCCCCCTCCTCCCCCCCCCCTCCCCCCTCTCCCTCCCCCCTCCCCCCCTCTCCTCCCCCCTCTCCTCCACCCTCTCCTCCCCCCCTCTCCTCCCCCCTCTCCTCCCCCCTCTCCTCCCCCCTCTCCTCCCCCCCTCTCCTCCCCCCCTCTCCTCTCCTCCCCCCCTCTCCTCCCCCCTTCTCCTCCCCCCTCTCCTCCCCCCCTCCCCCCCTCTCCTCCCCCCCCTCCCCCCCTCTCCTTCCCCCCTCCTCCCCCCCCCTCCCCCCCTCTCCTCCCCCCCCCTCCCCTTCGCCCCCCTCCCCCTTCGCCCCCTCTACCCCCTCTCTACCCCCCTCCCTCTCCCCCTCTCCACCCCCCTCCCTCTCCCCCCTCTCCCCGCCCTCTCCCCCACCCCACACTCACCCTCCTCCTCCCCACCCCCCCTCTGCAATCAACAGAATTAAAGAGGAAAGAGCCCGAATGGATTTAAGATTTTCTTTTGCTTTGGGTTTTTAATCAATGGTTTTAAATTAGGACGTGTCAAATGACAAACTTATCTGGGATATAAATGGAACGTTTGGAAAATGTTTTAGATATCCTCACGGCTGATTGGTTGAGAACCCTGCATCACTGGGCCTGAGGGAGGTCACTGGGGGCAGACAGCGGTTAAATCACATTCCCACTGATAGTCTCGCACTGGTAAACAACAGAGCACAGCAGCTGTCAGATGGAGGTACACAGATTTAAACATAGATTATCGTCTTCGAGCAAAGTCAGGAATTCACAGTCCAAATAAGTGAGACATAACTGTCTTGAATCAAAGAGAAGGCTGCAGCCTCTCTCTGGGATATCAAACACAGCACTTTGTTCTGTGATTCCTCATATCGAGCATTACCTTGCTTTGGTTAATCAAAGTAAACCAATCCTCTATTCCAGGAGGCAGTCACACCCCTTAAGATCGGGTCTTCTGATTTGGTCAGTGGTCAGGGACAGGAGGATGTGACTGAGTGAGGCAGGTATGGGGACCCAGGAGGTGGAGGAGCCTCAGCCTTTGCAATTGTCCAACAGGTTTGAGGTTCTTGCGGCCTGTATGGATGAAAGCGGTGGCTGCCGGGTGGATGAGCAAACTGACCATGGCACCGAGGTACAGGAAGCCATTCCAGCGGGGGGGAGTTAATAGGAATGTCGTGGTAATTGGGGACAGCATAGTCAGAGGGATAGATACAGTTCTCTGCGACCAAGAGCAAGAGTCCAGACTGCTGTGTTGCCTGCCCGGTGCCAGGGTTCGGGACATCTGCTCTGGGCTGGAGAGGAACTTGCAGTGGGAGGGGGCGGAGCCAGTGGCCGTGGTCCATGTAGGTACCAACGACATAGGTAGAACTAGGAAAGAGGTTCTGCTGAGAGAGTGTGAGCAGCTAGGGGCTAAATTAAAAAGTAGAAACTCAAGGGTAATATTACCTGAGCCACAAGCAAATTGGCACAGGTTAAATAAAATTAGAGAGATGAATGCGTGGCTCAAAGACTGGTGTGGGAGAAATGGGTTTCAATTCCTGGGGCACTGGCACCAGCACTGGGGAAAGTGGGATCTGTATCGTTGGGACGGTCTTCACCTGAACCGTGCTGGGACCAGTGTTCTGGCGAGTCATATAACTAGGGCGGTAGAGAGGGCTTTAAACTAAATAGTGGGGGCAAGGGATCAATTTTGGGAAGATGTGGTAATTGAAAGATTAGAGACAAGGCAACAGAGAAAGGTATTAATACGGGAAATGATAAACAGACCGCGACAGGAAGGGATAGAGAGTACAAATCTAAGGGTAAATCAACAGATAAGGCGAGCGGTTACAAAAATAATAAAAGGACAAAACTAAAGGCTCTGCATCTGAATGCACGTAGCATTCGAAACAAAACAGATGAACTGATAGCGCAAATAGAAATAAATAAATATGATCTGATAGCCATTACAGAAACATGGCTGCAGGATGACATAGATTGGGACCTGAATATTGAAGGGTACATGACATTTAGGAAGGACAGGAAGGTGGGAAAAGGTGGAGGGGTGGCTCTGTTAATTAATGATGGTATTAGCACAATAGAGAGGGATGACCTAAGTTCAGGAAACCAGGATGTAGAAGCGGTTTGGGTAGAGATGAGAAATAATAACGGCAATAGATTGGGAGAAGGGGAAGTGCAACGAGACCTGGGTGTCCTTGTGCACCAGTCGCTGAAGGTAAGCATGCAGGTGCAGCAGGCGGTTAAGAAGGCAAATGGTATGTTGGCCTTCGTAGCGAGAGGGTTTGAGTACAGGAACAAGGATGTCTTGCTGCAGTTGTACAGGGCCTTGGTGAGACCACACCTTGAGTATTGTGTGCAGTTTTGCTCTTGCCATGGAGGGAGTGCAGCGAAGATTCACCAGACTGATACCTGGGATGGCAGGAATGACGTATGAGGAGAGATTGGGTCGATTGGGCTTATACTCGCTGGAGTTTAGAAGAATGAGAGGGGATCTCATTGAAACTTATAAAATTCTAACAGGACTAGACAGACTAGATGCAGAAAGGATGTTCCCGATGGCAGGGGAATCCAGAACCAGGGGTCACAGTCTAAGGATAAGGGGTAAGCCATTTAGGACAGAGATGAGGAGGAATTTCTTCACCCAGAGAGTGGTGAACCTGTGGAATTCTCTACCAGAGAAGGCAGTTGAGGCCAAATATATTCAAGAAGGAGTTAGATATATTTCTTAAGGCTAAAGGGATCAAGGGATATGGGGAGAAGACAGGGACAGGGTACTGAGTTTGGATGATCAGCCATGATCGCATTGAACGGCGGAGCGGGCTCGAGTGGCCGAATGGCCTACTCCTGCTCCTATCTTCTATGTTTCTATGTAAGTCACTTGTGGGAGTGGTGTACAGGCCACTAACAGTAACCACATGGTAGGATGGAGTATAAAGGAAGAAATAGTGGGAGCTTGTCAGAAGGGTACGGCAATAATCATGGGGGATTTTAATCTGCATATAGACTGGAAAAATCAGATGGGTAAAAGTAGCATAGATGAGGAGTTCATGGAATGTTTTTGGGATAGTTTCTTACAACAGCATGTTCTGGAGCCAACCAGAGAGCAGGCTAAACTAGACCTGGTATTGTGCAACGAGATAGGATTAATTAATGACCTAGTGAAGGCGCCCCTAGGTAGCAGCGATCATAATATGATTGAATTTTACATTCAGTTTGAGAGAGAGAAGAGTGGGTCCAAGACTAGTATTTTAAACTTAAATAAGGGCAATTATGAGGGCATGAAAGCAGAGCTAGCTAAAGTGAGCTGGCAAATTGGGTTAAGGGATAGGTCAATAGAGTTGCATTTAAGGGGATATTTCAAAATACACAGAACATATACATTCCAACAAGAAAGAAAAATTCCAAGGGGAGGACCCACCATCCATGGTTAACTAAAAATGTTAAAGATAGTATTAAACTTAAAGAAAAAGCATATATTTGCGCAAAGATGGGTGGCAGGTCAGAAGATTGGACAGAATATAAAAAACAGCAAAAAATGATTAAAAGATTAATAAGGAGAGAAAAATTAAGAGTATGAGAGAAAGCTAGCTAGAAATATAAAAACAGATAGTAAGAGTTTCTATAGATATTTTAAAAAGAAAAGAGTTAACAAAGTGAGTGTGTTGGTCCTATAAAAAGTGAGTCTGGGGAATTAATAATGGGAAATGAGATGGCAGTTGAATTGAACAGGTATTTTGCATCGGTCTTCACTATAGAGGATACAAGTAACATCCCAGAAATAGCTGTAAATCAGGAAATGGAAGGGAGGGAGGAACTCAAGAAAATTACAATCACCAGGGAAGTGGTACTGAGCAAATTGTTGGAGCTGCGGGCTGACAAGTCCCCAGGTCCTGATGGACTTCATCCTAGGGTCTTAAAAGAAGTGACTAGTGAGATAGTTGATGCGTTGGTTTTAATTTTCAAAAATTCCCTAGATTCGGGGAAGGTTCCATTAGATTGGAAAATGGCAAATGTAACTCCTTTATGCAAAAAGGGAGGGAGACAGAAAGCAGGAAACTACAGGCCAGTTAGCTTAACATCTGTCATAGGGAAGACGTTAGAAGCTATTATTAAAGACGTTAGAGCAGGGCATTTAGAAAAGTTCAAAGTAATCAGGCAGAGTCAACATGGCTTTGTTCAAGGGAAATCATGTTTAACCAATTTATTGGAGTTCTTTGAGGAAGTAACATGTGCTGTGGATAAAGGGGAACCGGTGGATGTACTGTACTTAGATTTCCAGAAGGCATTTGATAAGGTGCCACATCAAAGGTTATTACGGAAAATAAAAGCTCATGGTGTAGGGGGTAACATATTGGCATGGATAGAAGATTGGCTAGCTAACAGGAAACAGAGAGTAGGCGTAAATGGATCATTTTCTGATTGGCAAGATGTAACGAGTGGTGTGCCACAGGGATCAGTGCTGGGGCCTCAACTTTTTACAATTTATATAAATGACTTGGATGAAGGGACCGAAGGTATGGTTGCTAAATTTGCTGATGACACAAAGGCCCCAATTTTCTGCCAGCCGTTGGGCGGCTTTTCAGGCGGCCGAAAATCGCTCAAAAAGCGGGTCGCGACCCCCACCCGCCTGATTCCCCGCCCCGTCCGACTTTCGGACCGCCGTTTCTCCACGACCCGCTTCAGTCCTGCCCGCCGCTGGCGGGACTGGCCGTCTGAACACTCATGAGCAATTATTACCTTGTTTAAGTCGATTTTCAGGGGCCGTTGCGATTTTGGGGCTTTCCCCACATCAAACACGCCTGCGGGGAACCACGCTGATGAAACCTGGCGTAAAGCTTGCCGGCTTGCTTGCTGTCAGCTGCAGGTCATTCGGAGAAGCTGCGATTTAAAGGGACAGCACTTGTATGTTGAAGGACCTTGTTGCTGCAGGCTTGGGGCTACTTCTTCAAGGCTTAGGCACAGCTGTGGAAGGTTGGAGCCTCACACACTTCTCCAATACGATCTCCTGGGAAGGCCCTCTCGCTACCCTCACTCAGCGCTTCCTCAGCGGAGGCATCTATGAGAAGCATGGGACGCCTTTTTTTCCTTCCCTTCTTGCCATTAGAGGATCTCCAGCAGCAGAGGCGGCAGCAGCAGAACCAGGAACAGCATGATGAGCACCAGGCTGCTGCTCACTCACCTGAAGCTGCACAGGCCAGAAGGGGCCAGTGCTTGGAAGTGGCTTGAGAGCACCTTGCTGCACTTTAGGGGGCCATGGGACCCATTTCTGCACTGGCAGTCCTACTCAGAAGGACTTCCATGAAGATCTGGTTTCTCTGTTCAATAGATGGCCAACGCTCCTCAAGAGATGTCATTCTCTTATGAGCACTCCATGTTTTCCGTACCCTGGCGCGTTATCTCCTCCATGGAGGTTGCCAACCTTTCCATGGTGATGCGTTCATGCGCCAGTGACTCCACAAAGGCTCTGCTCATGGTCGCTATGGACTCCTCCATTCGCTCCACACTCGCAGCGACCTTGGAGACAAAACCTGCCAGAGACTCCTGCATCTGTGCATGGAGATCCATCACCTCTTCTCTTGCGGATGGACCCCGAGGCAGAGGGTCGACATGCAGCGCAGCTGAGCTGAGCTGGCAGAGTCCTGCGCCCTCCGACGAGGACTCTCCACTGCTGTCCCTGTCTCCAGAATCTGCTGAGGCTCACTTGTGAGCTGTGAAACACCAGGTGACAACACTACTCTGTCCCGAAGGTCCCCCGAGGTGTGAGTGTCTGCGCTGGTGCTGGGTGCGCTTACTTCTGCTGACGCTGCGCCCTCAGAGGTTGGAGCTTCCTCTGAGGAGTCTGGCTGCACAGTCTCTTCCTCCTCCATAGTGAGGATGGGGGCTCTGGATGGTACTGTGGGGGAGTAAAGGAAGGAGTTAGAGATGTCATGCCAAGGTTCTTCTGGTGACTCCCAGCGAGTTGGCATCTGCTGACACCTGCATCCATGCAGCATTGGTCTCAGTGGGAGGCCTCTTCCTCCCTGACCTAGGGAAGAGGACCTCCCTGTGGGCCCTAACCCCATCCAATAATGCCTGCAGTGAAGCCTCGTCGAATTTGAAGGCAGCTCGGGGTCTGGCACTGGCCACAGCTGCTGCAGGCTCCTCTGCCATCCTGTATGGTTCGTTTGGAAGCCTTCAGAGGATGCAGTGCTTGCTATGGACCTTGAAAGCACCACGAATGATGACATCATACTGTGGGGCTTTCTGACTAGAAATGGACAATTAGCAAGGCCGCCCACATGCTGGGAATTAATTGGCCACTTGAGGGAAAATTGCGTGGAGCTGGCTGACATTTTTTTGTGTGTCAGAACCCCACATTCGGGGGAATCCGACCATTTCCCACACAAGCCACAAAATCGGGCCCAAAGATAGGTAGGAAAGTAAATTGTGAAGAGGGCATAAGGAGGCTACAAAGGGATATAGATAAGTTAAGTGAGTGGGAAAAGGTCTGGCAAATGGAGTATAATGTGGGAAGATGTGAAGTTGTCCATTTTGGCAGGAAGAATAAAAAAGAAGCATATTATTTAAATGGTGAGAGATTGCAGAACTCTGAGATGCAGAGGGATCTGGGTGTCCTAGTGCATGAATTGCAAAAGGTTACTATGTAGGTACAGCAAGTAATTAGGAAAGCTAATAGAATGTTATTGCTTATTGCGAGGGGAATTGAAGACAAAAGTAGGGAGGTTATTATAAAGTATGTGTCTATACTTAATCCAATAATGAAGAGAGAGCTTGGAAGATTCAACGTAGGTCTTTACTTAATACCAACAGGCGGGGAACTGAGGGGAGATCAGTACCCACAGTACTATTTATACCCCTATGGCCAGGAGTGGTACTACGGTATCACTACGCCCTACAAAGTAGTGCTGCCCTGGCCATAGGCTTAAAGTAACATACCTATTACATACACAACATTCCTCCCCTTTTAATTAAAACGTACCCGTGCAATTAAGTCAATAGATGCCCCATAACTAGGGCTAATAACATTTGGTAACACAATATACATAACATATTTACATCAAGAGTTGTCTATATATATATATATATATATATACAGAAACATGTTATAGATTCAGTCTCTGAGGAGGCCTCCTATCTCGACTAGGATAACGTCTTTCTCTAGTCGGTCTTGGTGTAGGCGGCGGTACTTCCGTCACCCCTTCATCGCTGGACTCGTCGGTGTCTGATGGCACATCCTGTGCCATGGAGATCACTGGATGGCTGAACTCCTCGCAATCCTGAGACCTCTAACGACGAGCTGGGCCGTGATTCCGCTGTAACAATGTGCTGAGACGTTTGAGGTAGTGAATCAGTTGGTTTTCTGGACTTTACAAGTTGATCAGCATGTCGTCTGATTATGCTTTCCCCTGTCTCAACTGTGTACATCAAGGGTCCCTGGCGGGCCTTTATCGTACCAGACCGCCACTTTTCATTCCGATAATCACGGGCCAACACTTGCTGCCCCACCTCGAAGCTCCGTGTCTGTCTGTCAGGAGCCCTACGAAATACTCGGTTTTCCACATCTCTCCGAATGTTTGGTCTGAGCAATTCAAGGCGAGACCTTAACCTTCTATTAAAGAACATGACGGCGGGGGCCTGGTTGGTCACCGTATGTGCAGTATTACGGTATGCGAATAGGAAGTTGTCCACCTTGTGTTGTAGTGGCAACCTTTCCTCCCCCATCGCCTTGATGGCCTTTTTAAAAGTCTGTACAAAGCGCTCTGCCAGCCCATTTGTAGCCGGATGATATGGTGCGGACGTATAATGTCGCACTCCATTCCTTTTTAGGAATGCTTGAAATTCTTCTGCCACAAATTGTGGCCCATTGTCCGAACAGACTTGCTCGGGCACCCCGTTTCGGGCAAAAATGGTCCTTAAGACTGCGACCGTCTTTTCGGCTGTCGTTGATGACATCTTTATGACCTCCGGCCATTTTGAATGGGCGTCCACTACAATAAGGAACATCGCATCCAGGAAGGGGCCAGCGAAGTCCACGTGGATCCTTTGCCACGGCATTGAGGGCCACTCCCACGGATGTAGTGGGGCTTGTGGTGGAACGTTCTGTACCATCTGGCACCCTTGGCACGCTTTTGCTACTTCCTCAATGTCCCTGTCAATGCCGGGCCACCAGACGTAGGCTCTGGCGCGGCTTTTCATTTTGACACCCCCCAGATGACCTTCGTGTAAGTCCTGCAACACTTTATGTTGTAATTTTTGAGGGACCACCACCCTGGCTCCGCACATCAATGTGCCCCGGCAGACGGACAACTGGTCCTTGCCGAAAACGCCGGCAATGATGCGTCACCCTGCGCCGGCCAGCCTTTCACAGTTAACTCGTAAACCCTTGCCAATGTCGGGTCGTTCCGTGTTTCCCGCTCGATACATTGGCTGGTGATGGGCAAGTGTTCCATAACAGCCGTATGATATATTTCCACGGGGTCCTGTACTATCTCTTCGATCTCGGCAGGCAAGGGTAGCCGCGACAGGCCATCTGCATTGCCATGCTGTTTGGTACCCTTATATTCGATAAGGTACTGGTGTGCTCCTAAGAACAGTGACCATCTCTGTAGCCTTTGGGCCGTCATCAGGGGCACCCCTTTTGTTGGATTAAATATCGACACCAACGGTTGATGATCCGTCAGTAGTGTGAAACGTTGCCCATGCAGGTAGTGGTGGAATTTTTTTACACCCCACACCAGACTGAGGGCCTCCCTGTCGATTTGCGCATAGTTTCTTTTGGCTGTAGTTAACGACCTTGAGGCAAATGCTATTGGCCTCTCCGTCCCATTGGGAAATTTGTGTGACAACACTGCCCCTATACCGTACGGGGAGGCGTCACATGCCAACCTCATTGGCATTTTTGGGTCAAAGTGTGCGAGCACTTCCTTTGATGTGATGAGTTGTTTACCCTTTTTAAAAGCAGCCTCACACGCTTCGTCCCAATTCCAGGAGACTCCCTTTTGCAGCAATGAATTTAGTGGATGTAAAATGGACGATAAGTTCGGGAGGAACTTATGGTAATAGTTTATAAGGCCTAAGAATGATCGTAACTGAGATACATTCTCAGGGGGCGGGGCCTTCACTACTGCCTCGATCTTTTCCGGGGACTTATGCAGGCCTTCCTTATCTATAATGTGACTACAGTATGAGATACGTTCCTGGAAAAACTCTCATTTCTGCTTGTTCGCCCTGAGTCCGTATTGTTGCAACCGCAGAAGTACTCGCTCCAGGTTAGCGAGGTGGTCGTTATCCGTTTGTCCTGTCACCAGGATGTCATCCAGGTAGCACTGCATTCTTGGAATGCCCTGTAGGACCTGTTCCATGGCCCTCTGCCATATTGCCGGGGCGGACGCCACACCAAATACCAGGCGATTGTACTGGTACAATCCCTTGTGTGTGTTAATCGTTAGGAGCTTTTTCGAGTCCTGTTCCACCTCCATCTGTAAATAAGCTTGACAAAGGTCAATCTTCGTGAAGTGTCTACCCCCAGCTAACGATGCGAATATGTCCTCTATCTGCGGCAGCGGATACTGTACCGTGTGCAGGACTGGGTTAATAGTTATCTTAAAATCCCCGCAAATGTGAACCTTCTTTGGTTCCCCCGGTGTGTTATTTGCAGATTTCTTTATAACTGGGACGATGGGCGTGGCCCACTCACTCCACTCAATCTTTGTAAGGACACCTGCACTCTCTAAGGCATCCAGTTCTGCTTCCACAGCTGGCCGAATGGCGTAAGGCACCGGTCTGGCCTTACAAAACTTGGGGTTTGCGTCTTGAGCAATAGTTATTTTTGCTCTAATGTCCTTTAAGGTCCCCAGCCCTTGTTGGAACACTTCTGGCGTTTTTGCCAATATTTTTGACAGCCTGCTTGTAATGGTTGTATCATCCTTGGTGGTCTCTACTTTTAACTCGTGTATCGACTTCCAGTCGAAATGGATTTTTCTTATCCATTCCCTACCCAAAAGTGGTGGTCCACCGTTTGGTAGGATGTATAAATAAAGTCCTGGCACTTTCCTGCCGTTGTATTTCACTGTTACTTGCATTTTTCCCTTCGGGTAAACTTTTTGTCCCGTATATGTTTTTAATTTAATTTCCGTATCCTTTAAGGGAATGCGTTTGAACAGCCTGTTATAATCTTGTTCATTAATTACTGATAGGGCCGAACCCGTGTCCAGCTCCATATTAACTTCGACGCCTGCTACCTTCATTTTAACCCACATTGTGCTGTGGTCCTCCGTTTTGTCTACGCCATATAACTTGAGACATCCCAGACCTTTAGGCTCTGCTTTTGTGCCTTCCTGTGACTCGTCTGAGCTACTGTCAGACATCTTATGTATTTTTGTCCTTGCCTTGGTACTGCTCGGACTGCCCCCACTATTGGGTTTCGTACCCGACCGACAAACTTTCGCTATATGCCCCTTTTTTCCACACTGCCGGCATATTTTATCACGAAACCAACAATTACTTTGGTCGTGGGTGGTTTTGCCACAACGGTAGCATTTACCTTTGTGAAATGTCATGGGTGTCATAGCAGGTTGTGTTTTGTCGCATTTGAGCAGCACCCTGTGCTGCTGCTTCGTGAGCCGATGCTATTTCAATCGCCTGATCTAGGCTGAGCTGTTTCTTGGCTAGCAACCGTTGTCGTGTACTCTCATTTAACATGCCACAGACAAATCTGTCTCTGATCGCGTCCGCCAAAAAGGCTCCAAACTGGCAATGTTTGGACAACCTTCTGAGCTCAGCTAAATAGGCTGCCTGCGACTCATCATTCCTTTGGTCGCGTCTGTAGAAGCAGTACCTTTCCGCTATAAATGGTGGCTTAGGGTTTAAATGTTCCCTTAACGTATCAACAATTTGGGCATACATTTTGTCTGCTGGCTTTTCTGGAGTAAGAAGATTCCTCAGCAGACCGTATGTTTTTGCCCCCATACAATTTAATAAGGTTGCTACCTTTTTGTCATCTTCCACCTTGTTTACTGTGCAATAAAGTTCATGCCTTTCGATATAGGCATCCCACTCTTCTGTGTCCTCAACAAATGCTGACAACCAGCCTTCTTTAGACATTTTAAACTGCTGAAGAGCGTTTCCCGCCTTTCTCCACTAGATGGCGTTTTTTTATTTTTTATTTTAAACTGCAGAAGAGAAAAAAAAAACTTTTCCCCTTTGTCCACTAGATGGCGTTTTTCCCGCCTTTTCTCCTGCTGCGGCTAACGACCTCTCTCCAGCTTCATTATTTTTGGCCCTTGCAGCTCCCGTTATTGCCACCGCCGCTATTAACAAAGACCTTCCACTCTCGTGGCTTGCTAGTCCTCGTGGCTCCGTTTGTTCCCCAGATCGCCTGCCCGTTCTGGCCCTTGCAGCTCCCGTTCCCCGGGAAGGATTTCAGTTTACCTGGCCCTGGGTGGACTTTTGCCCCGTGGCTGGAGCGCCCGTTCAGCCTCTTCTCTCAGCTGCTGCAGCCTCCGCTGGAAACCTCTCTCTCTCGCTCCGTTGCTGCCGCTCCTCCCGAACCCGGAGTGCTGGGCGGCCTCCTTCGGTCGACGCTGGACTCTGCAGGCTGGCTGGTAAGAAGCCTCTCTCCTTCTCTCTCCGTACTGCTGCCGTTCCTTTGTTGCACCGTGTACTGGTGAGTTCGAACCTTACTCGTCGCCAGTATAAAGTATGTGTCTATACTTAATCCAATAATGAAGAGACAGCTTGGAAGATTCAACGTAGGTCTTTACTTAATACCAACAGGCGGGGAACTGAGGGGAGATCAGTACCCACAGTACTATTTATACCCCTATGGCCAGGAGTGGTACTACGGTATCACTACGCCCTACAAAGTAGTGCTGCCCTGGCCATAGGTTTAAAGTAACATACCTATTACATACACAACAGTTATGCTTCAGTTATGCAGGGCATTGGTGAGACCACATCTGGAGTACTGTGTACAGTATTGGTCTCCTTATTTAAGGATGTAAATGCGTTGGAAGCAGTTCAGAGAAGGTTTACTGGAATGGGCGGGTTGTCTTATAAGGAAAGGTTGGACAGGCTAGGCTTGTATCCGCTGGAGTTTAGTAAGAGGTGACTTGATTGAAACATACAAGATCCTGAGGGGTCTGGACAGGGTGGATGTGGAGAAAATGTTTCCTCTTGTGGGAGAATCTAGAACTGGGGTCACTGTTTAAAAATAAGGGGTCACCCATTTAAGACAGAGATGAGGAGAAATTTTTTCTCGGAGGGTCGTGAGCCTCTTCCTCAGAGGCCGGTGGAAACAGGTCTTTGAATATTTTTAAGGCAGAGGTAGATAGATTCTTGGTAAGCAAGGGGGTGAAAAGTTATCGGGTGTAGGCAGGAATGTGGAGTAATCAGATCAACCATGATCTTATTGAATGGCGGAGCAGGCTCGAAGGGCCGAGTGGCCTATTCCTGCTCCTAATTCATATGTTCGTATGTAATCCAGGAAGCTTCAGGTGACTGAGTTCATATCCGCTCAGAGCTAGGGATATTAGTGCACGTGAGGAATGTGGAGGGAGTCAGACAGCAGTTGCCCAGGAGAGGGGGGCATTGGATACCCTGGGGTACAGATACGTGCTGCTGCCATTTATTTCCTGTACCTACTTCTCTGTCGTTAAGCACCTGGCTTGAGCAAGCAGCTCCAATGGTGAGGTACAGTGAGGAGAAATTGTCAGCACAGCCCTTCAGGGGCCTGTCCTTGTTGGATTCAACAAACAGTGGACAATATATTCATCCTATTCTCTAATATTGGACAGAAACAGAATGAACAAAGCAGTTAGGCTCTACAGTAACAAACTGAGAACACAGCCCACATTGTGGACAGGAAGGGAGGTCACATTAGGGTTGTTCTTTCAAACAGCAGGTTGAAAAGCAACATTAAATGTCCATGTCCTAGTTGGTCGTGCACACGATGGGCTCTGGGGAGATGGAGTGAATGGAAGCTATTCCTCCAGTGAAATATCTTCGTGTGTAATGGTCCTAAAGGTGCTCCATGGTTTGATCACAGACCCAGTGCATAAACTGCCCAACTTCATGTGCCTCAGAAAATATGGGTCACCACGAACCCATCAGACTGTCACACAGACATTATGGAAGGTGAAGTACAGGCCTGCGTGTGACTGTTGGCGGGATCAAACCAAAACATAGAATAATACAGCACAGAAGGAGACCATTCGACCCACCATGTCTGTGCCAGCTCTTTGGTAGAGCTCTCCAATTAGTCCCACTACTAATTCAGCAAGCAGCTCTTGTGGAGAGGAAGTCAGGGTGAAGCAGGTTGGAAGAAATGGTCGGCACAGTCAGGGTAGCAACAGCAGAGAACTGGTAGAGCAGGAACAAGATCCAAGAGCTGGGGGATTAGATAGAAATATCACATATGGTGCTCGACCCCACAGTATCCCTCCCACTCAGCCACACACTCCCGTTGGGCAGTTATGGAGGAATCAGCCTGCCTATCACACACGTCACTGGGGAAGTTAACAACTCGGATACGATCACACCCACGCTGTCCACAGACCCTCCTCCCGGGGGGTGTCCCCAATTCACACCCACCCTGTCCACAGACCCTCCTCCCGGGGGGTGTCCCCAATTCACACCCACCCTGTCCACAGACCCTCCTCCCGGGGGGTGTCCCCAATTCACACCCACCCTGTCCACAGACCCTCTCCCGAGGGGTGTCACCATGATCACACCCACCCTGTCCACAGACCCTCCTCCCGGGGGGTGTCCCCACACTCAAATTCAAATTCAAATCGCTTTATTGGCATGATAAGGTACATCTTATGTTGCCAAAGCATCAAAATACATTTATGGTTGAACACATAAACGCAGTTCTATTCATACAGTGTATAAACAGGTATATCCCTGAGTGTATAAATATACATTCGCCTTGTTTATATATACTCTTTTCTTAGTTTACTGGTTGTCCCTCTGTTCATGGCAAGCTGTAACATAGTGTGCCGCCAGTGTTACACAGCTTCTCTCCTCCCCCAGTAGGAATGGGAGTTTTTGGTTGTCATTCAGATTTCTGAATTCAGGGCATATTTGTGAGAATTTTTGGTAGAAATTCTCCCTGATGCCCTGATATTTTCCACAGGCTGTGAGGAAGTGCATCTCTGTCTCTACTACTCCCTGACTGCAGTGAGCACATATCCTGTCTTCTCTTGGCAGCCTGGTCTGCCTGTGTCTGCCTTTTTCGATCGCTAGGCTATGTTCGCTAAGTCTGCACCTTGTCAAGGTTCTTCTCAGTTTGTTATCCTTTACCATGGTCAGGTAATCAGCTATGTTGTATTGTCTGTTTAGGGCCAAGTAGCAATTGAGTTTGCTTTGGGTTTTTGTTGTTTCTGCCCAATATGTCAGATATTTTTCCTTTTGCTTAGCGACGATTGTGTTGGGTCGAATTCTTTGTGTTACCCTGTCACTGTCCTGGGGCTGGTTATTGTTAGTATTGTTAGTAGTTACTTCACTGAGTCCCAGGACTAGTTGACTGAGGGTATTCTTCTTTATGGTCAGCTCTTGGCATTTCAGGGCGTCGTAGTGATAGCATTGGGGATTGCTCATTTGTAGGTGATTCCAAAATTTGGTGGCTCTTTTTTGGATAGTGATTATTAATGGATATTGGCCTAGTTCCGCCCTGCATGCATTGTTTACTGTTTTCCTTTGAGTCCGGAGGATACTTTTACAGAATTCTGCATGTAGGATCTCAATTGGGTGTTTGTCCCATTTTCACCCACCCTGTCCACAGACCCTCCTCCCGGGGGCTGTCCCCACACTCACACCCACCCTGTCCACAGACCCTCCTCCCGGGGGCTGTCCCCACACTCACACCCACCCCGTCCACAGACCCTCCTCCCGGGGGGTGTCCCCACACTCACACCCACCCTGTCCACAGACCCTCCTCCCGGGGGGTGTCCCCACATTCACACCCATCCTGTACACAGACCCTCCTCCCGGGGACTGTCCCCACACTCACACCCACCCTGTCCACAGACCCTCTCCCGGGGACTGTCCCCACACTCACACCCACCCTGTCCGCAGACCCTCCTCCCGGGGGGTGTCCCCACATTCACACCCACCCTGTCCACAGACCATCTCCCGGGGGGTGTCCCCACACTCCCACCCTGTCCACAGACCCTCCTCCCGGGGGGTGTCCCCACACTCACACCCACCCTGTCCACAGACCCTCCTCCCGGGGGGTGTCCCCACACTCGCACCCACCCTGTCCACAGACCCTCCTCCCGGGGGGTGTCCCCACACTCACACCCACCCTGTCCACAGACCCTCTCCCGGGGGGTGTCCCCACACTCCCATCCTGTCCACAGACCCTCCTCCCGGGGGGTGTCCCCACACTCACACCCACCCTGTGCACAGACCCTCCTCCCGGGGGGTGTCCCCACACTCGCACCCACCCTGTCCACAGCCCCTCCTCCCGGGGGGTGTCCCCACACTCACACCCACCCTGTCCACAGACCCTCTCTCGGGGGGTGTCCCCACACTCCCACCCTGTCCACAGACCCTCCTCCCGGGGGGTGTCCCCACACTCACACCCACCCTGTCCACAGACCCTCTCCCGGGGGGTGATCCCACACTCACACCCACCCTGTCCACAGACCCTCCTCCCGGGGGGTGTCCCCCCACTCACACCCACCCTGTCCATAGACCCTCCTCCCGGGGGGTGTCCCCACACTCACACCCACCCTGTCCACAGACCCTCCTCCCGGGGGCTGTCCCCACACTCACACCCACCCTGTCCACAGACCCTCCTCCCGGGGGCTGTCCCCACACTCACACCCACCCCGTCCACAGACCCTCCTCCCGGGGGGTGTCCCCACACTCACACCCACCCTGTCCACAGACCCTCCTCCCGGGGGGTGTCCCCACATTCACACCCATCCTGTACACAGACCCTCCTCCCGGAGGGTGTCCCCAATTCACACCCACCCTGTCCACAGACCCTCCTCCCGGGGACTGTCCCCACACTCACACCCACCCTGTCCACAGACCCTCTCCCGGGGACTGTCCCCACACTCACACCCACCCTGTCCGCAGACCCTCCTCCCGGGGGGTGTCCCCACATTCACACCCACCCTGTCCACAGACCATCTCCCGGGGGGTGTCCCCACACTCCCACCCTGTCCACAGACCCTCCTCCCGGGGGGTGTCCCCACACTCACACCCACCCTGTCCACAGACCCTCCTCCCGGGGGGTGTCCCCACACTCGCACCCACCCTGTCCACAGACCCTCCTCCCGGGGGGTGTCCCCACACTCACACCCACCCTGTCCACAGACCCTCTCCCGGGGGGTGTCCCCACACTCCCATCCTGTCCACAGACCCTCCTCCCGGGGGGTGTCCCCACACTCACACCCACCCTGTCCACAGACCCTCCTCCCGGGGGGTGTCCCCACACTCACACCCACCCTGTGCACAGACCCTCCTCCCGGGGGGTGTCCCCACACTCGCACCCACCCTGTCCACAGACCCTCCTCCCGGGGGGTGTCCCCACACTCACACCCACCCTGTCCACAGACCCTCTCTCGGGGGGTGTCCCCACACTCCCACCCTGTCCACAGACCCTCCTCCCGGGGGGTGTCCCCACACTCACACCCACCCTGTCCACAGACCCTCTCCCGGGGGGTGATCCCACACTCACACCCACCCTGTCCACAGACCCTCCTCCCGGGGGGTGTCCCCAATTCACACCCACCCTGTCCACAGACCCTCCTCCCGGGGGGTATCCCCACACTCACACCCACCCTGTCCATAGACCCTCCTCCCGGGGGGTGTCCCCACACCCAATTCAATTCAATTCAATTCAATTCAATTCAAATCGCTTTATTGGTATGATAAGGTACATCTTATGTTGCCAAAGCATCGAAAAACATTTATGGTTGAACACATAAACGCAGATCTATTCATACAGTGTATAAACAGATATATCCCTGAGTGTATAAATAGACATTCGTATAATTTGTATATACTCTTTTCTTAGGTTTACTGGTTGTCCCTCTGTTTATGGCAAGCTGTAACATAGTGTGCCGCTAAGGTTACACAGTTTCTCTGTTCCCCTAGTAGGTATGGGAGTTTTTGGTCGTCATTCAAATTTCTGAATTCAGGGCATATTTGTGTGAATTTTTGGTAGAAATTCTCCCTGATGCCCTGATATTTTCCACAAGCTGTGAGGAAGTGCATCTCTGTCTCCACCACTCCCTGACTGCAGTGAGAGCATATCCTGTCCATATCCATATCTTGGCAGCCGGGTCTGTCTCTGTCTGCCTTTTTCGATGGCCAGGCTATGTTCACTAAGTCTGTACCTTGTCAAGGTTTTTCTCAGTTTGCTATCCTTTACCATGGTCAGGTATTCAGCCATGTTGTATTGTCTGTTTAGGGCCAAGTAGCAATTGAGTTTGTTTTGGGTTTTTGTTGTTTCTGCCCAATATGACAGGTATTTTTCCTTTTGCTTAGTGACAATTGTGTTGGGTCGAATTCTCTGTGCTACGATGTCACTGTCCTGGGGCTGGTTATTGTTAGTAGTGTTAGTGGTTGCTTCACTGAGTCCCAGGACTAGTTGACTGAGGGTATTCTTCTTTATGGTCCTCTCTTGGCATTTCAGGGCTTCGTAATGATAGCAGTGGGGGTTGCTCATTTTTAGGTGTTTCCAAAATTTGGTGGCTCTTTTTTGGATAGTAATTATTAATGGATATTGGCCTAGTTCTGCCCTGCATGCATTGTTTACGGTTTTCCTTTGAGTCCGGAGGATACTTTTACAGAATTCTGCATGTAGGATCTCAATTGGGTGTTTGTTCCATTTTGCAAATTCTTGTTGTGTTAGCGGTCCCCACACCTCACTGCCATAGAGTGCAATTGGTTCAATTACTGATTTAAAAATTTTGAGCCAAATGCTAATTGGGATTTCTATTTGGATTGATCTTTTAATGGCATAGAATGCCCTTCTAGCTTTCTCTTTCAGTTCATTCACAGCCCGATGAAAATTTCCCGTAGAGCTGATTTTTAAGCCGAAGTATGTGTAGTTAGTGGTTTGTTCAATTTTGGTTGTTCCTAGTGTGAAATTTATTCTGGGTCCCTGATGTCTGGACCTTTGCTGGAACACAAGGACTTTGGTTTTTTGGGGGTTTATTGTCAGGGCCCAGGTCTGACAGAATGACTCCAGCAGTTCCAGGTTCTGCTGTAGACCCTCCTTAGTTGGTGACAGCAGAACCAGGTCATCTGCATAGAGGAGCAATTTAACCTTGGATTCATATAGGGTGAGGCCGGGTGGTGTAGATTGTTCAAGTAGTTTTGCCAATTCATTTATGTAAATATTAAAGAGTGTCGGTGCGATGGGCGAGCCCTGCGTCACACCGCGCCCCTGTGGGAAGTATTTTGTTTGTTTGTCTCCAATTTTAACTGCACATTTATTGTTTGTATACATTGATTTAATTACATCATATTGAAAGTGGTGTAGGGGGAAAAACATAAGTTTCAAGAATAGACCGTCGTGCCAGATGGAATCGAAAGCCTTCTGGAAATCTATAAAGCAGGCAAAAATTTTGCTTTTGTTTTGATGAACATGTTTGTCAATTAGGGTCTGTAGGGTGAAGATATGATCTGATGTTCTATAGTTTGGTAGGAATCCAATTTGGCTTTTACTCAAGACATTGTGCTCCTCAAGGAAGTTTATAAGTCTTTTGTTTATGATACTACAGAAAACCTTCCCCAGGTTACTGTTTACACAGATGCCTCGATAGTTATTTGGGTCAACTTTGTCCCCACGTTTGTATATGGGCGTTATGAGTCCTTTGTTCCAGATGTCAGGGAAGTAACCGACACTCAGAACCAAGTTGAAGAGTTTAAGGATAGCCAATTTCATTTTATCGTCTGTGTGTTTAATCATCTCGCTTAGGCTCACACCCACCCTGTCCACAGACCCTCCTCCCGGGGGGTGTCCCCACACTCACACCCACCCTGTCCACAGACCCTCCTCCCGGGGGGGTGTCCCCATGATCACACCCACCCTGTCCACAGATCATCTCCCGGGGGGTGTCCCCACACTCCCACCCTGTCCACAGACCCTCCTTCCGGGGGGTGTCCCCACACTCACACACACCCCGCCCACAGACCCTCCTCCTGGGGGGTGTCCCCACACTCTCACCCACCCCGTCCACAGATCCTCCTCCCGGGGGGTGTCCCCATGATCACACCCACCCTGTCCACAGACCCTCCTCCCGGGGGCTGTCCCCACATTCACACCCACCCTGTCCACAGACCCTCTCCCGGGAGGTGTCCCCATGATCACACCCACCCTGTCCACAGACCCTCCTCCCGGGGTGTGTCCCTACACTCACACCCACCCTGTCCACAGACCCTCTCCCGGGAGGTGTCCCCATGATCACACCCACCCTGTCCACAGACCCTCTCCCGGGGGGTGTCCCCATGATCACACCCACCCTGTCCACAGACCCTCCTCCCGGGGGCTGTCCCCACATTCACACGCACCCTGTCCACAGACCCTCTCCCGGGAGGTGTCCCCATGATCACACCCACCCTGTCCACAGACCCTCCTCCCGGGGTGTGTCCCTACACTCACACCCACCCTGTCCACAGACCCTCCTCCTGAGGGGTGTCCCCACACTCATACCCACCCTGTCCACAGACCCTCTCCCTGGGGCTGTCCCCACACTCACACCCAACTTGTCCACAGACACTCTCCCGGGGGATGTCCCCACACTCACACCCACCCTGTCCACAGACCCTCCTCCCGTGGCGTGTCCCCAATTCACACCCACCCTGTCCACAGACCCTCCTCCCGGGGGGTGTCCCCAATTCACACCCACCCTGTCCACAGACCCTCTCCCGAGGGGTGTCACCATGATCACACCCACCCTGTCCACAGACCCTCCTCCCGGGGGGTGTCCCCACACTCACACCCACCCTGTCCACAGACCCTCTCCCGGGGGGTGTCCCCACACTCAAATTCAAATTCAAATCGCTTTATTGGCATGATAAGGTACATCTTATGTTGCCAAAGCATCAAAATACATTTATGGTTGAACACATAAACGCAGTTCTATTCATACAGTGTATAAACAGGTATATCCCTGAGTGTATAAATATACATTCGCCTTGTTTATATATACTCTTTTCTTAGTTTACTGGTTGTCCCTCTGTTCATGGCAAGCTGTAACATAGTGTGCCGCCAGTGTTACACAGCTTCTCTCCTCCCCCAGTAGGAATGGGAGTTTTTGGTTGTCATTCAGATTTCTGAATTCAGGGCATATTTGTGAGAATTTTTGGTAGAAATTCTCCCTGATGCCCTGATATTTTCCACAGGCTGTGAGGAAGTGCATCTCTGTCTCTACTACTCCCTGACTGCAGTGAGCACATATCCTGTCTTCTCTTGGCAGCCTGGTCTGCCTGTGTCTGCCTTTTTCGATCGCTAGGCTATGTTCGCTAAGTCTGCACCTTGTCAAGGTTCTTCTCAGTTTGTTATCCTTTACCATGGTCAGGTAATCAGCTATGTTGTATTGTCTGTTTAGGGCCAAGTAGCAATTGAGTTTGCTTTGGGTTTTTGTTGTTTCTGCCCAATATGTCAGATATTTTTCCTTTTGCTTAGCGACGATTGTGTTGGGTCGAATTCTTTGTGTTACCCTGTCACTGTCCTGGGGCTGGTTATTGTTAGTATTGTTAGTAGTTACTTCACTGAGTCCCAGGACTAGTTGACTGAGGGTATTCTTCTTTATGGTCAGCTCTTGGCATTTCAGGGCATCGTAGTGATAGCATTGGGGGTTGCTCATTTGTAGGTGATTCCAAAATTTGGTGGCTCTTTTTTGGATAGTGATTATTAATGGATATTGGCCTAGTTCCGCCCTGCATGCATTGTTTACTGTTTTCCTTTGAGTCCGGAGGATACTTTTACAGAATTCTGCATGTAGGATCTCAATTGGGTGTTTGTCCCATTTTGCAAATTCTTGTTGTGTTAGCGGTCCCCATACCTCACTGCCATAGAGTGCAATTGGTTCAATTACTGATTTGAAAATTTTGAGCCAAATGCTAATTGTGATTTCTATTTGGATTGATTTTTTGATGGCATAGAAAGCCCTTCTTGCTTTCTCTTTCAGTTCATTCACAGCCAGTTTGAAGTTTCCCGTAGAACTGATTTTTAAGCCCAAGTATGTGTAGTTAGTGGTTTGTTCAATTTTGGTTGTTCCTACTGTGAAATTTATTTTGGGTCCCTGATGTTTTGGATCTTTGCTGGAACACAAGGACTTTGGTTTTTTGGGGATTTGTTGTCAGGTCCCAAGTCTGGCAGTACGACTCCAGCAGGTCCAGGTTCTGCTGTAGACCCTCCTTAGTTGGTGACAGCAGAACCAGGTCGTCTGCATAGAGGAGGAATTTAACCTTGGATTCATATAGGGTAAGGCCGGGTGCTGTAGATTGTTCAAGTAGTTTTGCCAATCCATTTATGTAAATATTAAAGAGTGTCGGTGAGATTGGCGAGCCCTGCGTTACCCGCCGCCCCTGTGGGAAGTATTTTGTTTGTTTGTCTCCAATTTTAACTGCACATTTGTTGTTTGTATACATTGATTTAATTACATCATATGTTTTCCCTCCTACCCCGCTTTCGATAAGTTTCAGGAATAAACCGTCATGCCAGATGGAGTCGAAAGCCTTCTGGAAATCTACAAAGCATGTAGATTTTGCTTTTGTTATGGTGAACGTGTTTGTCAATTAGGGTCTGTAGGGTGAAGATATGATCGGATGTTCTATAGTTTGGCAGGAATCCAATTTGGCTTTTACTCAAGACATTGTGCTCCTCAAGGAAGTTTATAAGTCTTTTGTTTATGATGCTACAGAATACCTTCCCCAGGTTACTGTTTACACAGATGCCTCGATAGTTGTTTGGGTCGATTTTGTCCCCACTTTTGTATATGGGCGTTATGAGTCCTTTGTTCCAGATATCAGGGAAATAACCGACACTCAGAACCAAGTTGAAGAGTTTTAGGATAGCCCGTTTCATTTTGTTGTCTGTGTGTTTAATCATCTTGTTTAGTATGCCGTCTGTCCCGCAAGCTTTTCCTGGTCGCAGGTCCTTGAGTTTTTCAAGAAGTTCTTTTTCTGTTATTATGGCGTCTAGCGGGTTTTGGTTATCTTTTATGGCCATTTCTAGCTTTTCCAGTTTTTTGCATATTTGGTGTTGCTCTGGTCTTAGTGTGTTTTTCTGGTATAATTTTTCAAAGTGGTTTACCCATGTGTCCCCATTTTGAATGGCCAAATCGTCGTGTTGTTTTTTGTGTAGTGTATTCAAGTTGTCCCAGAAACAATTGGAATCAATGGATTCCTCCATGGAGCTGAGTGTGTTCTTAATATATTGCTCTTTTTTGGTTCTGAGTGTGTTTCTGTATTGTGTTAGTGTCTGGCGTAAGGCGTAATTCCTCGTTTTCTGGATGTCTGTGTTTTTGGTTTGATATTTTTCTAAGTTTTTTCCTCATGTTATGACAATCTGGGTCAAACCATTTTTCATAGTTTTTTGTTTTGGGTTTGTTCTTGCGAGCTTTCAAGTTTGCACTTGTTGCCAAATTATCAAAAATATTGTTTAGGCTAATAACTGCCCGGTTTACGCCTTCTTTATTGTGAGTGTATATGTTATCCAGAAAGGTGTCTAAGAGAGCTTGAGTTGATGCATTGCTAATTGTTTTCTGGTATTTTTCCGTGTTGTTTTTGGCCCATCTGTACGATTTTTTGGTGTTGTACAGTTTACTGGGTTGTGTTTCTATGTTGTTTGTTTCTGTCTTTTTGAGATACATAGTAATTTGACTGTGATCTGACAGTGTTGTTTGTGGTTTGACTGTGAATGCTCTGAAAGAGGATGGGTCTAAATCTGTAATCATATAGTCTACTGTGCTGCAGCCAAGAGGTGAGCAATAGGTCGATCTTCCTAGGAGGTCTCCTATGAACCTACCATTGACAATGTACAGACCCAGGTTTTGACAGAGCTGTAGTAGCTGTTCTCCGTTGGTATTTGACTGCTTGTCGCAGTTATGCCTGTATGGAAGGGAAGGGATGTCAAAGTGGTTATTCCCGAATACGTAATTGTTTCCCTGATTATTGGTGAAGTCTGGTTCTTCGCCCGTTCTTGAGTTGAGGTCCCCACAGATCAACACGTTCCCCTGGGCCTGGTATTGGATAATTTCCCCCTCCATGTTGGAGAAGGTGCCCTCTTTAAAGAACGGGGGATCAATTAGAGGGATATAAAGTGCGCAAATGTAAACATCTTGGGTGTTTGAGGTAATCTCCCTCTCAAGTTTGAGCCACATGTGGTTTTCGCCCTTTTTTATAAATTTGATGTAATTCTTAAGTTCTGTTTTAAACCAGATCAGTATGCCTCCGGAGTCTCTGCCTTGGGTTACACTTGGTAATTTATTGGAGGGGACCACCAGCTCAGTGTACCCTTGGGGACAGCCAGTGTCCTTTTAATACACTCACACCCACCCTGTCCACAGACCCTCTCCCGGGGGGTGCCCCCACACTCACACCCACCCTGTCCACAGACCCTCTCCCGGGGGGTGTCCCCACACTCCCACTCTGTCCACAGACCCTCCTCCCGGGGGGTGTCCCCACACTCACACCCACCCTGTCCACAGACCCTCCTCCCGGGGGGTGTCCCCACACTCACACCCACCCTGTCCACAGACCCTCCTCCCGGGGGGTGTCCCCATGATCACACCCACCCTGTCCACAGACCCTCCTCCCGGGGGGTGTCCCCATGATCACACCCACCTTGTCCACAGACCCTCCTCCCGGGGGGTGTCCCCACACTCACACCCACCCTGTCCACAGACCCTCCTCCCGGGGGGTGTCCCCATGATCACACCCACCCTGTCCACAGACGCTCCTCCCGGGGGGTGTCCCCACACCCACCCTGTCCACAGACCCTCCTCCCAGGGGCTGTCCCCACACTCACACCCACCCCGTCCACAGATCCTCCTCCCGGGGGGTGTCCCCACACCCACCCTGTCCACAGACCCTCCTCCCAGGGGCTGTCCCCACACTCACACCCACCCCGTCCACAGACCCCCCTCCCGGGGGGTGTCCCCATGATCACACCCACCCTGTCCGCAGACCCTCCTCCCGGGGGCTGTCCCCACATTCACACGCACCCTGTCCACAGACCCTCTCCCGGGGGGTGTCCCCATGATCACACCCACCCTGTCCACAGACCCTCTCCCGGGGGGTATCCCCACATTCACACCCACCCTGTCCACAGACCCTCTCCCGGGAGGTGTCCCCATGATCGCACCCACCCTGTCCACAGACCCCCCTCCCGGGGGGTGTCCCCATGATCACACCCACCCTGTCCGCCGACCCTCCTCCCGGGGGCTGTCCCCACACTCACACCCACCCCGTCCACAGACCCTCCTCCCGGGGGGTGTCCCCACATTCACACCCACCCTGTCCACAGACCCTCCTCCCGGGGGGTGTCCCCCCACTCACACCCACCCTGTCCATAGACCCTCCTCCCGGGGGGTGTCCCCACACTCACAATTCACAATTCACAATTCAAATCGCTTTATTGGCATGATAAGTTACATCTTATGTTGCCAAAGCATCAAAATACATTTATGGTTTACCACATAAACGCAGTTCTATTCATACAGTGTATAAACAGGTATATCCCTGAGTGTATAAATATACATTCGCATTGTTTATATATATTCTTTTCTTAGTTTACTGGTTGGCTCTCTGTTCATGGCAAGCTGTAACATAGCGTGCTGCCAGTGTTATACAGCTTCTCTCCTCTCCCAGTAGGAATGGGAGTTTTTGGTTGTCATTCAGATTTCTGAAATCAGGGCATATTTGTGAGAATTTTTGGTAGAAATTCTCCCTGATGCCCTGATATTTTCCACAAGCTGTGAGGAAGTGCATCTCTGTCTCCACCACTCCCTGACTGCAGTGCGAGCATATCCTGTCCTCTCTTGGCAGCCTGGTCTGCCTGTGTCTGCCTTTTTCGATCGCTAGGCTATGTTCGCTAAGTCTGTACCTTGTCAAGGTTCTTCTCAGTTTGTTATCCTTTACCATGGTCAGGTAATCAGCTATGTTGTATTGTCTGTTTAGGGCCAAGTAGCAATTGAGTTTGCTTTGGGTTTTTGTTGTTTCTGCCCAATATGTCAGATATTTTTCCTTTTGCTTAGCGACGATTGTGTTGGGTCGAATTCTTTGTGTTACCCTGTCACTGTCCTGGGGCTGGTTATTGTTAGTATTGTTAGTAGTTACTTCACTGAGTCCCAGGACTAGTTGACTGAGGGTATTCTTCTTTATGGTCAGCTCTTGGCATTTCAGGGCGTCGTAGTGATAGCATTGGGGATTGCTCATTTGTAGGTGATTCCAAAATTTGGTGGCTCTTTTTTGGATAGTGATTATTAATGGATATTGGCCTAGTTCCGCCCTGCATGCATTGTTTACTGTTTTCCTTTGAGTCCGGAGGATACTTTTACAGAATTCTGCATGTAGGATCTCAATTGGGTGTTTGTCCCATTTTCACCCACCCTGTCCACAGACCCTCCTCCCGGGGGCTGTCCCCACACTCACACCCACCCTGTCCACAGACCCTCCTCCCGGGGGCTGTCCCCACACTCACACCCACCCCGTCCACAGACCCTCCTCCCGGAGGGTGTCCCCAATTCACACCCACCCTGTCCACAGACCCTCCTCCCGGGGACTGTCCCCACACTCACACCCACCCTGTCCACAGACCCTCCTCCCGGGGGGTGTCCCCACACTCGCACCCACCCTGTCCACAGACCCTCCTCCCGGGGGGTGTCCCCACACTCACACCCACCCTGTCCACAGACCCTCTCCCGGGGGGTGTCCCCACACTCCCATCCTGTCCACAGACCCTCCTCCCGGGGGGTGTCCCCACACTCACACCCACCCTGTCCACAGACCCTCCTCCCGGGGGGTGTCCCCACACTCACACCCACCCTGTGCACAGACCCTCCTCCCGGGGGGTGTCCCCACACTCGCACCCACCCTGTCCACAGACCCTCCTCCCGGGGGGTGTCCCCACACTCACACCCACCCTGTCCACAGACCCTCTCTCGGGGGGTGTCCCCACACTCCCACCCTGTCCACAGACCCTCCTCCCGGGGGGTGTCCCCACACTCACACCCACCCTGTCCACAGACCCTCTCCCGGGGGGTGATCCCACACTCACACCCACCCTGTCCACAGACCCTCCTCCCGGGGGGTGTCCCCCCACTCACACCCACCCTGTCCATAGACCCTCCTCCCGGGGGGTGTCCCCACACTCACACCCACCCTGTCCACAGACCCTCCTCCCGGGGGCTGTCACCACACTCACACCCACCCTGTCCACAGACCCTCCTCCCGGGGGCTGTCCCCACACTCACACCCACCCCGTCCACAGACCCTCCTCCCGGGGGGTGTCCCCAATTCACACCCACCCTGTCCACAGACCCTCCTCCCGGGGGGTATCCCCACACTCACACCCACCCTGTCCATAGACCCTCCTCCCGGGGGGTGTCCCCACACCCAATTCAATTCAATTCAATTCAAATCGCTTTATTGGTATGATAAGGTACATCTTATGTTGCCAAAGCATCGAAAAACATTTATGGTTGAACACATAAACGCAGATCTATTCATACAGTGTATAAACAGATATATCCCTGAGTGTATAAATAGACATTCGTATAATTTGTATATACTCTTTTCTTAGGTTTACTGGTTGTCCCTCTGTTTATGGCAAGCTGTAACATAGTGTGCCGCTAAGGTTACACAGTTTCTCTGTTCCCCTAGTAGGTATGGGAGTTTTTGGTCGTCATTCAAATTTCTGAATTCAGGGCATATTTGTGTGAATTTTTGGTAGAAATTCTCCCTGATGCCCTGATATTTTCCACAAGCTGTGAGGAAGTGCATCTCTGTCTCCACCACTCCCTGACTGCAGTGAGAGCATATCCTGTCCATATCCATATCTTGGCAGCCGGGTCTGTCTCTGTCTGCCTTTTTCGATGGCCAGGCTATGTTCACTAAGTCTGTACCTTGTCAAGGTTTTTCTCAGTTTGCTATCCTTTACCATGGTCAGGTATTCAGCCATGTTGTATTGTCTGTTTAGGGCCAAGTAGCAATTGAGTTTGTTTTGGGTTTTTGTTGTTTCTGCCCAATATGACAGGTATTTTTCCTTTTGCTTAGTGACAATTGTGTTGGGTCGAATTCTCTGTGCTACGATGTCACTGTCCTGGGGCTGGTTATTGTTAGTAGTGTTAGTGGTTGCTTCACTGAGTCCCAGGACTAGTTGACTGAGGGTATTCTTCTTTATGGTCCTCTCTTGGCATTTCAGGGCTTCGTAATGATAGCAGTGGGGGTTGCTCATTTTTAGGTGTTTCCAAAATTTGGTGGCTCTTTTTTGGATAGTAATTATTAATGGATATTGGCCTAGTTCTGCCCTGCATGCATTGTTTACGGTTTTCCTTTGAGTCCGGAGGATACTTTTACAGAATTCTGCATGTAGGATCTCAATTGGGTGTTTGTTCCATTTTGCAAATTCTTGTTGTGTTAGCGGTCCCCACACCTCACTGCCATAGAGTGCAATTGGTTCAATTACTGATTTAAAAATTTTGAGCCAAATGCTAATTGGGATTTCTATTTGGATTGATCTTTTAATGGCATAGAATGCCCTTCTAGCTTTCTCTTTCAGTTCATTCACAGCCCGATGAAAATTTCCCGTAGAGCTGATTTTTAAGCCGAAGTATGTGTAGTTAGTGGTTTGTTCAATTTTGGTTGTTCCTAGTGTGAAATTTATTCTGGGTCCCTGATGTCTGGACCTTTGCTGGAACACAAGGACTTTGGTTTTTTGGGGGTTTATTGTCAGGGCCCAGGTCTGACAGAATGACTCCAGCAGTTCCAGGTTCTGCTGTAGACCCTCCTTAGTTGGTGACAGCAGAACCAGGTCATCTGCATAGAGGAGCAATTTAACCTTGGATTCATATAGGGTGAGGCCGGGTGGTGTAGATTGTTCAAGTAGTTTTGCCAATTCATTTATGTAAATATTAAAGAGTGTCGGTGCGATGGGCGAGCCCTGCGTCACACCGCGCCCCTGTGGGAAGTATTTTGTTTGTTTGTCTCCAATTTTAACTGCACATTTATTGTTTGTATACATTGATTTAATTACATCATATGTTTTTCCCCCTACACCACTTTCAATAAGTTTCAAGAATAGACCGTCGTGCCAGATGGAATCGAAAGCCTTCTGGAAATCTATAAAGCAGGCAAAAATTTTGCTTTTGTTTTGATGAACATGTTTGTCAATTAGGGTCTGTAGGGTGAAGATATGATCTGATGTTCTATAGTTTGGTAGGAATCCAATTTGGCTTTTACTCAAGACATTGTGCTCCTCAAGGAAGTTTATAAGTCTTTTGTTTATGATACTACAGAAAACCTTCCCCAGGTTACTGTTTACACAGATGCCTCGATAGTTATTTGGGTCAACTTTGTCCCCACGTTTGTATATGGGCGTTATGAGTCCTTTGTTCCAGATGTCAGGGAAGTAACCGACACTCAGAACCAAGTTGAAGAGTTTAAGGATAGCCAATTTCATTTTATCGTCTGTGTGTTTAATCATCTCGCTTAGGCTCACACCCACCCTGTCCACAGACCCTCCTCCCGGGGGGTGTCCCCACACTCACACCCACCCTGTCCACAGACCCTCCTCCCGGGGGGGTGTCCCCATGATCACACCCACCCTGTCCACAGATCATCTCCCGGGGGGTGTCCCCACACTCCCACCCTGTCCACAGACCCTCCTTCCGGGGGGTGTCCCCACACTCACACACACCCCGCCCACAGACCCTCCTCCTGGGGGGTGTCCCCACACTCTCACCCACCCCGTCCACAGATCCTCCTCCCGGGGGGTGTCCCCATGATCACACCCACCCTGTCCACAGACCCTCCTCCCGGGGGCTGTCCCCACATTCACACCCACCCTGTCCACAGACCCTCTCCCGGGAGGTGTCCCCATGATCACACCCACCCTGTCCACAGACCCTCCTCCCGGGGTGTGTCCCTACACTCACACCCACCCTGTCCACAGACCCTCCTCCCGAGGGGTGTCCCCACACTCATACCCACCCTGTCCACAGACCCTCTCCCTGGGGCTGTCCCCACACTCACACCCAACTTGTCCACAGACACTCTCCCGGGGGATGTCCCCACACTCACACCCACCCTGTCCACAGACCCTCCTCCCGTGGCGTGTCCCCAATTCACACCCACCCTGTCCACAGAACCTCCTCCCGGGGGCTGTCCCCACACTCACACCCACCCTGTCCACAGACCCTCTCCCGGGGGCTGTCCCCACACTCACACCCACCCTGTCCACAGACCCTCCTCCCGGGGCTGTCCTCACACTCACACCCACCCTGTCCACAGACCCTCCTCCCGGGGGGTGTCCCCACAATCACACCCACCCTGTCCACAGACCCTCCTCCCGGGGGGTGTCCCCACACTCACACCCACCCTGTCCACAGACCCTCCTCCCGGGGCTGTCCTCACACTCACACCCACCCTGTCCACAGACCCTCCTCCCGGGGGGTGTCCCCACAATCACACCCACCCTGTCCACAGACCCTCTCCCGGGGGGTGTCCCCACACTCACACCCACCCTGTCCACAGACCCTCCTCCTGGGGGGTGTCCCCAAACTCGCACCCACCCTGTCCACAGACCCTCCTCCCGGGGGGTGTCCCCAATTCTCACACACCCCGTTCGCAGACCCTCTCCCAGGGGGTGTCCCCACACTCACACCCACCCTGTCCACAGACCCTCCTCCCGGGGGGTGTCCCAACACTCACACCCACCCTGTCCACAGACCCTCTCCCGGGGGGTGTCCCCACAATCACACCCACCCTGTCCACAGACCCTCTCCCGGGGGGTGTCCCCACACTCACACCCACCCTGTCCAGAGACCCTCCTCTTGGGGCTGTCCCCACACTCTCACCCACCCTGTCCAAAGACCCTCCTCCCGGGGGGTGTCCCCAATTCACACGCACCCTGTCCACAGACCCTCTCCCGGTGGGTGTCCCCACACTCACACCCACCCTGTCCACAGACCCTCCTCCCGGGGGGTGTCCCCACACTCACACCCACCCTGTCCACAGACCCTCTCCCGGGGGGCGTCCCCACATTCACACCCACCCTGTCCACAGACCCTCCTCCTGGGGGGTTTCCCCACACTCACACCCACCCCGTCCACAGACCTTCTCCCGGGGGGTGTCCCCACACTCACACGCACCCTGCCCACAGACCCTCCTCCCGGTGTGTGTCCCCACACTCACATCCACCCTGCCCACAGACCCTCTCCCAGGGGGTGTCCCCACACTCTCACCCACCCTGTCCACAGACCCCCTTCCCGGGGGCTGTCGCCATGATCACACCCGCCCTGTCCGCAGACCCTCTCCGGGGGGGTGTCCCCACATTCACACCCACCCTGTCCACAGACTCTCCCGGGGGCTGTCCCCATGATCACACCCACCCTGTCCACAGACCCTCCTCCCGGGGGGTGTCCCCAATTCACACCCACCCTGTCCACAGACCCTCCTCCCGGGGATGTCCCCACACTCACACCCACCCTGTCCACAGACCCTCCCCCAGGTGGGTGACCCCACACTCACACCCACACTGTCCACAGACCCTCCTCCCGGGGGCTGTCCACACATTCACACCCACCCTGTCCACAGGCCCTCCTCCCGGGGCTGTCCGCACACTCACACCCACCCTGTCCACAGACCCTCCTCCCGGTGTGTGTCCCCACACTCACACCCACCCTGTCCACAGACCCTCTCCCGGGGGGTGTCCCCATACTCACACCCACCCTGTCCACAGACCCTCCTCCCGGGGGGTGTCCCCACGCTCACACCCACCCTGACCACAGACCCTCCTCCCAGGGGCTGTCCCCACACTCACACCCACCCTGTCCACAGACCCTCCTCCCAGGGGCTGTCCCCACACTCACACCCACCCTGTCCACAGACCCTCCTCCCGGGGGGTGTCCCCACACTCACACCCACCCTGTCCACAGACCCTCCTCCCGGGGGCTGTCCCCACACTCACATCCACCCTGCCCACAGACCCTCCTCCTGGGGGCTGTCCCCATGATCACACCCACGCTGTCCACAGACCCTCTCCGGGGGGGTGTCCCCACACTCACACCCGCCCTGTCCACAGACCCTCCTCCCGGGGGGTGTCCCCAATTCACACCCACCCTGTCCACAGACCCTCCTCCCGGGGCTGTCCCTACACTCACACCCACCCTGTCCACAGACCCTCTCCCTGGGGCTTTCCCCACACTCACACCCAACTTGTCCACAGACACTCTCCCGGGGGCTGTCGCCACACTCACACCCACCCTGTCCACAGACCCTCCTCCCGTGGCGTGTCCCCAATTCACACCCACCCTGTCCACAGACCCTCCTCCCGGGGGCTGTCCCCACACTCACACCCACCCTGTCCACAGACCCTCCTCCCGGGCGGTGTCCCCACACTCACACCCACCCTGTCCACAGACCCTCTCCCGGGGGCTGTCCCCACACTCACACCCACCCTGTCCACAGACCCTCCTCCCGGGGGGTGTCCCCACACTCACACCCACCCTGTCCACAGACCCTCCTCCCGGGGCTGTCCTCACACTCACACCCACCCTGTCCACAGACCCTCCTCCCGGGGGGTGTCCCCACAATCACACCCACCCTGTCCACAGACCCTCTCCCGGGGGGTGTCCCCACACTCACACCCACCCTGTCCACAGACCCTCCTCCTGGGGGGTGTCCCCAAACTCGTACCCACCCTGTCCACAGACCCTCCTCCCGGGGGGTGTCCACACACTCTCACACACCCCGTCCACAGACCCTCTCCCAGGGGGTGTCCCCACACTCTCACCCACCCCGTCCACAGACCCTCTCCCGGGGCTGTCCCCACACTCACACCCACCCTGTCCAGAGACCCTCCTCCTGGGGTGTGTCCCCACACTCACACCCACCCTGTCCACAGACCCTCCGCCCGGGGGCTGTCACCACACTCACACCCACCCTGTCCACAGTCCTTCCTCCCGGGGGGGTGTCCCCAATTCACACCCACCCTGTCCACAGACCCTCCTCCCGGGGGGTGTCCCCACATTCACACCCACCCTGTCCACAGACCCTCCTCCCGGGGGGTCTCCCCACATTAACACACACCCTGTCCACAGACCCTCCTCCCGGGGTCTGTCCCCACACTCACATCCACCCTGCCCACAGACCCTCTCCCAGGGGGTGTCCCCACACTCTCACCCACCCTGTCCACAGACCCTCCTCCTGGGGGCTGTCCCCATGATCACACCCACCCTGTCCACAGACCCTCTCCGGGGGGGTGTCCCCACACTCACACCCGCCCTGTCCACAGACCCTCTCCCTGGGGCTTTCCCCACACTCACACCCACCCTGTCCACAGACCCTCTCCCAGGGGGTGTCCCCACACTCACACCCACCCTGTCCACAGACTCTCCTCCCGGGGATGTCCCCACACTCACACCCACCCTGTCCACAGACCCTCCCCCCGGTGGGTGACCCCACACTCACACCCACCCTGTCCACAGACCCTCCTCCCGCGGGGTGTCCCCGCGTTCACACCCACACTGTCCACAGACCCTCCTCCCGGGGGCTGTCCACACATTCACACCCACCCTGTCCACACGCCCTCCTCCCGGGGCTGTCCGCACACTCACACCCACCCTGTCCACAGACCCTCCTCCCGGTGTGTGTCCCCACACTCACACCCACCCTGTCCACAGACCCTCCTCCCAGGGGCTGTCCCCACACTCACACCCACCCTGTCCACAGACCCTCCTCCCGGGGGCTGTCCCCACACTCACATCCACCCTGCCCACAGACCCTCTCCCAGGGGGTGTCCCCACACTCTCACCCACCCTGTCCACAGACCCTCCTCCTGGGGGCTGTCCCCACACTCACACCCACCCTGTCCACAGACCCTCCTCCCGGGGGCTGTCCCCACACTCACATCCACCCTGCCCACAGACCCTCTCCCAGGGGGTGTCCCCACACTCTCACCCACCCTGTCCACAGACCCTCCTCCTGGGGGCTGTCCCCATGATCACACCCACCCTGTCCACAGACCCTCTCCGGCGGGGTGTCCCCACACTCACACCCGCCCTGTCCACAGACCCTCCTCCCGGGGGGTGTCCCCAATTCACACCCACCCTGTCCACAGACCCTCCTCCCGGGGCTGTCCCTACACTCACACCCACCCTGTCCACAGACCCTCTCCCTGGGGCTTTCCCCACACTCACACCCAACTTATCCACAGACACTCTCCCGGGGGCTGTCGCCACACTCACACCCACCCTGTCCACAGACCCTCCTCCCGTGGCGTGTCCCCAATTCACACCCACCCTGTCCACAGACCCTCCTCCCGGGCGGTGTCCCCACACTCACACCCACCCTGTCCACAGACCCTCTCCCGGGGGCTGTCCCCACACTCACACCCACCCTGTCCACAGACCCTCCTCCCGGGGGGTGTCCCCACACTCACACCCACCCTGTCCACAGACCCTCCTCCCGGGGCTGTCCTCACACTCACACCCACCCTGTCCACAGACCCTCCTCCCGGGGCTGTCCGCACACTCACACCCACCCTGTCCACAGACCCTCCTCCCGGTGTGTGTCCCCACACTCACACCCACCCTGTCCACAGACCCTCTCCCGGGGGGTGTCCCCATACTCACACCCACCCTGTCCACAGACCCTCCTCCCAGGGGCTGTCCCCACACTCACACCCACCCTGTCCACAGACCCTCCTCCCAGGGGCTGTCCCCACACTCACACCCACCCTGTCCACAGACCCTCCTCCCGGGGGGTGTCCCCACACTCACACCCACCCTGTCCACAGACCCTCCTCCTGGGGGCTGTCCCCATGATCACACCCA
Organism: Somniosus microcephalus; assembly: GCF_052327205.1. Lineage (NCBI taxonomy): Eukaryota > Metazoa > Chordata > Chondrichthyes > Squaliformes > Somniosidae > Somniosus > Somniosus microcephalus. The sequence continues at coordinate 3,055,656 of NC_141002.1, forward strand.
CGCTGTCCACAGACCCTCTCCGGGGGGGTGTCCCCACACTCACACCCGCCCTGTCCACAGACCCTCCTCCCGGGGGATGTCCCCAATTCACACCCACCCTGTCCACAGACCCTCCTCCCGGGGCTGTCCCTACACTCACACCCACCCTGTCCACAGACCCTCTCCCTGGGGCTTTCCCCACACTCACACCCAACTTGTCCACAGACACTCTCCCGGGGGCTGTCGCCACACTCACACCCAATTCACAATTCACAATTCAAATCGCTTTATTGGCATGATAAGTTACATCTTATGTTGCCAAAGCATCAAAATACATTTATGGTTTAGCACATAAACGCAGTTCTATTCATACAGTGTATAAACAGGTATATCCCTGAGTGTATAAATATACATTCGCATTGTTTATATATATTCTTTTCTTAGTTTACTGGTTGTCCCTCTGTTCATGGCAAGCTGTAACATAGTGTGCCGCCAGTGTTATACAGTTTCTCTCCTCTCCCAGTAGGAATGGGAGTTTTTGGTTGTCACTCAGATTTCTGAAATCAGGGCATATTTGTGAGAATTTTTGGTAGAAATTCTCCCTGATGCCCTGATATTTTCCACAAGCTGTGAGGAAGTGCATCTCTGTCTCCACCACTCCCTGACTGCAGTGAGAGCATATCCTGTCCTCTCTTGGCAGCCTGGTCTGCCTGTGTCTGCCTTTTTCGATCGCTAGGCTATGTTCGCTAAGTCTGTACCTTGTCAAGGTTCTTCTCAGTTTGTTATCCTTTACCATGGTCAGGTAATCAGCTATGTTGTATTGTCTGTTTAGGGCCAAGTAGCAATTGAGTTTGCTTTGGGTTTTTGTTGTTTCTGCCCAATATGTCAGATATTTTTCCTTTTGCTTAGCGACGATTGTGTTGGGTCGAATTCTTTGTGTTACCCTGTCACTGTCCTGGGGCTGGTTATTGTTAGTATTGTTAGTAGTTACTTCACTGAGTCCCAGGACTAGTTGACTGAGGGTATTCTTCTTTATGGTCAGCTCTTGGCATTTCAGGGCGTCGTAGTGATAGCATTGGGGATTGCTCATTTGTAGGTGATTCCAAAATTTGGTGGCTCTTTTTTGGATAGTGATTATTAATGGATATTGGCCTAGTTCTGCCCTGCATGCATTGTTTACTGTTTTCCTTTGAGTCCGGAGGATACTTTTACAGAATTCTGCATGTAGGATCTCAATTGGGTGTTTGTCCCATTTTGCAAATTCTTGTTGTGTTAGCGGTCCCCATACTTCACTGCCATAGAGTGCAATTGGTTCAATTACTGATTTGAAAATTTTGAGCCAAATGCTAATTGGGATTTCTATTTGGATTGATTTTTTGATGGCATAGAAAGCCCTTCTTGCTTTCTCTTTCAGTTCATTCACAGCCAGTTTGAAGTTTCCCGTAGAACTGATTTTTAAGCCCAAGTATGTGTAGTTAGTGGTTTGTTCAATTTTGGTTGTTCCTACTGTGAAATTTATTTTGGGTCCCTGATGTTTGGATCTTTGCTGGAACACAAGGACTTTGGTTTTTTGGGGATTTATTGTCAGGGCCCAAGTCTGGCAGTACGACTCCAGCAGGTCCAGGTTTTGCTGTAGCCCCTCTTTAGTAGGTGACAGCAGAACCAGGTCGTCTGCATAGAGGAGGAATTTAACCTTGGATTCATATAGGGTGAGGCCGGGTGCTGTAGATTGTTCAAGTAGTTTTGCCAATCCATTTATGTAAATATTAAAGAGTGTCGGTGAGATTGGCGAGCCCTGCGTCACCCCCCGCCCCTGTGGGAAGTATTTTGTTTGTTTGTCTCCAATTTTAACTGCACATTTGTTGTTTGTATACATTGATTTAATTACATCATATGTTTTCCCTCCTACCCCACTTTCGATAAGTTTCAGGAATAAACCGTCATGCCAGATGGAGTCGAAAGCCTTCTGGAAATCTACAAAGCATGCGTAGATTTTGCTTTTGTTATGGTGAACGTGTTTGTCAATTAGGGTCTGTAGGGTGAAGATATGATCGGATGTTCTATAGTTTGGCAGGAATCCAATTTGGCTTTTACTCAAGACATTGTGCTCCTCAAGGAAGTTTATAAGTCTTTTGTTTATGATGCTACAGAATACCTTCCCCAGGTTACTGTTTACACAGATGCCTCGATAGTTGTTTGGGTCAATTTTGTCCCCACTTTTGTATATGGGCGTTATGAGTCCTTTGTTCCAGATATCAGGGAAATAACCGACACTCAGAACCAAGTTGAAGAGTTTTAGGATAGCCAGTTTCATTTTGTTGTCTGTGTGTTTAATCATCTCGTTTAGTATGCCGTCTGTCCCGCAGGCTTTTCCTGGTCGCAGGACCTTGAGTTTTTCAAGAAGTTCTTTTTCTGTTATTATGGCGTCCAGCGGGTTTTGGTTATCTTTTATGGCCATTTCTAGCTTTTCCAGTTTTTTGCATATTTGGTGTTGCTCTGGTCTTAGTGTGTTTTTCTGGTATAATTTTTCGAAGTGGTTTACCCATGTGTCCCCATTTTGAATGGCCAAATCGTCGTGTTGTTTTTTGTGTAGTGTTTTCAAGTTTTCCCAGAAACAATTGGAATCAATGGATTCCTCCATGGAGCTGAGTGTATTCTTAATATATTGCTCTTTTTTGGTTCTGAGTGTGTTTCTGTATTGTGTTAGTGTCTGACAATAAGTAAGGCGTAGTTCCTCGTTTTCTGGATGTCTGTGTTTTTGGTTTGATATTTTTCTAAGTTTTTTCCTCATGTTATGGCAATCTCGGTCAAACCATTTTTCATAGTTTTTTGTTTTGGGTTTGTTCTTGCGAGCTTTCAAGTTTGCATTTGTTGCCAAATTATCAAATATATTGTTTAGTTTACTAACTGCCCGGTTTACGCCTTCTTTATTGTGAGTGTATATGTTATCCAGAAAGGTGTCTAAGAGAGCTTGAGTTGATGCATTGCTAATTGTTTTCTGGTATTTTTCCGTGTCGTTTTTGGCCCATCTGTACGATTTTTTGGTGTTGTACAGTTTACTGGGTTGTGTTTCTATGTTGTTTGTTTCTGTCTTTTTGAGGAACATAGTAATTTGATTGTGATCTGACAGTGTTGTTTGTGGTTTGACTGTGAATGCTCTGAAAGAGGATGGGTCTAAGTCTGTAATCATATAGTCTACTGCGCTGCAGCCAAGAGGTGAGCAATAGGTCGATCTTCCTAGGAGGTCTCCTATGAACCTACCATTGACAATGTACAGACCCAGGTTTCGACAGAGCTGTAGTAGCTGTTTTCCGTTGGTATTTGACTGCTTGTCGCAGTTATGCCTGTATGGAAGGGAAGGGATGTCAAAGTGGTTATTCCCGAAAACGTAATTGTTTCCCTGATTATTGGTGAAGTCTGGTTCTTTGCCCGTTCTTGAATTGAGGTCCCCACAGATCAACACGTTCCCCTGGGCCTGGTATTGGATAATTTCCCCCTCCATGTTGGAGAAGGTGTCCTCTTTAAAGTACGGGGAATCGATTGGAGGGATATAAAGTGCGCAAATGTAAACATCTTGGGTGTTTGAGATAATCTCCCTCTCAAGTTTGAGCCACATATGGTTTTCGCCCTTTTTTATAAATTTGATGTAATTCTTAAGTTCTGTTTTAAACCAGATCAGTATGCCTCCGGAGTCTCTGCCTTGGGTTACACTTGGTAATTTATTGGAGGGGACCACCAGCTCAATGTACCCTTGGGGACAGCCAGTGTGTCCTTTTCCTTTATACCAAGTTTCCTGTAAAATGATAATATCTAGGTCTTTAGTTTCATCTATGAACTCTGGAGTCCTACTTTTCACTTCTCGCAGTGAAGAGCGTAGACCTTGGATATTCCAGGTCGAAATATATAAGGATTTCATGTTAAGTTTGATCTTTTACTATGATAGGTTAAAGAGTGGTACGTGTTTGTCGTGTCTAAGTGTGGGAAAAAAAAGATCACATCAGTTGTCTACAAAAGTTAATACAATTTGGTTACAGTTCTTTCTATTAATTAGTCCTTGATCCATAAGGCGGAAGTAGATGCTGCTGCACATCTGCTTATTGTCTCTTAATGGATTGTTTCTGTCTGAGGTATTGCGTACGTCCTGTGCATCTCTCCCTCTGTCTGGCTGGGAGCAGTCTTATTCCCCTGTGGGACAGGAGTGGTGCAGGTCTGATATTGTTGTTTTGCATGGGGATCCTCTCTGGTCTCGGTTGGTGTGTTGGTGGTCCTTGTAGTGTTCCTGATATGTACCCCACTGATCTCTGGTGGTCGGGGGGGGGGTCCTCTTGGAGTCTGGGTATGGACCCGGTTAAAAGCGACGTCCTTCAGGGCTTTAGCAAAGATCGATATTCTTTGCCTTTGGATGTGGACGTGGTCGTAAAGACATTCCTCATCGAGGGTGGGGTGTTGGGCCAGGTGTACGTTGTGGTTTGATTCGCAGTCTCTTGCTATGCTGGCATTTATCTCATGAATTGTGTTGTTGTTGAAGTCTGTTCTCGGCAATATTGTGGAAACAGTGATTCTAGTGTTTGGAAATGTACTGCTTGCTTTCCTAATCATTGCTCTGAGCGATGTTGCTACTTCTTTCTGTTGGGTCTTTAGGTCATTTGTGCCCGTGTGTATTATTATGTGTTGGGGGGAGCCTAATCTGGCTTTGGTCAGCCATCCCATGGCTCTGTTTGTTGTTGGGCACCAGATCTTTTCTACTTTACTTCTAGGGAATAGCTTTTTCTCCCATAGAAATTTCCCATTTGAGTCTATGAGTATTACGACGTCAGCCTTGTTTGTGTTTACTGTCTGGTGGCTTTCGCTTGGACTCATAGTGTGTGTGCTGGGCTGGGGTGTCTGGTGTGTGCGTACCTCTTGTGAGCGGCCCGCTTGTGGTTCCACGGTGGTGGGGGAAGATTGCGAATCAGTATGCTGGTCGGTCTGTGTGGCACCCCTTGTATTGTGTGTCTGTTGCTTTTGTTCCGTGTGGGAGTGCAGCCGTTCCGTCCGGCTCTGTCTTGTCTTATATCTAGCCTCTGGTTGCTGGTCTAATGGTGTTATCTCTCCTCTATGGCTCTCTTCTTTTTCCTGCAGCTCTTTCACCTGATTCCTAAGTAGATTCACCTGGTTCTCAAGTAGCTTCAGCTCTCTCTTGTGTCTCTCCCTCTCCTGATTTTGATAGTCATTCATTTTGAGGAAGTCCTCTCTAAGTTTAACCACCTCTATCTCTAATTGATTAAATTTATCTTTTGGTCGTATCTGGCTGTGTGATCCCGGGGTATGTGTCTGGTCGGCCCTGGAAGGCTCACTCACTTCCTGGCTAGGCTGGTCGGCCCTGGAGGGCTCACTCACTTCCTGGCTATGCTGCTCTTCTCTTGGTGAGCTGGGAATGGTAGGGGGACTATGTGTGGCTTCCTCCCTGGTAGTTATGCTGGGGTTTGTCAGTTGTATCGTGTGGCTGTGGTTCCCCGGGGTTAGTGTCTGGTTTGAACTGTGTGGCTCGTTCACCTCCTGACCAGGCAGATTTTCTCCTGGTAAGTTGTCAATGTTGGGGGGAGTGCGGGCCACTCTGGGGCTGTTCCTTCCCCCCTTAGTTAATTTTTTCAGTGTCCTGAAGGCCGTTGCAAATTTGTCGAGGTTGCCTTGCACTAATATTGTTCCGGTATTGTACGCGTTGACCGTCGTAGTTGAACTGTCTCCTGGTGTGTTAATTTTCATTATGGACCCATTTGCGGTATTTTCTAGCTTAACATTGGTATAGTGTGATTTTATTGCTGTGATCCAAGCCACTGGCTGATCTGAGTAGAAAATGAGGTTACTTTTTGTCCCATTGTTGTAACAGTCAGCAAAAAGTGTTTCTGGTTTTTCTCTCATCTGCTCATGCTTGATCGCTTTTATAGCTTTTTTTGCGGTGTTGGGGGGAATCTGGAAGCGGGGCTGTTGTGGATCTTCTGATTCGCTCATTTTTGGTAAAGTATTGTTGATCTTAGAATAAGCTTTTCTGGGGCCCCGGGTTTGGTGTTTCCCTCTCCCTGTTCGCGAACTTTCCCGGTCCCCCTCTCCGACCCCGTGGTCCCTGGGCCTCGGCTTCTGGGTTCACCCTTCTCAGGTCTGGGTCTGTGAGCCGCTGTTTCCCGGTGCCTTCGGGCTGTTCCCCTCCCCCTCAGAGGTCTCTGTGCCTCTGTCTCGGCCTGGCTCCTCGGGCCTTTCCCTGGCTTCAGTCTCCCTCCCTGGGCCCTGTACTCACAGTCTTGGTTTGCTTCTGGAAGCCTTCTGGTTGATCCCCTTCTCCTCAGAGGTCTCTGGGCCTGGCTCCTCGGGCCTTTCCCGGGCTTTCTAGCCCAGCCGCCGCTCGGGCTGTGCCTCGTTCGCCGTTCGGGTGCTGGACTGCGGTCGTCGCTCGGGTGCTGGACTGCGGCCGTCGCTCGGGTGCTGGACTGCGGTCGTCGCTCGGGTGCTGGACTGCGGCCGCCGATCGGGCCGTGTCTCGTTCGCCGCTCGGCTCCCCGAGTCACCTCGTTCCAGCTGCCGCTGCGTCTCCGTGCGGCCTCCCCGATTCGCCTCGTTTCCCGAAGCGGCCTCCCCGAGTCTCCTCGCTCCGGCTGCCGCTGCGTCTCCGTGCGGCCTTCGCGCCTCGGTTCCCGATGCGGCCGAGTCACCTTGCTTCTGCTGCTGCTGTGGCCCCGTGCGGCCGCTGTTCTTTGGTTTGTATATTTTTTTTTTCCCTTATTTCTTTTTTTTCCTTTGGCTTTTTTTTTCTAATTTCCTCTGGTTTTTTTTTTTTTTCCTTTGGTGGTCTCTTTGGTGGTCTTTTCCTTCCTTACTTAATCTAGACTAAACTAAACTTAAACTTAACGAAACAAACTAAACTAACTTAACTAGAACTAAATTTAACTTCAAAACCTTTTTAAACTTGAAATGAACCTTTTTTTTCCCCCACTTTAAACACTAAAAACACTAAAAATTCAGCAGCCCATCTTCAGCGTGTGTATTCACTCTGTCTGGCTGTCTCACGTGTCTTCTCAGTAGTACCGGCCCTGGGGACGTCAGCCATGGCGGTAACGATGTCCCCGATGTGGACTTCCTTGGGAAGACAAACATTTTCTCGTGAGGGGTGGCATTGGTGGCAGTGCAGAGAAGTGACCGAATCGAGTGACACCCACCCTGTCCACAGACCCTCCTCCCGTGGCGTGTCCCCAATTCACACCCACCCTGTCCACAGACCCTCCTCCCGGGCGGTGTCCCCACACTCACACCCACCCTGTCCACAGACCCTCTCCCGGGGGCTGTCCCCACACTCACACCCACCCTGTCCACAGACCCTCCTCCCGGGGGGTGTCCCCACACTCACACCCACCCTGTCCACAGACCCTCCTCCCGGGGCTGTCCTCACACTCACACCCACCCTGTCCACAGACCCTCCTCCCGGGGGGTGTCCCCACAATCACACCCACCCTGTCCACAGACCCTCTCCCGGGGGGTGTCCCCACACTCACACCCACCCTGTCCACAGACCCTCCTCCTGGGGGGTGTCCCCAAACTCGTACCCACCCTGTCCACAGACCCTCCTCCCGGGGGGTGTCCACACACTCTCACACACCCCGTCCACAGACCCTCTCCCAGGGGGTGTCCCCACACTCTCACCCACCCCGTCCACAGACCCTCTCCCGGGGCTGTCCCCACACTCACACCCACCCTGTCCACAGACCCTCCTCCCGGGGGGTGTCCCCATGATCACACCCACCCTGTCCAGAGACCCTCCTCCTGGGGGGTGTCCCCACACTCACACCCACCCTGTCCACAGATCCTCCGCCCGGGGGCTGTCACCACACTCACACCCACCCTGTCCACAGTCCTTCCTCCCGGGGGGGTGTCCCCAATTCACACCCACCCTGTCCACAGACCCTCCTCCTGGCTTTCCCCACATTCACACCCACCCTGTCCACAGACCCTCCTCCCGGCTTTCCCCACACTCACATCCACCCTGTCCACAGACCCTCCTCCCGGGGGCTGTCCCCACACTCACACCCACCCTGTCCACAGACCCTCTCCCGAGGGGTGTCCCCACACTCATACCCACCCTGTCCACAGACCCTCGTCCCAGGGGGTGTCCCCACACTCACATCCACCCTGTCCACAGACCCTCCTCCCGGGGCTGTCCTCACACTCACACCCACCCTGTCCACAGACCCTCCTCCCGGGGGGTGTCCCCACAATCACACCCACCCTGTCCACAGACCCTCTCCCGGGGGGTGTCCGCACACTCACACCCACCCTCTCCACAGACCCTCCTCCCGGGGGCTGTCCCCACACTCACACCCAACTTGTCCACAGACACTCTCCCGGGGGCTGTCCCCACACTCACACCCACCCTGTCCACAGACCCTCCTCCCGGGCGGTGTCCCCCCACTCACACCCACCCTGTCCACAGACCCTCTCCCGGGGCTGTCCCCACACTCACACCCACCCTGTCCACAGATCCTCCTCCCGGGGGGTGTCCCCATGATCACACCCACCCTGTCCAGAGACCCTCCTCTTGGGGCTGTCCCCACACTCTCACCCACCCTGTCCACAGATCCTCCTCCCGGGGGGTGTCCCCAATTCACACCCACCCTGTCCACAGACCCTCTCCCGGGGGGCGTCCCCACATTCACACCCACCCTGTCCACAGACCCTCCTCCTGGGGGGTTTCCCCACACTCACACCCACCCTGCCCACAGACCCTCCTCCCGGTGTGTGTCCCCACACTCACACCCACCCTGTCCACAAACCCTCCTCCCGGGGGGTGTCCCCACACTCACACCCACCCTGTCCACAGACCCTCCTCCCGGGGGGTCTCCCCACATTAACACACACCCTGTCCACAGACCCTCCTCCCGGGGTCTGTCCCCACACTCACATCCACCCTGCCCACAGACCCTCTCCCAGGGGGTGTCCCCACACTCTCACCCACCCTGTCCACAGACCCCCTTCCCGGGGGCTGTCGCCATGATCACACCCGCCCTGTCCGCAGACCCTCTCCGGCGGGGTTTCCCCACATTCACACCCACCCTGTCCACAGACTCTCTCCCGGGGGCTGTCCCCATGATCACACCCACCCTGTCCACAGACCCTCCTCCCGGGGGGTGTCCCCAATTCACACCCACCCTGTCCACAGACCCTCCTCCCGGGGATGTCCCCACACTCACACCCATACTGTCCACAGACCCTCCTCCCGGGGGCTGTCCACACATTCACACCCACCCTGTCCACAGGCCCTCCTCCCGGGGCTTTCCGCACACTCACACCCACCCTGTCCACAGACCCTCCTCCCGGTGTGTGTCCCCACACTCACACCCACCCTGTCCACAGACCCTCCTCCCGGGGGGTGTCCCCACACTCACACCCACCCTGTCCACAGACCCTCCTCCCAGGGGCTGTCCCCACACTCACACCCACCCTGTCCACAGACCCTCCTCCCGGGGGCTGTCCCCACACTCACATCCACCCTGCCCACAGACCCTCTCCCAGGGGGTGTCCCCACACTCTCACCCACCCTGTCCACAGACCCTCCTCCTGGGGGCTGTCCCCACACTCACACCCACCCTTTCCACAGACCCTCCTCCCGGGGGCTGTCCCCACACTCACATCCACCCTGCCCACAGACCCTCTCCCAGGGGGTGTCCCCACACTCTCACCCACCCTGTCCACAGACCCTCCTCCTGGGGGCTGTCCCCATGATCACACCCACCCTGTCCACAGACCCTCTCCGGGGGGGTGTCCCCACACTCACACCCGCCCTGTCCACAGACCCTCCTCCCGGGGGGTGTCCCCAATTCACACCCACCCTGTCCACAGACCCTCCTCCCGGGGCTGTCCCTACACTCACACCCACCCTGTCCACAGACCCTCTCCCTGGGGCTTTCGCCACACTCACACCCAACTTATCCACAGACACTCTCCCGGGGGCTGTCCCCAATTCACACCCACCCTGTCCACAGACCCTCCTCCCGGGCGGTGTCCCCACACTCACACCCACCCTGTCCACAGACCCTCTCCCGGGGGCTGTCCCCACACTCACACCCACCCTGTCCACAGACCCTCCTCCCGGGGGGTGTCCCCACACTCACACCCACCCTGTCCACAGACCCTCCTCCCGGAGCTGTCCTCACACTCACACCCACCCTGTCCACAGACCCTCCTCCCGGGGGGTGTCCCCACAATCACACCCACCCTGTCCACAGACCCTCTCCCGGGGGGTGTCCCCACACTCACACCCACCCTGTCCACAGACCCTCCTCCTGGGGGGTGTCCCCAAACTCGTACCCACCCTGTCCACAGACCCTCTCCCAGGGGGTGTCCCCACACTCTCACCCACCCCGTCCACAGACCCTCCTCCCGGGGGGTGTCCCCACACTCACACCCACCCTGTCCACAGACCCTCCTCCCGGGGGGTGTCCCCAATTCACACCCACCCTGTCCACAGACCCTCTCCCGGGGCTGTCCCCACACTCACACCCACCCTGTCCACAGACCCTCCTCCCGGGGGGTGTCCCCATGATCACACCCACCCTGTCCAGAGACCCTCCTCCTGGGGGGTGTCCCCACACTCACACCCACCCTGTCCACAGACCCTCCGCCCGGGGGCTGTCACCACACTCACACCCACCCTGTCCACAGTCCCTCCTCCCGGTGGGGTGTCCCCAATTCACACCCAACCTGTCCACAGACCCTCTCCCGGGAGGTGTCCCTACACTCACACCCACCCTGTCCACAGACCCTCCTCCCGGGGGGTGTCCCCACACTCACACCCACCCTGTCCACAGACACTCTCCCGGGGGGTGTCCCCACACTCACACCCAACTTGTCCACAGACACTCTCCCGGGGGCTGTCCCCACACTCACACCCACCCTGTCCACAGACCCTCTCCCGAGGGGTGTCCCCACACTCATACCCACCCTGTCCACAGACCCTCCTCCCGTGGTGTGTCCCCAATTCACACCCACCCTGTTCACAGACCCTCCTCCCGGGGGCTGTCCCCACACTCACACCCACCCTGTCCACAGACCCTCCTCCCGGGCGGTGTCCCCACACTCACACCCACCCTGTCCACAGACCCTCTCCCGGGGGGGTGTCCCCACACTCACACCCACCCTGTCCACAGACCCTCCTCCCGGGGGCTGTCCCCACACTCTCACCCACCCTGTCCACAGACCCTCCTCCCGGGGCTGTCCTCACACTCACACCCACCCTGTCCACAGACCCTCCTCCCGGGGGGTGTCCCCACAATCAATTCAATTCAATTTCAATTTCAATTTCAATTTAAATCGCTTTATTGGCATGATAAGTTACATCTTATGTTGCCAAAGCATCAAAATACATTTATGGTTCAGCACATAAACGCAGTTCTATTCATACAGTGTATAAACAGGTATATCCCTGAGTGTATAAATATACATTCGCATTGTTTATATATATTTTTTTCTTAGCTTACTGGTTGTCCCTCTGTTCATGGCAAGCTGCAACATAGTGCGCCGCCAGCGTTACACAGCTTCTCTCCTCTCCCAGTAGGAATGGGAGTTTTTGGTTGTCATTCAGATTTCTGAAATCAGGGCATATTTGTGAGAATTTTTGGTAGAAATTCTCCCTGATGCCCTGATATTTTCCACAAGCTGTGAGGAAGTGCATCTCTGTCTCCACCACTCCCTGACTGCAGTGAGAGCATATCCTGTCCTCTCTTGGCAGCCTGGTCTGCCTGTGTCTGCCTTTTTCGATCGCTAGGCTATGTTCGCTAAGTCTGTACCTTGTCAAGGTTCTTCTCAGTTTGTTATCCTTTACCATGGTCAGGTAATCAGCTATGTTGTATTGTCTGTTTAGGGCCAAGTAGCAATTGAGTTTGCTTTGGGTTTTTGTTGTTTCTGCCCAATATGTCAGATATTTTTCCTTTTGCTTAGCGACGATTGTGTTGGGTCGAATTCTTTGTGTTACCCTGTCACTGTCCTGGGGCTGGTTATTGTTAGTATTGTTAGTAGTTACTTCACTGAGTCCCAGGACTAGTTGACTGAGGGTATTCTTCTTTATGGTCAGCTCTTGGCATTTCAGGGCGTCGTAGTGATAGCATTGGGGATTGCTCATTTGTAGGTGATTCCAAAATTTGGTGGCTCTTTTTTGGATAGTGATTATTAATGGATATTGGCCTAGTTCCGCCCTGCATGCATTGTTTACTGTTTTCCTTTGAGTCCGGAGGATACTTTTACAGAATTCTGCATGTAGGATCTCAATTGGGTGTTTGTCCCATTTTGCAAATTCACACCCACCCTGTCCACAGACCCTCTCCTGGGGGCTGTCCCCACACTCACACCTACCCTGTCCACAGACCCTCCTCCCGGGGGGTGTCCACACACTCACACGCACCCCGTCCACAGACCCTCTCCCGGGGGTGTCCCCACACTCACACCCACCCTGTCCACAGACCCTCCTCCCGGGCGGTGTCCCCACACTCACACCCACCCTGTCCACAGACCCTCTCCCGGGGGGGTGTCCCCACACTCACACCCACCCTGTCCACAGACCCTCCTCCCGGGGGGTGTCCCCACACTCTCACCCACCCTGTCCACAGACCCTCCTCCCGGGGCTGTCCTCACACTCACACCCACCCTGTCCACAGACCCTCCTCCCGGGGGGTGTCCCCACAATCACACCCACCCTGTCCACAGACCCTCTCCTGGGGGCTGTCCCCACACTCACACCTACCCTGTCCACAGACCCTCCTCCCGGGGGGTGTCCACACACTCACACGCACCCCGTTCACAGACCCTCTCCCGGGGGTGTCCCCACACTCACACCCACCCCGTCCACAGACCCTCCTCCCGGTGGGTGTCCCCACACTCTCATCCACCCTCTACACAGACCCTCCTCCCGGGGGGTCTCCCCACACTCACACCCACCCTGTCCACAGACCCTCCTCCCAGGGGGTCTCCCCACACTCACACCCACCCTGTCCACAGACCCTCTCCCGGGGGCTGTTCCCACACTCACACCCACCCTGTCCACAGACCCTCCTCCCGGCCAAAGAACAGCGGCCGCACGGGGCCACAGCAGCAGCAGAAGCGAGGTGACTCGGCCGCATTGGGAACCGAGGCGCGAAGGCCGCGCGCAGACGCAGCGGCAGCCGGAGTGAGGAGACTCGGGGAGGCCGCTTCGGGAAACGAGGTATATCGGGGAGGCTGCACGGAGACGCAGCGGCAGCCGGAACGAGGTGACTCGGGGAGCCCGAGCGGCGAACGAGACACGGCCCGATCGGCGGCCGCAGTCCAGCACCCGAGCGACGACAGCAGTCCAGCACCCGAACGGCGAACGAGGCACAGCCCGAGCGGCGGCTGGGCTAGAAAGCCCGGGAAAGGCCCGAGGAGCCAGGCCCAGAGACCTCTGAGGAGAAGGGGAGCAACCAGAAGGCTTCCAGAAGCAAACCAAGACTGTGAGTACAGGGCCCAGGGAGGGAGACTGAAGCCAGGGAAAGGCCCGAGGAGCCAGGCCGAGACAGAGGCACAGAGACCTCTGAGGGGGAGGGGAACAGCCCGAAGGCACCGGGAAACAGCGGCTCACAGACCCAGACCTGAGAAGGGTGAACCCAGAAGTCGAGGCCCAGGGACCACGGGGTCGGAGAGGGGGACCGGGAAAGTTCGCGAACAGGGAGAGGGAAACACCAAACCCGGGGCCCCAGAAAAGCTTATTCTAAGATCAACAATACTTTACCAAAAATGAGCGAATCAGAAGATCCACAACAGCCCCGCTTCCAGATTCCCCCCAACACCGCAAAAAAAGCTATAAAAGCGATCAAGCATGAGCAGATGAGAGAAAAACCAGAAACACTTTTTGCTGACTGTTACAACAATGGGACAAAAAGTAACCTCATTTTCTACTCAGATCAGCCAGTGGCTTGGATCACAGCAATAAAATCACACTATACCAATGTTAAGCTAGAAAATACCGCAAATGGGTCCATAATGAAAATTAACACACCAGGAGACAGTTCAACTACGACGGTCAACGCGTACAATACCGGAACAATATTAGTGCAAGGCAACCTCGACAAATTTGCAACGGCCTTCAGGACACTGAAAAAATTAACTAAGGGGGGAAGGAACAGCCCCAGAGTGGCCCGCACTCCCCCCAACATTGACAACTTACCAGGAGAAAATCTGCCTGGTCAGGAGGTGAACGAGCCACACAGTTCAAACCAGACACTAACCCCGGGGAACCACAGCCACACGATACAACTGACAAACCCCAGCATAACTACCAGGGAGGAAGCCACACATAGTCCCCCTACCATTCCCAGCTCACCAAGAGCAGCATTGCCAGGAAGTGAGTGAGCCCTCCAGGGCCGACCAGCCTAGCCAGGAAGTGAGTGAGCCTTCCAGGGCCGACCAGACACATACCCCGGGATCACACAGCCAGATACAACCAAAAGATAAATTTAATCAATTAGAGATAGAGATGGTTAAACTTAGAGAGGACTTCCTCAAAATGAATGACGATCAAAATCAGGAGAGGGAGAGACACAAGAGAGAGCTGAAGCTACTTGAAAACCAGGTGAATCTACTTAGGAATCAGGTGAAAGAGCTGCAGGAAAAAGAAGAGAGCCATAGAGGAGAGATAACACCATTAGACCAGCAACCAGAGGCTAGAGATAAGACAAGACAGAGCCGGACGGAACGTCTGCACTCCCACACGGAACAAAAGCAACAGACACACAATACAAGGGGTGCCACACAGACCGACCAGCATACTGATTCGCAATCTTCCCCCACCACCGTGGAACCACAAGCGGGCCGCTCACAAGAGGTACACACACACCAGACACCCCAGCCCAGCATACACACTATGAGTCCAAGCGAAAGCCACCAGACAGTAAACACAAACAAGGCTGACGTCGTAATACTCATAGACTCAAATGGGAAATTTCTATGGGAGAAAAAGCTATTCCCTAGAAGTAAAGTAGAAAAGATCTGGTGCCCAACAACAAACAGAGCCATGGGATGGCTGACCAAAGCCAGATTAGGCTCCCCCCAACACATAATAATACACACGGGCACAAATGACCTAAAGACCCAACAGAAAGAAGTAGCAACATCGCTCAGAGCAATGATTAGGAAAGCAAGCAGTACATTTCCAAACACTAGAATCACTGTTTCCACAATATTGCCGAGAACAGACTTCAACAACAACACAATTCATGAGATAAATGCCAGCATAGCAAGAGACTGCGAATCAAACCACAACGTACACCTGGCCCAACACCCCACCCTCGATGAGGAATGTCTTTACGACCACGTCCACATCCAAAGGCAAAGAATATCGATCTTTGCTAAAGCCCTGAAGGACGTCGCTTTTAACCGGGTCCATACCCAGACTCCAAGAGGACCCCCCCCCCCCCAACCACCCAGCGGGGTACATATCAGGAACACTACAAGGACCACCAACACACCAACCGAGACCAGAGAGGATCCCCATGCAAAACAACAATATCAGACCTGCACCACTCCTGTCCCACAGGGGAATAGGACCGCTCCCAGCCAGACAGAGGGAGAGATGCACAGGACGTACGCAATACCTCAGACAGAAACAATCCATTAAGAGACAATAAGCAGATGTGCAGCAGCATCTACTTCCGCCTTATGGATCAAGGACTAATTAATAGAAAGAACTGTAACCAAATTGTATTAACTTTTATAGACAACTGATGTGATTTTTTTTCCCCACACTTAGACACGACAAACACGTACCACTCTTTAACCTATCATAGTAAAAGATCAAACTTAACATGAAATCCTTATATATTTCGACCTGGAATATCCAAGGTCTACGCTCTTCACTGCGAGAAGTGAAAAGTAGGACCCCAGAGTTCATAGATGAAACTAAAGACCTAGATATTATCATTTTACAGGAAACTTGGTATGAAGGAAAAGGACACACTGGCTGTCCCCAAGGGTACACTGAGCTGGTGGTCCCCTCCAATAAATTACCAAGTGTAACCCAAGGCAGAGACTCTGGAGGCATACTGATCTGGTTTAAAACAGAACTTAAGAATTACATCAAATTTATAAAAAAGGGCGAAAACCATATGTGGCTCAAACTTGAGAGGGAGATTATCTCAAACACCCAAGATGTTTACATTTGCGCACTTTATATCCCTCCAATCGATTCCCCGTACTTTAAAGAGGACACCTTCTCCAACATGGAGGGGGAAATTATCCAATACCAGGCCCAGGGGAACGTGATGATCTGTGGGGACCTCAATTCAAGAACGGGCGAAGAACCAGACTTCACCAATAATCAGGGAAACAATTACGTTTTCGGGAATAACCACTTTGACATCCCTTCCCTTCCATACAGGCATAACTGCGACAAGCAGTCAAATACCAACGGAAAACAGCTACTACAGCTCTGTCGAAACCTGGGTCTGTACATTGTCAATGGTAGGTTCATAGGAGACCTCCTAGGAAGATCGACCTATTGCTCACCTCTTGGCTGCAGCACAGTAGACTATATGATTACAGACTTAGACCCATCCTCTTTCAGAGCATTCACAGTCAAACCACAAACAACACTGTCAGATCACAGTCAAATTACTATGTTCCTCAAAAAGACAGAAACAAACAACATAGAAACACAACCCAGTAAACTGTACAACACCAAAAAATCGTACAGATGGGCCAAAAACGACACGGAAAAATACCAGAAAACAATTAGCAATGCATCAACTCAAGCTCTCTTAGACACCTTTCTGGATAACATATACACTCACAATAAAGGCGGCGTAAACCGGGCAGTTAGTAAACTAAACAATATTTTTGATAATTTGGCAACAAATGCAAACTTGAAAGCTCGCAAGAACAAACCCAAAACAAAAAACTATGAAAAATGGTTTGACCGAGATTGCCATAACATGAGGAAAAAACTTAGAAAAATATCAAACCAAAAACACAGACATCCAGAAAACGAGGAACTACGCCTTACTTATTGTCAGACACTAACACACAACACACTCAGAACCAAAAAAGAGCAATATATTAAGAATACACTCAGCTCCATGGAGGAATCCATTGATTCCAATTGTTTCTGGGACAACTTGAAAACACTACACAAAAAACAACACGACGATTTGGCCATTCAAAATGGGGACACATGGGTAAACCACTTTGAAAAATTATACCAGAAAAACACACTAAGACCAGAGCAACACCAAATATGCAAAAAACTGGAAAAGCTAGAAATGGCCATAAAAGATAACCAAAACCCGCTGGACGCCATAATAACAGAAAAAGAACTTCTTGAAAAACTCAAGGACCTGCGACCAGGAAAAGCCTGCGGGACAGACGACATACCAGACGAGATGATTAAACACACAGACAACAAAATGAAACTGGCTATCCTAAAACTCTTCAACTTGGTTCTGAGTGTCGGTTATTTCCCTGATATCTGGAACAAAGGACTCATAACGCCCATATACAAAAGTGGGGACAAAATCGACCCAAACAACTATCGAGGCATCTGTGTAAACAGTAACCTGGGGAAGGTATTCTGTAGCATCATAAACAAAAGACTTATAAACTTCCTTGAGGAGCACAATGTCTTGAGTAAAAGCCAAATTGGATTCCTGCCAAACTATAGAACATCCGATCATATCTTCACCCTACAGACCCTAATTGACAAACACGTTCACCATAACAAAAGCAAAATCTACGCATGCTTTGCAGATTTCCAGAAGGCTTTCGATTCCATCTGGCATGACGGTTTATTCCTGAAACTTATCGAAAGCGGGGTAGGAGGGAAAACATATGATGTAATTAAATCAATGTATACAAACAACAAATGTGCAGTTAAAATTGGAGACAAACAAACAAAATACTTCCCACAGGGGCGGGGGGGTGACGCAGGGCTCGCCAATCTCACCGACACTCTTTAATATTTACATAAATGGATTGGCAAAACTACTTGAACAATCTACAGCACCCGGCCTCACCCTATATGAATCCAAGGTTAAATTCCTCCTCTATGCAGACGACCTGGTTCTGCTGTCACCTACTAAAGAGGGGCTACAGCAAAACCTGGACCTGCTGGAGTCATACTGCCAGACTTGGGCCCTGACAATAAATCCCCAAAAAACCAAAGTCCTTGTGTTCCAGCAAAGATCCAAACAGTAGGAACAACCAAAATTGAACAAACCACTAACTACACATACTTGGGCTTAAAAATCAGTTCTACGGGAAACTTCAAACTGGCTGTGAATGAACTGAAAGAGAAAGCAAGAAGGGCTTTCTATGCCATCAAAAAATCAATCCAAATAGAAATCCCAATTAGCATTTGGCTCAAAATTTTCAAATCAGTAATTGAACCAATTGCACTCTATGGCAGTGAGGTATGGGGACCGCTAACACAACAAGAATTTGCAAAATGGGACAAACACCCAATTGAGATCCTACATGCAGAATTCTGTAAAAGTATCCTCCGGACTCAAAGGAAAACAGTAAACAATGCATGCAGGGCGGAACTAGGCCAATATCCATTAATAATCACTATCCAAAAAAGAGCCACCAAATTTTGGAATCACCTACAAATGAGCAATCCCCAATGCTATCACTACGACGCCCTGAAATGCCAAGAGCTGACCATAAAGAAGAATACCCTCAGTCAACTAGTCCTGGGACTCAGTGAAGTAACTACTAACAATACTAACAATAACCAGCCCCAGGACAGTGACAGGGTAACACAAAGAATTCGACCCAACACAATCGTCGCTAAGCAAAAGGAAAAATATCTGACATATTGGGCAGAAACAACAAAAACCCAAAGCAAACTCAATTGCTACTTGGCCCTAAACAAACAATACAACATAGCTGATTACCTGACCATGGTAAAGGATAACAAACTGAGAAGAACCTTGACAAGGTACAGACTTAGCGAACATAGCCTAGCGATCGAAAAAGGCAGACACGGGCAGACCAGGCTGCCAAGAGAAGACAGGATATGCTCTCACTGCAGTCAGGGAGTAGTGGAGACAGAGATGCACTTCCTCACAGCCTGCGGAAAATATCAGGGCATCAGGGAGAATTTCTACCAAAAATTCTCACAAATGTGCCCTGATTTCAGAAATCTGAATGACAACCAAAAACTCCCATTCCTACTGGGAGAGGAGAGAAGCTGTATAACACTGGCGGCACACTATGTTACAGCTTGCCATGAACAGAGGGACAACCAGTAAACTAAGAAAAGAATATATATAAACAATGCGAATGTATATTTATACACTCAGGGATATACCTGTTTATACACTGTATGAACAGAACTGCGTTTATGTGCTAAACCATAAATGTATTTTGATGCTTTGGCAACATAAGATGTAACTTATCATGCCAATAAAGCGATTTGAATTGTGAATTGTGAATTGGGTCTCCCCACATTCACACACACCCTGTCCACAGACCCTCCTCCCGGGGGCTGTCCCCACACTCACACCCACCCTGTCCACAGACCCTCTCCCGGGGGCTGTCCCCACATTCACACCCACCCTGTCCACAGACCATCTCCCGGGGGGTGTCCCCACACTCGCACCCACCCTGTCCACAGACCCTCCTCCCGGGGAGGTGTCCCCAATTCACACCCACCCTGTCCACAGACCCTCTCCCGGGGCTGTCCCCACACTCACACCCACCCTGTCCACAGATCCTCCTCCCGGGGGGTGTCCCCATGATCACACCCACCCTGTCCAGAGACCCTCCTCCTGGGGTGTGTCCCCACACTCACACCCACCCTGTCCAAAGACCCTCCTCCCGGGGGGTGTCCCCAATTCACACCCACCCTGTCCACAGACCCTCTCCCGGTGGGTGTCCCCACACTCACACCCACCCTGTCCACAGAACCTCCTCCCGGGGGGTGTCCCAACACTCACACCCACCCTGTCCACAGACCCTCTCCCGGGGGCTGTCCCCACACTCACACCCACCCTGTCCGCAGACCCTCCTCCCGGGGCTGTCCTCACACTCACACCCACCCTGTCCACAGACCCTCTCCCGGGGGGCGTCCCCACATTCACACCCACCCTGTCCACAGACCCTCCTCCTGGGGGGTGTCCCCACACTCACACCCACCCCGTCCACAGACCTTCTCCCGGGGGGTGTCCCCACACTCACACCCACCCTGTCCACAGACCCTCCTCCCGGTGTGTGTCCCCACACTCACACCCACCCTGTCCACAAACCCTCCTCCCGGGGGGTGTCCCCACACTCACACCCACCCTGTCCACAGACCCTCCTCCCGGGGGGTCTCCCCACATTAACACCCACCCTGTCCACAGACCCTGCTCCCGGGGTCTGTCCCCACACTCACATCCACCCTGCCCACAGACCCTCTCCCAGGGGGTGTCCCCACACTCTCACCCACCCTGTCCACAGTCCCCTTCCCGGGGGCTGTCCCCATGATCACACCCGCCCTGTCCACAGACCCTCTCCGGGGAGGTGTTCCCACATTGACACCCACCCTGTCCACAGACCCTCTCCCGGGGGCTGTCCCCATGATCACACCCACCCTGTCCACAGACCCTCCTCCCGGGGGGTGTCCCCAATTCACACCCACCCTGTCCACAGACCCTCCGCCCGAGGGCTGTCCACACATTCACACCCACCCTGTCCACAGACCCTCCTCCCGGGGCTGTCCCCACACTCACACCCACCCTGTCCACAGCCCCTCCTCCCGGGGGGGTGTCCCCATGATCACACCAACCTGTCCACAGACCCTCTCCCGGGGGGTGTCCCCACATTCACACCCACCCTATCCACAGACCCTCCTCCCGCGGGGTGTCCCCACGTTCACACCCACCCTGTCCACAGACCCTCCGCCCGGGGGCTGTCCCCACACTCACACCCACCCTGTCCACAGACCCTCTCCCGGGGGGTGTCCCCATACTCACACCCACCCTGTCCACAGACCCTCCTCCCGGGGGGTGTCCCAACACTCACACCCACCCTGTCCACAGACCCTCTCCCGGGGGCTGTCCCCACACTCACACCCACCCTGTCCACAGACCCCCCTCCTGGGGGCTGTCCCCATGATCACACCCACCCTGTCCACAGACCCTCTCCGGGGGGGTATCCCCACATTCACACCCACCCTGTCCACAGACCCTCTCGCAGGGGCTGTCCCCATGATCACACCCACCCTGTCCACAGACCCTCCTCCCGGGGATGTCCCCACACTCACACCCACCCTGTCCACAGACCCTCCCCGCGGTGGGTGACCCCACACTCACACCCACCCTGTCCACAGACCCTCCTCCCGGGGCTGTCCGCACACTCACACCCACCCTGTCCACAGACCCTCCTCCCGGGGCTGTCCCCACACTCACACCCACCCTGTCCATCGACCCTCTCCCGGGGGCTGTACCAACACTCACACCCACCCTGTCCACAGCCCCTCCTCCCGGGGGGTTGTCCCCATGATCACACCAACCTGTCCACAGACCCTCCTCCCGGGGGGTGTCCCCACACTCACACCCACCCTGTCCACAGACCCTCCGCCCGGGGGCTGTCCCCACACAATACAATACAATACAAATCGCTTTATTGGCATGATAAGGTACATCTTATGTTGCCAAAGCACTCACACCCACCCTGTCCACAGACCCTCCTCCCGGGGGGTGTCCCCAATTCACACCCACCCTGTCCACAGACCCTCCTCCCGGGGGGTGTCCCCAATTCACACCCACCCTGTCCACAGACCCTCCTCCCGGGGGGTCTCCCCACATTCACACCCACCCTGTCCACAGACCCTCCTCCCGGGGGGTCTCCCCTCATTAACACCCACCCTGTCCACAGACCCTCCTCCCGGGGGCTGTCCCCACACTCACACCCACCCTGTCCACAGACCCTCTCCCGGGGGCTGTCCCCATGATCACACCCACCCTGTCCACAGACCCTCCTCCCGGGGGGTGTCCCCAATTCACACCCACCCTGTCCACAGACCCTCCTCCCAGGAGGTGTCCCCACACTCACAATTCACAATTCACAATTCAAATCGCTTTATTGGCATGATAAGTTACATCTTATGTTGCCAAAGCATCAAAATACATTTATGGTTTAGCACATAAACGCAGTTCTGTTCATACAGTGTATAAACAGGTATATCCCTGAGTGTATAAATATACATTCGCATTGTTTATATATATTCTTTTCTTAGTTTACTGGTTGTCCCTCTGTTCATGGCAAGCTGTAACATAGTGTGCCGCCAGTGTTATACAGCTTCTCTCCTCTCCCAGTAGGTATGGGAGTTTTTGGTTGTCATTCAGATTTCTGAAATCAGGGCATATTTGTGAGAATTTTTGGTAGAAATTCTCCCTGATGCCCTGATATTTTCCGCAGGCTGTGAGGAAGTGCACACTCACACCCACACTGTCCACAGACCCTCCTCCCGGGGGCTGTCCCCACATTCACACCCACCCTGTCCACAGACCCTCCTCCCGGGGGCTGTCCCCACATTCACACCCACCCTGTCCACAGACCCTCTGCCGGGTGGTGTCCCCACACTCACACCCACCCTGTCCACAGACCCTCTCCCGGTTGGTATCCCCACACTCACACCCACCCTGTCCACAGACCCTCCTCCCAGGGGTTGTCCCCACACTCACAACCACCCTGTCCACAGACCCCCCTCCCGGGGAGTGTCCCCATGATCACACCCACCCTGTCCACAAACTCTTCTCCCGGGGGCTGTCCCCACATTCACACCCACCCTGTCCACAGACCCTCCTCCAGGGGGGTGTGCCCACATTCACACCCACCCTGTCCACAGGCCCTCCTCCCGGGGGTGTCCCCAATTCACACCCACCCTGTCCACAGTCCCTCCTCCCGGGGGGTGTCCTCACACTCTCACAAACCATGTCCACAGACCCTCTCCCGGGGGGTCACCCCACACTCGCACCCACCCTGTCCACAGACCCTCTCCCGGGGGGTGTCCCCACACTCACACCCACCCTGTCCACAGACCCTCCTCCCGGGGGCTGTCCCCGCACTCACACCCACCCTGTCCATAGACCCTCCTCCCGGGGGGTGTCCCCACACTCACACCCACCCTGTCCACAGACCCTCCTCCCGGGGGGTGTCCCCACACTCAGACCCACCCTGTCCACAGACCCTCTCCCGGGGGGTGTCCCCACACTCACACCCACCCTGTCCATAGACCCTCCTCCCGGGGGGTGTCCCCACACTCACACCCACCCTGTACACAGACCCTCCTCCCGGGGGGTGTCCCCAATTCACACCCAACCTGTCCACAGACCCTCCTCCAGGGGGGTGTGCCCACTCTCTCACACACCATGTCCACAGACCCTCTCCCGGGGTGTGTCCCCACACTCACACCCACCCCGTCCACAGACCCTCTCCCGGGGGGTGTCCCCACACTCACATCCACCCTGTCCACAGACCCTCCTCCCGGGGGGTGTCCCCACACTCACACCCACCCCGTCCACAGACCCTCTCCCGGGGGGTGTCCCCATGATCACACCCACCCTGTCCACAGACCCTCCTCCCGGGGGGTGTCCCCATGATCACACCCACCCTGTCCACAGACCCTCCTCCCGGTGGGTGTCCCCAATTCACACCCACCCTGTCCACAGACCCACCTCCCGGGGGGTTTCCCCATGATCACACCCACCCCGTGCACAGATCCTCTCCTGGGGGTTGACCCTACACTCACACCCACCCTGTCCACAGACCCTCCTCCTGGGGGGTGTCCCCACACTCACACCCACCCTGTCCACAGACCCTCCTCCCTGGGGCTGTCCATATGATCACACCCACCCTGTCCACAGACCCTCTCCCGGGGGGTGTCCCCTCACTCTCACCCACCTGTCCACAGACCCTCCTCCCGGGGGTGTCCCCACATTCAATTCAATTCAATTCAAATCGCTTTATTGGCATGACAAGGTACATCTTATGTTGCCAACGCATCGAAAAACATTCATGGTTGTACACAAAAATACAGATCTATCCATACAGTGTATAATCAGATATATCCCTGAGTGTATAAATATACATTCATATAATTTGTATATACTCTTTTCTTATATTTAGTGGTTGTCCCTCTGTTTATGGGAAGCTGTAACATAGTGTGCCGCTATTGTTACACAATTTCTCTCTTCCCCTAGTAGGTATGGGAGTTTTTGGTCGTCATTCAAATTTCTGAATTCCGGGCATATTTTTGTGAATTTTGGGTCGAAATTCTCCCTTATGCTCTGATATTTTCTACAAGCTGTGAGGAAGTGCACCTCTGCCTCCACCACTCCCTGACTGCAGTGAGAGCATATCCTGTCCTCTCTTGGTAGCCGGGTCTGCCTGTGTCTACCTTTTTCGATCGCCAGGCTATGTTCACTAAGTCTGCACATTGTCAAGGTTTTTCTCAGTTTGCTATCCTTTACCATGGTCAGGTAATCAGCCATGTTGTATTGTCTGTTTAGGGCCAAGTAGCAATTGAGTTTGCTTTGGGTTTTTGTTGTTTCTGCCCAATATGACAGATATTTTTCCTTTTGCTTAGCGACGATTGTGTTGGGTCGAATTCTTTGTGTTACCCTGTCACTGTCCTGGGGCTGGTTATTGTTAGTAGTGTTAGTAGTTACTTCACTGAGTCCCAGGACTAGTTGACTGAGGGTATTCTTCTTTATGGTCCTCTCTTGGCATTTCATGGCTTCGTAATGATAGCATTGGGGGTTGCTCATTCTCGGTGTTTCCAAAATTTGGTGGCTCTTTTTTGGATAGTGATTATTAATGGATATTGGCCTAGTTCTGCCCTGCATGCATTGTTTATGGTTTTCCTTTGAGTCCGGAGGATACTTTTACAGAATTCTGCATGTAGGATCTCAATTGGGTGTTTGTCCCATTTTGCAAATTCTTGTTGTGTTAGCAGTCCCCACACCTCACTGCCATAGAGTGCAATTGGTTCAATTACTGATTTAAAAATTTTGAGCCAAATGCTAATTGGGATTTCTATTTGGATTGATTTTTTAATCAAGGGCTTTCCCTTCTTGCTTTCTCTTTCATTTCATTCACAGCCAGATGGAAATTTCCCGTAGAACTGATTTTTAAGCCCAAGTATGTGTAGTTAGTGGTTTGTTTAATTTTGGTTGTTCCTAGTGTGAAATTTATTTTGGGTCCCTGATGTCTGGATCTTTGCTGGAACACAAGGACTTTGGTTTTTTGGGGATTTATTGTCAGGGCCCAGGTCTGGCAGTACGACTCCAGCAGATCCAGGTTCTGCTGTAGACCCTCCTTAGTTGGTGACAGCAGAACCAGGTCATCTGCATAGAGGAGGAATTTAACCTTGGATTCATATAGGGTGAGGCCAGGTGCTGTAGTTTGTTCAAGTAGTTTTGCCAATTCATTTATGTAAATATTAAAGAATGCCGGTGAGATGGGCGAGCCCTGCGTCACCCCCCGCCCCTGTGGGAAGTATTTTGTTTGTTTGTCTCCAATTTTAACTGCACATTTGTTTGTATACATTGGGCCAGAAATGTATACTCATGTGGAGAATAAAAACCAGCTTAGACGTGTTTGGCTGAATGGCCTGTTTCTGTGCTATAAATATAATGGGCCAGAAATTCCAGAACGGGGCTTGCCGCGCGTGCAAGCCCCATATATGCACTTACCCCGCGCTACTGCCGATCAGCTCCAGAGACGCCTGGACTTGGTGTTTGAAAAAGAAGAATCCCGGGCAGCGTATGACGTCACGCCGCCCAGGAGTGCAGCCAGCGCGAAGCCAGGAGCGTGCAGTGCAAGTGAGACACGCCCCTTGAGGTCTCAGTTTCACTGGACACGCCCCCAATGTTTCTGTCAAGCTGCTAAGCATTTCTACATGCAAAGCAGCAGTTTAAATAGGTTTTTGGAAGTTTTTTGAAGATTTTGGTAACTTTTATAAACTTTTTAAAATGTTTACATTATTTTGAGTAATCTGAAGTAGTTTTAAAGAGAATTAAAGCAATTTAAAGACTTTTAAAAGCCCTAAAAGATTTTTTTTTAATTCCATTTATTTATTTAGCAATGTCGTCGTCATACGTGTCTTCACACTGTTCCCTTTGGGGAACTGTATGAAGTGGTGGAAGGATTTATGGCCATGATTAACGCTCATTCCGTGACCGTAACCATCTTTGAACCAGCCATTAGGGCGGTTAGTCCTATGGCGGGAGGGTTTTACGGGCTCCCACAAGCTATACAAGGAGGGGGGGCCACCCACACCCACGGACGCAAATATCCCACTGGATGTCAACCCAGAATTTAGAGCCGGAGCTCCGACTCCACTTGCCGGGACTGTCTGGGCGGGGTTCGAAACCCTACCCTGATCTGGCCCAGCGGCGGGGATCCTACCGCTATGACAAAGGCCCAATCCGATTAGCAACGTGAAATGGCAGCATAGGGCTCCAGTCACGGGGAGGGAAAAGGCGCAGGAAACGTATGGGTGTCACCTTTTGTGCGGAGTGGGCCTTTTGCGTAGCAGTAAGCATCCCCGCCGCTGGGCCAGAAGGAGTAGGGTTTTGAACCCCACTCCAGACAGTCCCGGCAAGTGGAGTCGGAGCTCCAACTTTAAATTCTGGGTGGACATCCAGCGGGATACTTGCGTCCGTGGGTGTTGGTGGCCCCCCCCCCCCCCTCAGATGGGTTGTGGGAGCCCGTAAAACCCTCCCGCCATAGGACTAACCACCCTAATGGCTGGTTCAAAGATGGTTACGGTCACGGAATGAGCGTTAATCACGGCCATAAATCCTTCCACCACTTCATACAGTTCCCCAAAGGGAACAGTGTGAGGATACGTACGATGATGACCTCTTGCGCAATGCACCTCCTTGGACCCTCAGTTGCAGATGCGAGGGGGCAAGTCGTGCAATTGTTAAATTTTTCATTTTATTGACATGTAAAATGTTGGCCCAGTAATTCCCTTCCAAATGCGCGAGTACGGTCGGGGTACTTACGCATCTGGCCGGATGAAATGCCGGTTTTCAGCATGCACAGTGCATGTGGGGAAAACCGGCATTTCCTGTCCTCTGAACGAAGGGGTTCAGAGGCAGAACGCGTGCGACTGCACAGGCAGCGCGTGCGCAGTATAATTCGCCGCTTTCATTAATGCTTTCAGTGAGGTCAAGTCATTACAACTTACACATGATAAAAGCATGGGTACAGTTCTTCCAGAGGCTGCGGAGGAAGATATTTATTATCGTGGAGCTTCTGAAAGTATGTATGTCTGTATATATTCCTTTGCGTGTTATGTATATATTCCTTTACTTATGTGTATGAATGTATTATTTAATTATGACTTTCAGAGAAAGTAACTTATTGGAAAATCATAATTAAAAACATACATTCATACACATTAGTAAAGGAGTATAAAACATACATACATATACGTAAAGGAATATATGTGGACATACATACATAACTCATTCTCACATTCCATTCACACAGCCACAATTGCTCCTTCTACCTACCGTTCTGAAAACCCTTTTTAAAAAAAAAAAAAAAAAAATTTTTAACTTTAAAACTTACTTAAAATTTCTTAAAATAACTTCCCTCCCTTTCCCAAACAAAAATATTGCATTTCAGAAGCTCCACGATAAAATATATCTTCCTCCGCAGCCAATTAACAACTTTACACTTGCTTTTTTCAAGTGTAACTTCTAAGGACTTACCCTCACTGAATCCATCATTGAAATCCACAAAGTTCACTGCGCAAGCGCTGCCTGTGCAGTTGCACGCGCTGTGAATAGACCTCGGGTCTGGAAATGCCGGCGTTCCCCACATGCGCTGTTCCTGCTGAACGCCGGCATTTCCAACGGCCAAATGCGTGAGTACCCCGACCGTACTCACGCTTCTGGCCGCGAATTTCTGGCCCATTGATTTAATTACATCATATGTTTTTCCCCCTACCCCGCTTTCGATAAGTTTCAGGAATAAACCGTCGTGCCAGATGGAATCGAAAGCCTTCTGGAAATCTATAAAGCATGCATAGATTTTGCTTTTGTATTGATGTACGTGTTTGTCAATTAGGGTCTGTCGGGTGAAGATATGATCTGATGTTCTATAGTTTGGCAGGAATCCAATTTGGCTTTTACTCAAGACATTGTGCTCCTCAAGGAAGTTTATAAGTCTTTTGTTTATGATACTACAGAATACCTTTCCCAGGCTACTGTTTACACAGATGCCTCGATAGTTATTTGGGTCGACTTTGTCCCCACTTTTGTATATGGGCGTTATGAGTCCTTTGTTCCAGATATCAGGGAAGTAACTGACACTCAGAACCAAGTTGAAGAGTTTTAGGATAGCCAGTTTCATTTTATCGTCTGTGTGTTTAATCATCTCGCTTAGTATGCCGTCTGCACCGCAAGCTTTTCCAGGTCGCAGGTCCTTGAGTTTTTCAAATAGTTCTTTTTCTGTTATTATGGAGTCTAGCGGGTTTTGGTTATCTTTTATGGCCATTTCGAGCTTTTCCAGTTTTTTGCATATTTGGTGTTGCTCTGGCCTTAGTGTGTTTTTCTGGTATAATTTTTCAAAGTGGTTTTCCCATGTGTCTCCATTTTGAATGGCCAATTCGTCGTGTTGTTTTTTGTGTAATGTATTCCAGTTGTCCCAGAAACAATTGGAGCTGAGTGTATTCTTAATATACTGCTCTTTTTTGGTTCTGAGTGTGTTTCTGTATTGTGTTAGTGTCTGACAATAAGTAAGGTGTAATTCCTCATTTTCTGGCTGTCTGTGTTGTTGGTTTGATATTTTTCTAAGTTTTTTCCTCATGTTATGGCAATCTGGGTCAAACCATTTTTCATAGTTTTTTGTTTTGGGTTTGTTCTTGCGAGCTTTCAAGTTTGACCTTGTTGCCAAGTTATCAAAAATATTGTTTAGGTTATTCACTGCCCGGTTTATGCCGCCTTTATTGTGAGTGTATATGTTATCCACAAAGGTGTCCAAGAGAGCTTGAGTTGATTCATTGCTAATTGCTTTCTGGTAGTTTTCCGTGCTGTTTTTGGCCCATCTGTACGATTTTTTGGTGTTGTACATCTTACTGGGTTGTGTTTCTGTGTTGGTTGTTTCTGTCTTTTTAAGATACATAGTAATTTGACTGTGGTCTGACAGTGTTGTTTGTGGTTTGACTGTGAATGCTCTGAAAGAGGATGGGTCCAAATCCGTAATCATATAGTCTACGGTGCTACAGCCAAGAGGTGAGCAATAGGTCGATCTTCCTAGGAGGTCTCCCATGAACCTACCATTGACAATGTACAGACCCAGGCTTCGACAGAGCTGCAGGAGCTGTTTTCCGTTGGTATTTGTCTGCTTGTCGCAGTTATGCCTGTATGGAAGGGAAGGGATATCGAAGTGGTTATTCCCGAATATGTAATTGTTTCCCTGACTATTGGTGAAGTCTGGTTCTTCGCCAGTTCTTGAATTGAGGTCCCCACAGATCAACACGTTCCCCTGGGCCTGGAATTGGATAATCTCCCCCTCAACGTTGGAGAAGGTGTCCTCTTTAAAGTACGGGGATTCCATTGGGGGGATATAGAGTGCGCAAATGAAAACATCTTGGGTGTTAGAGATAATCCCCCTCTCAATTTTGAGCCACATGTGGTTTTCACCCTTTTTTATAAATTTGATGCAATTCTTAAGCTCTGTTTTAAACCAAATCAGTATGCCTCCGGAGTCTTTGCCTTGGGTTACTCCTGGCAATTTATTGGAGGGGACCACCAGCTCTGTGTACCCTTGGGGACGGCCAGTGTGTCATAGATACATAGATACATAGAAGATAGGAGCAGGAGTAGGCCATTCGGCCCTTCGTGCCTGCTCCGCCATTTAATGAGATCATGGCTGATCCTTTAATTCAGTATCCCGTCCCCGCCTTCTCTCCGTAACCCTTAACCCCTTTTGCCCGTAGAAATATATCTAATTCCCTCTTAAATATATTTAATGAGCTGGCGTACACTGCCCTCTGTGGCAATGAGTTCCACAGGTTCACCACTCTCTGAGTGAAGAAATTCCCCCTCATCTCTGTCCTAAATGGTTTAGCCCTTATCCTTAAATTATGTCCTCTAGTTCTGTTCTCACCCGCCAAGGGAAACATTCCTTCTGCATCCAGTCTGTCTAGACCTGTCAGAATTTTATACACTTCTATGAGGTCCCCTCTCAATCTTCTAAACTCCAGTGTGTACATCCCTAAACTACATAGTCTCTCCTCATAGGTCATTCCCGCCATTCCTGGTATCAGCCTGGTGAATCGTCGCTGCACCCCCTCCATGGCAAGAACATCCTTCCTCAGATGAGGCGACCAAAACTGTACACAGTACTCGAGGTGTGGTCTCACCAGTGCCCTGTACAGCTGCAGCAAGGTATCCCTGTTCCTGTATTCTAACCCTTTTGCTATGAAGGCCAGCATACCGTTTGCCTTCTTGACCGCCTGTTGCACCTGCATGCTCGCCTTCAGTGACTGGTGTACAAGAACACCCAGGTCTCTCTGTACTTCCCCCTCTCCCAATCTATTGCCATTTAAATAATAATTTGCCCTCCCGTTCCTGCACCCAAGGTGGATAACTTCGCACTTGTCCACATTATAGTGCATCTGCCATTTATCCGCCCAATCGCCCAGTCTGTCCAAATCGCTCTGGAGCTTCCTGGTCTCTTCCTCTGAGCCCACCCCACCTCCTAGTTTAGTGTCGTCTGCAAATTTGGAAATGCTGCATCCGACTCCCTGATCCAGGTCATTAATGTAAATTGTGAACAGCTGGGGGCCCAGGACAGATCCCTGTGGTACCCCACTTGTTACTGCCTGCCATTCAGAAAATGAGCCGTTTATTCCAACTCTCTGTTTTCTATCTGACAGCCAGTTCCCTATCCACGCCAAAACTTTCCCCTTTATCCCATGAGCCTCAATTTTCCATGCTAATCTTTTATGTGGGACCTTATCGAAGGCCTTTTGGAAGTCCAGGTACACCACATCTACTGGCTCTCCCCCATCTATTCTACCAGTTACTCCCTCAAAAAATTCCAATAGATTAGTCAAGCACGATTTACCCTTTGTAAATCCATGTTGACTCTGTCCTATCCTGTCCCCATTTGCTAAGTGCTCCGCTATTTCATCCTTAATGATGGACTCCAGCATTTTGCCCACAACTGATGTAAGGCTTACAGGTCTGTAATTACCTGCTTTTTCCCTACCCCCCTTTTTGAATAGTGGGGTAACGTTAGCTACCCTCCAATCCATCGGCACTGTTCCCGAGTCTAATGAATTCTGAAAAATCATCCTTAGTGCATCCGCTATCTCTAGGGCCACCTCCTTCAGTACCCTAGGATGCATGTTATCAGGCCCTGGGGATTTGTCCACCTTCAATCCCTTTAGCTTCCTTAACACCATATCCTTAGAGATATTGATTTGCGTCAGTTCCTCCTTTGCCAATGTCCCTATTTTTCCCGATATCCCAGGGAGGTTTTTTGTGTCTTCCTTCGTAAAGACTGACCCAAAGTATGCATTTAGTTGATCTGCCATTTCCTTATTTCCCATTATATATTCCCCCGTATCTGACTGCAATGGACCAACTTTGGTTTTCACCAGTCTTTTCCTTTTGATATATTTATAAAAGCTTTTGGAGTTAGTTTTTATATTTTCCGCCAGCTTGTTTTCGTAAGCTATTTTGCCCCTCTTGATCATGCCCTTTGCCCTCCTTTGCTCTATCTTAAACTGTTCCCATTCTCCTCTATACCAAGTTTCCTGTAAAATGATAATATCCAGGTCTTTAGTTTCATCTATGAACTCTGGGGTCCTACTCTTCACGTCGAGCACCGAAGAGCGTAGACCTTGGATATTCCAGGTCGAAATATATAAGGATTTCATGTTAAGTTTGATCTTTTACTATGATATGTTAAAGAATGATATGTGTTTGTCGTGTCTAAATGGGGGAAAAAAAGATCATCTCAATTGTCTATAAATGCTAATACTACTTGGTTACAACTCTTTCTAGTAATTAGTCCTTGATTTTTTTTCTTCCACAGACCCTCTCCCGGGGGGTGTCCCCACACTCACACCCACCCTGTCCACAGACCCTCTCCCGGGGGGTGTCCCCACACTCACACCCACCCTGTCCACAGACCCTCCTCCCGGGGGGTGTCCCCACACTCACACCCACCCTGTCCACAGACCCTGTCCCGGGGGGTGTCCCCACACTGTCACCCACCCTGTCCACAGACCCTCCTCCCGGGGGGTGTCCCCACACTCACACCCACCCTGTCCACAGACCCTCTCCCGGGGGGTGTCCCCACACTCACACCCACCCTGTCCACAGACCCTCTCCCGGGGGGTGTCCCCACACTCACACCCACCCTGTCCACAGACCCTCTCCCGGGGGGTGTCCCCACACTCACACCCACCCTGTCCACAGACCCTCCTCCCGGGGGCTGTCCCCATGATCACACCCACCCTGTCCACAGACCCTCCTCCCGGGGGTTGTCCCCACACTCACACCCACCCTGTCCACAGACCCTCCTCCCGGGGGGTGTCCCCACACTCACACCCACCCTGTCCACAGACCCTCTCCCGGGGGGTGTCCCCACACTCACACCCACCCTGTCCACAGACCCTCCTCCCGGGGGCTGTCCCCATGATCACACCCACCCTGTCCACAGACCCTCCTCCTGGGTGGTGTCCCCACACTCACACCCACCCTGTCCACAGACCCTCCTCCCGGGGGCTGTCCCCATGATCACACCCACCCTGTCCACAGACCCTCTCCCGGGGGGTGTCCCCACACTCACACCCACCCTGTCCACAGACCCTCCTCCCGGGGGCTGTCCCCATGATCACACCCACCCTGTCCACAGACCCTCCTCCCGGGGGTTGTCCCCACACTCACACCCACCCTGTCCACAGACCCTCCTCCCAGGGGGTGTCCCCACACTCACACCCACCCTGTCCACAGATCCTCCTCCTGGGTGGTGTCCCCACACTCACACCCACCCTGTCCACAGACCCTCCTCCCGGGGACTGTCCCCATGATCACACCCACCCTGATGGACCAGCTGTGATAAGCTAACCCAGCACAAAACTCGTCCTCCCAGGATTGCGTGCTCTCTTACCACACACTGAGCCCTCCGGGAGCTGGACACTGGGATTCATTTTACTGTTCATTGTAGTGCTTGCACAGGGAGAGAGAGGAGAAACTGAACCAGCCACACAAATACTGTGGCTACAAGAGCAGGTCAGAGGCTAGGTATTTTGCGGTGAGTGTCTCACCTCCTGACTCCCCAAAGTCTTTCCACGATCTACAAGGCACAAGTAAGGAGTGCCAGGATAAAGCAGCCCACTTAATTGGCCGCGCATCCATCACCTTAAACATTCACTCCCTTCACCACCGGCGTAGCGTGGCTGCAGTGTGGACCATCTACGAGATGTACTGCAGCAAATCGCCAAGGCTTCTTACAGCACCTCCCAAACCTGCAACCTCTTGCACCTTGAAGGACAAGGGCAGCAGGCGCATGGAAACACCACTGTTGTGTATGTAACCTGTTCCACCTTAAGAGAGCTTAAGCCTGTTCCACCTTAAGAGATGTACTACTTTCTCAGGCTGCTGTAGACGTAATACCGGGGGTGAACACACCGGTATATAAGCACTGTGCAGTAATCTTGTATTCAGTGTAGTCCCTACCTCCAACCAGTAAAGACCTGTTTTATTGTTACTGATTAAGTCTGAGTATTAATTACTTGAACAACTCACAGACTTAACACTGGCGACGAGTCAGGTTCTTACCCTGCGGCAGTTATTCCACGGCGGCTTCGTCCAAAGACAGGACGTTGAAGAGAGGTTTCAATCCTCAACACCCCACTCAAAACTGAAGGGCAGCAGAAATCCTGACAGCTTCCAGCGACTGGAAGCGACAGGCATTAGGACCCTGAAGCCTCCATAACCTCGTGGGTAAGCCAGAGCCCGGGAGCCGCTTCAAGTGCGAGGCGCAGCGCGGGCCAGCGATCGGGACCAAAGATAAGGGCCGCACTCGGGCGATCACGGCGAAGATAAGGGCCGCACTCGGGGGCTGAAGGGAGACGGCGTCGGGGGACGGGTGAAGACCGCCAAGCGCGGGAAAACCGCCATTTTGTGGGCGGAGGACGACGGCAAGAGCGGGAAGCCGCCATCTTTGATAACAAGTAAAGAAAATAAAATCTGAGAAATTGCAAATCTACAATGCCTAAACACGGGAATATTAGCACCTTTGATAGTGACCTCGAAGATTGGGCCATATATGTTGAAAGAGTAAAAAATTATTGTAAGGCCAATAAAATTCGTGACCAAGATAAAGCTCTAACATTATTAAATTTAATGGGTGCGAAGACATACGGGCAATTGAAACACCTGTTATCACCAGATGAACCGGCGGATAAGACGTTCGATGAGATTGTTACTGTCCTGAAAGATCATCTAAACCCCACGCCGCTGATGCTAGCGGAACGATTTAAATTTTACGACAGAAGGCAGCTACAGCATGAAAGCAATGCTGAATATTTGCTGGAATTGCGTAAATTAGCGAAATATTGCCAGTTTGGAACGGGACTGACAGATGCACTACGAGACAAATTTGTGTGTGGTTTATTTAAACAGGATACACAAAAGCGACTGCTCGAGGAGAATGAGCTGACGCTTGAGAAGGCGGTCACTATGGCAGCAGCACACGAAGCCGCAGCGAGAGGCACGGCAGTAATGCAGCTACGGTCACCGGAGCTCAGTGCACACAAATTGGGTGTGAGTTCTGGCAAATGTTATCGTTGTGGAAAGACAATGCATGATCAGAACCAGTGTTGGTTTAAAAACCAAGAATGTAGAACTTGTGGTAGGCTTGGACATATAGCTAGAGTATGCAGGTCAGGGAAGAAGACCAGCAACAAGAAGTCACCGCAAGGAAAATACGCAAAGGTACACAAGGTGGCCGAACAGGAGTCCGATTCAGACGCTAGCAGTAATGAACTGGCTGGCTTAAGCAGTATTGAACTGGCTAGCTTAAGGGTACTCAACGTTGGTAAGGGTGCAGACCTCCAGACAATTTGGGTTACTCTTCAGATAGAAGGAGTCCAAGTAAAAATGGAATTGGACACTGGATCGGCATTGTCGGTCATGAATAAGAAAGATTACAGAAGGTTATTCCAACATATTCCCCTACAGGATACGGAGATTATATTGACAACCTACACGGGGCAGAGAGTGTACCCCATCGGGACAATAAAGGTTGCAGTGGCCAACAAGGGCGAAGGAAGTCAAATAATGGACTTATATGTGATATCTGAAGGAGGTCCTCCACTACTAGGACGGGAGTGGATTAGGAAAATGAATATGGACTGGCATTTCCTACAAACAATAACGAGTGAGAACTCGGTGAAGATAGTCGGCCCAGACTCTGGAACGGATGATGGTAAGCCCAACTCAGGTGCAAAAGACAAAGTTTCAGCACAGAATTCCACTGAGCAACAACAACATAGTTTAACTGTGGATTCTGAGTCTGGCAAGTCTACTGATGTGCCCATTTCTGAGGGACACCGGGCTCGAACTCAACTCCATTTCAAACTACAACAGCAATTAGAACAAATGCTTCGCCGTTTTGAGCAAGAGTTGAATGCAACGAAAGAGTTCTTTGATATAGAGTTGGAGAATCTGGAAAGACAACAGAAGCAGCTGATGGAGAAAATGGAGCAGGAGCACACAAAACGTCTGATGTCAGAGGAGTTAACGGTCAGCCAACTCCTGCATATGCTGAAGGACAGGACTCTGAAATGGGAAAAACTTGAACACGAACTTCAATATTCAAACGAAAGGGGTTCGGAGCTCTCAAAGGTTATTGGAAGAGCTGAGGTGGCAACACAGACTGAGATGACTGCAACAGAGCAGCCCTTGGATGCCAAAAGTACGCTGACTCACGTCAACGTAGAACAACAGACCGCTGAAACAGCTGCTCCGGTAGAGGGATTGAATAGTCCGATCAATCAATCTCCAAAAGAAGTTGAAGTAGTAAAATCTCAAATGAGGTCATTAGTAAACGACTTGCTGAAAGCCCAGAAAAAGCTGGATGCAGAGGTACACATGAAGAAGTCTCTTCAGGAAAGATGTCTGGATTTGGAACAAGAGCTGGCTAACGTCCAGCTGGGTATGGAGGAAATAGACGACCCTCTCGCTGACCTGTCGGACGACTCCGAATATTACTATGTCCTGTCCTGCCCAACTTGTAACTTCGACTCCCACCATACAGAAATCATGGAGGAGCACCGAAAGTCTACGGAACATCGGGAGAAGGTGGCTCTACTACGAAAAAAAGGAGGAAGAGAAGGAGGAACTGCGCATGCAGCTGGCAGCTGTGGCAGCTGACAATGGAGCCCAGAGAGTCTCCAAGAAGCAGAAAAGGAAAAGGAAAAACAGAAGATGACCCATCTGAACCATTATCACCTCTACCAGATCACACACGTGGTCCCTCCGAACGGAGCCAAATCAGTTCGGAAGTTCAAGCTGTTAAATCCATGAAAGGACTATTGAATGAGTAACGTGAACCGACCACACCACAGAGATTGAATCTGTGAACTGTTTTCCGCAGAGACTGAATCTGTGATATGTTACGTTAAACATGAAGTTATATATGTATATATGTTATTACGTTATGTTAAATGGGGGGGTGACTATAAAGCTAAGAAGGGAGGAGTGTTGTGTATGTAACCTGTTCCACCTTAAGAGATGTACTACTTTCTCAGGCTGCTGTAGACGTAATACCGGGGGTGAACACACCGGTATATAAGCACTGTGCAGTAATCTTGTATTCAGTGTAGTCCCTACCTCCAACCAGTAAAGACCTGTTTTATTGTTACTGATTAAGTCTGAGTATTAATTACTTGAACAACTCACAGACTTAACAACCACCACCTCCAAGTTCCCCTCCAAGTCACACACCATCCTGACTTGGAAGTATATCTCTAATCCTTCATCGTCGCTGGGTCAAAATCCTGGGACTCCCTCCCTAACAGCACTGTGGGAGTACCATCACCACACAGACTGCAGCGGTTCAAGAAGGCAGCTCACCACCACCTTCTCAAGAGCAACTAGGGATGGGCAATCAATGTTGGCCTTGCCAGCCACACCCACATCCCATGAATGAATAAATTTAAAAATAGTTATTGGTATCAGTAGCTAGTTGCAATGGATGTTTTATTACTAATTTGATACAATGACGTACTATTTCATTACAGTATGAATACAGCAGGGACTGGTGCAGATGAAGCTTTTGACTATCTCTTTAAGATTGTGCTCATCGGCGATTCCAATATTGGCAAGACCTGTGTGGTTCACCGTTTCAAAACTGGCATCTACATTGAGAAACAGCAGAACACAATCGGAGTCGACTTCATCGTCAAAACATTGGACATCGAGGGCAAGAGAGTGAAGGTGAGGTGACCCACTCGCATTAACCATCACTCCCCTCCCCACTGCCTGTAACTCACTCCCCTCCCCACTGCCTGTAACTCACTCCCCTCCCCACTGCCTGTAACTCACTCCCCTCCCCACTGCCTGTAACTCACTCCCCTCCTGTAAAGGTGGTAGAGAGAAAACGGGGAATTATAGTCTGACATCGATAGTGGGGAAAATGCTAGAGTCCATTATAAAAGATGTAATAGGAGAAAACAGTGACAGGATCGGACAAAGTCAACATGGATTTACAAAAGGTAAATTGTGCTTGACTAATCTACTGGAATTTTTTGAGGATGTAACTGGTAGAATACATAAGGGAGAACCAGTGGATGTGGTGTATTTGGACTTTCAGAAGGCTTTCGATGAGGTCCCGCATAAGAGATTAGCGTGTAAAGTTAAAGCACATGGGATTGGGGGTAAGGTACTGACTTGGATAGAGAACTGGTTGGCGGACAGAAAGCAAAGAGTTGGAATAAGCGGCTCTTTTTCCGAGTGGCAGGCAGTGACTAGTGGGGTACCGCAAGGATCGGTGCTAGGACCCCAGCTATTCACAATATATATTCATGATCTAGACGAGGGAAATAGATGTAATATCTCCAAGTTTGCAGACGACACAAAGCTGGGTGGGCGTGTGTGCTGTGAGGAGGATGCCGAGAAACTCCAGTATGATTTGGACAGGTTGGGTGATTGGGCAGATGTATGGCAAATGCAATATAATGTGGACAAATGTGAGGTTATCCACTTTGGTGGCAAAAACAGGAAGGCAGATTATTATCTGAACGGCAATAGATTGGGAGAAGGGGAAGTGCAACGAGACCTGGGTGTCCTTGTGCAGCAGTCGCTGAAGGTAAGCATGCAGGTGCAGCAGGCGGTTAAGAAGGCAAATGGTATGTTGGCCTTCGTAGTGAGAAGGTTTGAGTACAGGAACAAGGATGTCTTGCTGCAGTTGTACAGGGCCTTGGTGAGACCACACCTTGAGCATTGTGTGCAGTTTTGGTCGCCTTATCTGAGAAAGGATGTTCTTGCCATGGAGGGAGTGCAGCGAAGATTCACCAGACTGATACCTGGGATGGCAGGAATGACATATGAGGAGAGATTGGGTCGATTGGGCTTATACTCGCTGGAGTTTAGAAGAATGAGAGGGGATCTCATTGAAACTTATAAAATTCTAACGGGACTAGACAGACTAGATGCAGGAAGGATGTTCCCGATGGCGGGGGAGTCCAGAACCAGGGGTCACAGTCTAAGGATAAGGGGTAAGCCATTTAGGACAGAGATGAGGAGGAATTTCTTCACCCAGAGAGTGGTGAACCTGTGGCATTCTCTGCCACAGAAGGCAGTTGAGGCCAATTCATTAAATATATTCAAGAAGGAATTAGATATATTTCTCAAGGCTAAAGGGATCAAGGGATATGGGGAGAAAGCAGGGACAGGGTACTGAATTTGGATGATCAGCCATGATCGCATTGAATGGCGGAGCAGGCTCGAGGGGCCGAATGGCCTACTCCTGCTCCTATCTTCTATGTTTCTATGTAACTCACTCCCCTCCCCACTGCCTGTAACTCACTCCCCTCCCCACTGCCTGTAACTCACTCCCTGCCAGAATCACTCGGCTACAGACCCCATTACAACCTCGGTCCAAACATGGACAAAGGTGAGAGGTGAGGTGAGAGTGACTGCCCTTGACATCAAGGCAGCATTTGACCAAATGTGGCATCAAGGAGCCCTAGTAAAATTGAAGTCACTGGGAATCAGGGGGGAAAACGCTCCACTGGTTGGAGTCATACCTAGCACAAGGGAAGATGGTTGTGGTTGTTGGAGGCCAATTATCTCAGCCCCAGTACATTGCTGCAGGATTTCCCCATGGCAGTGTTCTAGGCACACCCATCTTCAGCTGCTTCATCAATGACCTTCTCTCCATCATAAGGTCAGAAGTGGGGATGTTCGCTGATGATTGCAGTGTTCAGTTCCATTCGCAACTCCTCTGATAATGAAGCAGTCCGTGCCCGCGTGCAGCAAGACCTGGACAACATTCAGGCTTGGGCTGATAAATGGCAAGTAACATTCGCGCCACACAATTGCCAGGCAATGACCATCTCCAGCAAGAGAGAGTCTAACCACAGCCCCTTGACATTCAACGGCATTACCATCATCAAATCTCCCACCATCAACATTCTGGGGGTCACCATTGACCAGAAACTTAACTGGACCAGCCACATAAATACTGTGGCTACAAGAGCAGGTCAGAGGCTAGGTACTCTGTGGCAAGTGATTCACTTCCTAACTCCTCTAAGTCTTTCCACCATCTACAAGGCACAAGTCAGGAGTGCCAGGACAAAGTAGCCGCTTGATCGGCACCGCATCCACCACCTTAAACATTCACTCCCTCCACCACCGGCGTACCGTGGCTGCAGCGTGTACCATCTACAAGGCTTCTTTAGCAGCACCTCCCAAACTCACAACCTCTTCCACCTAAAAGGACAAGGGCAGCAGGTGCACAGAAACACACCACCTCTAAGTTCCCCTCTAAGCCACACACCATCTTGACTTTGAAATATATCGCCGATCCTTCACCGTCACTGGGTCAAAATCCTGGAACTCCCTCCCTAACAGCACTGTGGGAGCACCTTCACCACACGGACTGCAGCGGTTCAAGAAGGCGGCTCACCACCACCTTCTCAATGGCAACTAGGGATGGGCAATAATTGCTGGCCTTGCCAGCGATGCCCACATCCCAGGAATGAATTAAGAAAAATCACTCCAATCCTCACTGCTTCTAACTCACGCCTGGGTATCTGTTTATATGTTTGTGTATATATATCTATATATATAAATGGATACTTCTTTCTGTCTGTCTATCTGTCTGTCCTCACGTGTGCGTCTGTCCGGCTATGCGCTCGAAAGTTACAGAGCGTACCTACGCGTGCGTTACGTCGAAAGAAAGCTCACTGTTCCAAAACGATGGTAAGCGTATTTACGTTTCGGCCGGACAAAAATTGCGCCCGCGGTATCCGAAAAATCTTCAAAATTCCGCTCATTAGCATCTCATTATCCACTCATTAGCGACAGAGTGACCTCGAGGTCGACCAATCGTACGCCAGGTTCCTGGCGCGTGCAGCCGGGCCCTCCTACGGTCGAGTGACGGGACGATTGACCAATCCTACGCTTTGGTGACCTGACGGTCGACCAATCGGTGTGGGCGGGCCTTATCGTTCTGAACCGAGGTGAGTAGCCGCCATCTTGCTTCCATTCTTTTTCCTGTTTCCTGCGTCTTTCTTTTCAAATATACATTTCCAGCAAAATAAAATTGCTTTTATTAAATTGTTTTAAAAAAAACTTCATTCATTTGTAAATATTTTCTCTAACCTGAAGATTCTTTTTCCTACCTTTCCTCGTTTTTGTTAGGCCTCAAAGCCTGGGCCTTTCTTGCCCAGCCAGGCCCGAGCTAGGTAATTGTTCCACGGCTTCTGCTAAGCTCCTCACCCCCCCGTGTCACGTTACCCGGGGCAACGGCGTAAGCCACGAGGGTCACAAGGGTTAGGGTGCGCGCGCAGCAGGAGCAGCTGAGATACGGCGTCTGTCTCTGTTCCCCGCTCGGCTCGGGCGGGTGGGGGCGGGACTCTCGGGAGTGCGGATCTCGGGCGGCTTGGTGAGCGGGAAGGGTTACCCCGGCAACCGGGCCCGCCGGCCGTCTCTCAGCCGCAATCGGCGGACTTGAAGACAGCTCGGGAGGGCGGGGCTCCGGAGAGCGGGAGGGCGGGGGGGCCGGTGCTCGGGAGATCGCGCCTCCGGAGTTCGGTGCTTGGTTGGGGGGGGGGCGAGCCTCGGGGGCACGAGCATCCGGGGGGGGGGCGCGAGCCTCGGGGGGGCTCGGGAGATCGGTGGGGGGCGGGGCTCGGGTGATTGGGGGGGCGGAGATCAGGGGGCTCGGGGACCCCCCCTCCCCCCCTCTTTCCCCCCCCCTTTCCCCCCCTTCCCTCC
Organism: Somniosus microcephalus; assembly: GCF_052327205.1. Classification (NCBI taxonomy): domain Eukaryota; kingdom Metazoa; phylum Chordata; class Chondrichthyes; order Squaliformes; family Somniosidae; genus Somniosus; species Somniosus microcephalus. The sequence goes on from NC_141002.1 coordinate 3,097,127, forward strand.
CCCTTTCCCCCTCCCCCCTTTCCCCCCTCCCCCTTCCCCTTTCCCCCCCCACCCCACTCCCCCTTCTCCCCCACTCCCCCTTCTCCCCCACTCCCCCTTCCCCCCACTCCCCCTCCCCCCCCACTCCCCCTCCCCTTCCCCCCCTCCCCTACCCCCCTCCCCTTACCCCCCTGCTCCCCTTACCCCCTCTTCTTCCACCCTCTTCCCCCCCTCTTTCCCCCCTCTTTCCCCCGCCCCTCTTTCCCCCCCCTTTCTTCCCCCTCTTCCCCCTCCCCCTCTTCCCCCCCTCCCCCCTCTTCCCCCCTCTTCCCCCCGTCGCTCTCTCTCTTCCCCCCGTCGCTCTCTCTCTTCCCCCCGTCGCTCTCTCTCTTCCCCCCAGTCGCTCTCTCTCTTCCCCCCAGTCGCTCCCCCCCAGTCGCGCAGTCTCTTCCCCCCAGTCGCTCGCTCTCTCTCTCTTCCAACAACAACATTCCCTCGAAAAAGCCTCGGCACCGCCGGGCACTTCAGCTAGTGTATATACCACCCGAACCCCATGATATATATACCACCGAACCCCTCGAGCTATATATACCACCGAACCCCTCGAGATATATATACCACCCGAACCTCATGATATATATACCACCCGAACCCCTCGATCTATATACCACCCGAACCCCTCGATATATATACCACCCGAACCCCATGATATATATACCACCTGAACCCCTCGACATATATACCACCCGAACCCCTCGATATATATACCACCCGAACCCCTCGATATATATACCACCCGAACCCCTCGATATATATACCACCCGAACCCCATGATATATATACCACCCGAACCCCTCGATATATATACCACCTGAACCCCTCGATATATATATGATGATGGCAAAATACTGCGGATGCTGGAAATCCGAAACAACAACAGAAAATGCTGGAAAAACTCAGCAGGCCAGGCAACATCCGCGGAGAGAGAAACAGAGTTAACGTTTCAGGTCGAAATCCTTCGTCAGGACGGGAAAAGCACAGGAAATGGAACAGATTAAAAGGCCAGTTTGGGGGCTGGGAAATGGGGGAGAGAACAAAAGAGAAGTGAAGAGACATTAAGAGGTATTCAAAATGAGACGAGATGGTGATCGGACTAGTGGAGACAAAAGACGGCTCTAGATTAGGTGTGAAATGCGCTGGCAGAATGAGACAGCTGCCATGTGGGAGAGAAAAAAGGGGGAAGGGCCAAAACAAAGGTGTGGATAAAAAATATGTAAAAATGTAATAGGGGCCGAGGTTATGATCTGAAATTGTTGAACTGATATTGAGTCCGGAAGGCTGTAAAGTGCCTAATCGGAAGATGAGGTGCTGTTCCTCGAGCTTACGCTGGGCTTCCGTGCAACAATGCAAGAGCCCGAGTACGGTGAGGTCTGAGTGGGAATGGGGCGGTGAATTAAAATGACAGGCGACCGGAAGCTTGGGGTCACCCTTATGGACTGAACAGAGGTGTTCCGCAAAGCGGTCGCCCAACCTGCGTTTGGTCTCCCCAATGTAGAGGAGACCACATCGTGAGCAGCGAATACAGTATACTAGATTGCAAGAAGTACAAGTAAATCGCTGTTTCACCTGGAAGGGGTGTTTGGGGCCCTGGACAGTGGGAAGGGGGGAGGTATAAGGGCAGGTGTTGCATCTCCTGTGCTTGCACGGGAAGGTGCTGGGCAAAGGGGAAGGGGTGCTGGGGGTGATGGAGGAGTGGACTAGGGTGTCTCAGTGGGAACGGTCCCTACAGAATGCTGAAAGGGGAAGGGAGGGGGAAGATGCGTTTGGTGGTGGGATCACGTTGGAGGTGGCGCAAATGGCGGAGGATGATCCGTTGAATGTGGAGGCTGGTGGAGTGAAAGGTGAGGACAAGGGGAACCCTATCGTGGTTCCGGGAGGGAGGGGCAGGGGTGAGGGCAGAAGTGCGGGAGATAGAACGGACACGGTCAAGGGCCGTGTCAACCACGGTAGAGGGGAATCCTCGGTTGAGGAAAAAGGAAGACATGTCAGAAGCACTGGTGCGGAAGGTGGCATCGTCGGAGCAGATGCGATGGAGACGGAGAAACTGGGAGAATGGAATAGAGTCCTTACAGGAGGCGGGGTGGGAGGAAGTGTAGTCCAGGTAGCTGTGGGAGTCAGTGGGCTTGTAGTGAATGTTGGTCAATAACCTATCACACCTAATCTAGAGCCGTCTTTTGTCTCCACTAGTCCGATCACCATCTCGTCTGGTTTTGAATACCTCTTAATGTCTCTTCACTTCTCTTTTGTTCTTTCATCCCCATTTCCCAGCCCCGAAACTGGCCTTTTAATCTGTTTCATTTCCTGTGCTTTTTCCGTCCTGACGAAGGGTTTTGACCTAAAACGTTGACTCTTTCTCTCTCCGCGGATGTTGCCAGGCCTGCTGAGTTTTTCCAGCATTTTCTGTTGTTCCTTCGATATATAGAGCGCCCGAACCCCTCGATATATAGAGCGCCCGAACCCCTCGATATATAGAGCGCCCGAACCCCTCGATATATAGGGCGCCCGAACCCCTCGATATATAGAGCGCCCGAACCCCTCGATATATAGGGCGCCCGACCCCTCGATATATAGGGCGCCCGAACCCCTCGATATATAGAGCGCCCGAACCCCTCGATATATAGGGCGCCCGACCCCTCGATATATAGGGCGCCCGAACCCCTCAATATATAGGGCGCCCGACCCCTCGATATATAGGGCGCCCGAACCCCTCGATATATAGAGCGCCCGAACCCCTCGATATATAGGGCGCCCGACCCCTCGATATATAGGGCGCCCGAACCCCTCGATATATAGAGCGCCCGAACCCCTCGATATATAGGGCGCCCGAACCCCTCGATATATAGAGCGCCAGAACCCCTCGATATATAGGGCGCCCGAACCCCTCGATATATAGGGCGCCCGAACCCCTCGATATATAGAGCGCCCGAACCCCTCGATATATAGAGCGCCCGAACCCCTCGATATATAGAGCGCCCGAACCCCTCGATATATAGGGCGCCCGAACCCCTCGATATATAGGGCGCCCGAACCCCTCGATATATAGAGCGCCCGAACCCCTCGATATATAGAGCGCCCGAACCCCTCGATTATATAGGGCGCCCGACCCCTCGATATATAGAGCGCCCGAACCCCTCGATATATAGGGCGCCCGACCCCTCGATATATAGGGCGCCCGAACCCCTCGATATATAGAGCGCCCGAACCCCTCGATATATAGAGCGCCCGAACCCCTCGATATATAGAGCACCCGAAGCCCTCGGTATGTATAGAGCCCCCGAAGCCCTCGATATGGATAGAGCACCCAAAGCCCTCGATATGTATAGAGCCCCCGAAGCCCTCGATATGTATAGAGCCCCCGAAGCCCTCGATATGTATAGAGCCCCCGAAGCCCTCGATATGTATAGAGCACCCGAAGCCCTCGATATGTATAGAGCACCCGAAGCCCTCGATAAGATTCCAGTTTGTAACTCCGGCCTGGGGGCTAGTGGAGCTTGAACACAATGTGTTTGTCCTTTGAAGGTGCAGGTCTGGGATACGGCCGGACAGGAGCGATTCCGGACCATCACACAGAGCTACTATCGGAGTGCGCACGGAGCCATGATCGCTTACGACATCACTAAGCAATCCTCCTTTAACTCAGTGCCTCACTGGGTCAATGAGATCCAGCGGTATGGGGCTGCAAACATCGTTCAGATGCTGATCGGTAGGTTTCAGGACAGTTGTTTGTTTTTGTCAAATGTAATTCCTGATATTGTGAACTGGAGTTTGAGATTCACTCACCTGCACACACCCACCTACCAGCAGAGGTTACAGTCAGCGGGGACCACTGGTAAGTGAGTGGCAGGGGTCATGGGTCAGTCACTATTCAGAGAGGGGTAGGGGTCATGGGTCAATGATCAGCAGTGGGCAGGGGTCAAGTGTCGCCTGCCCCCCCCCCCCACACCCCTCGCCCTGTGTATACCTGGGACTGATCTTGTTGATATACTTAAAATGTTGGCAGTACTCAAAGTAGAAAAGTCACCTGGTCCGGATGGGATGCATCCTAGATTACCGAGGGAAGTAAGGGTGGAAATTGTGGAGGTGTTGGCCACAATCTTCCAATCCTTCTTAGATATGGGAGTGGTGCCTAAGTACTGAAGGATGGCAAATGTTACACCCCTGTCCAAAATAGGGAAGAGGGCTAAACTTGGCAACTACAGGCCAGTCAGCCCAATGTCAGTGGTGGGGAAACTTTTAGAGACAATAATCTGGGACACTAATCCCACTAAGTTCTGTTGCAGGAGACACTTCATTTCTCCACTCGGCACCTCGGGATGCCTTCGAATGGAGAGCCAAACTAGACATCCCATTATGACCTTTTCCCGCCACATGAAACAATGAATCTGGGACATAATTAAATGACTTTTGGAAAAGTATGGGCTACTTTATGAAAGTCAATATGGATTTGTTGAGGGCAAATCGTGTTTGACTAACTTGATTGAGTTCTTTGTCAAAAGGCATTTGAAAAAGAACCACATAATAGACTTGTTAGCAAAATTAAAGTCCATGGGATTAAAGAGACTATGGCAGCATGGATACAAAATTGACTAAGGAACAGAAAGTGGTGAATGCTTTTTCAGATTGGAGGGAAGTATACAGTGGTGTTCCCCAGGGGTCGGTATTAGGACCACTGCTCTTTTTGATATACATTAATGACCTGGACTTGGGTATAGGGGGCATAAGTTCAAAGTTTGCAGAGGATACAAAACTCAGAAATGTAGTAATCAGCGAGGAGGATAGTAACAGGCTGAAGGAGGACATCGACAGACTGATAAAATGGGCAGACACATGGCAGATGAAATTTAATACAGAGAAGTGTGAAGTGATGCATTTTGGAAGGAAGAATGAGGAGAGGCAATAGAAACAAAAAGGTACAATTTTAAAGTGGGTGCAGGAACAGAGAGACCTGGGGGTGAATGTAGACAAATGTTTGAAGGTGGCAGGACAAGTTGGTCAACTGTTAAAAAGCGTATGGGATCCTTGGCTTTATAAATAGAGGCAGAATACAAAAAGAAGGAAGTTATGGTGAACCTTTATAAATCACTGGTTAGGCCCCAGCTGGAGTATTGTGTCCAATTTTAGGCACCAAACTTTAGGGAGGATGTCAAGGCCTTGGAGAGGGTGCAGAGGAGATTTACTAGAATGGTACCAGGGATGAGGGACTTCAATAGGGCCTCCCCATCTCCTGGGTCACTGCACTTTATACTTTTGTGACACAGTCACCCAGTACCCATTGTCTTCGGTCCCCGCCACAAACTCCGTTCCCTGGCCACCGACTCCATCCCTCTCCCTGGCAACTGTCTGAGGCTGAACCAGACTGTTCGCATCCTTGGTGTCATATCTGACCCCAAGATGAGTGTCAGACCACCATTGTTCCCTGTAAGGTCTGTGGCGGTGTGGCCACGCACTCCTCCAAGGAACCCGCACAGCCAACTTGCTGGCATTTCAGTGTAAAAATCGCACATGCGCAGTATTTTGAATGAGCCGTGCAGGGCCAAAAAAAATTACAGGAAACATAGCCGACCACATATCCACTCCATCACCAAGACCGCCTATTTTCTCCGTAATATCGCCCATCTTCACCTCTTGCCTCAGCTCATCTGCCTCTGAAATCCTCATCCATGCCTTTCTTACCTCTAGACTTGACTATTCCAACACACCCCTGGCCAGCCTCCTATCTTCCACCCTCCATAAACTCCAGCTCATCAAAAACTCTGCTGCCCGTATCCTTACACGCACCAAGTCCCGTTCACCCATTCCCCCTTTGACCTACATTGGTTCCCGGTTGAGCAACACCTCAATTTTTAAAATGCAGTAACACACTTCAGGAGTGGATTGGGAAAATACATGATCAGTGGTGTACATTTAAGGAGTTATTTTACAACTTCCAAAAAATATATATTCCACTGAGAAGAAAAGGGTGTAAAAGAAAAGACAGCCATCCGTGGCTAAGTAAAGAAATTAAGGATAGTATTCGACTAAAAACAAGGGCATATAAGGTAGCCAAATCTAGTGGGAGGATAGAGGATTGGGAAAACTTTAAAAGACAGCAAAAAATAGCAAAAAGATTGATTAAGAAAGGGAAGATAGATTATGAAAGTAAATTAGCAAAAAATATAAAAACAGATAGTAAGAGTTTTTATAGTTATATAAAAAGAAAAAGGGTGGCTAAAGTAAATGTTGGTCCCTTAGAGGATGAGACCGGGAAATTAATGGTGGGAAATATGGAGATGGCAAAAACACTGAATGAATATTTTGTATCAGTCTTTACAGTAGAAGACACTAAGAATATCCCAACACTGGACAAACAGGGGGCTATAGGGGGGGAGGAGCTAAACACGATCAAAATCACTAAGGAAGTGGTACTCAGTAAAATAATGGGACTCAAGGCGGATAAATCACCTGGACCTGATGGCTTACATCCTAGGGTCTTGAGGGAAGTGGCGGTAGGGATTGTGGATGCATTAGTAATAATTTTCCAAAACTCCCTGGACTCAGCAAAGGTCCCGGCAGACTGGAAAACTGCTAATGTAACACCCTTATTTAAAAAGGGCAGTAGACAGAAGGCTGGAAACTATAGACCGGTTAGCCTAATATCTGTGGTAGGTAAAATTTTGGAGTCCATTATTAAGGAGACAGTAACAGGACATAATTTAATAGGACAAAGTCAGCATGGTTTTATGAAGGGGAAGTCATGTTTGACAAATTTGCTGGAGTTCTTTGAGGAAGTAACATATAGGGTGAATAAAGGGGAACCAGTGGACATAGTGTATTTAGACTTCCAAAAGGCATTTGACAAGGTGCCACACAAAAGATTATTGCTTAAGATAAAAAAATCACAGGATTGGGGGTAATATTCTGGCATGGATAGAGGATTGGCTATCTAACAGAAGGCAGAGAGTTGGGATAAATGGTTCATTCTCAGACTGGCAATCAGTAACTAGTGGTGTTCCGCAGGGGTCAGTGCTGGGTCCCCAACTCTTTACAATCTATATTAACGATTTGGAGGAGGGGACCGAGTGTAACATATCAAAGTTTGCAGATGATACTAAGATGGGAGGGAAAGTAGTGAGTGAGGAGGACATAAAAAACCTGCAAGGGGACATAGACAGGCTAAGATTTGGGCAGAGATTTGGCAGATGGAATACAATACTGTGAGGTTATGCACTTTGGCAGGAAAAATCGTAGAGCAAGTTATTATCTTAATGGCAAGAAACTGGAAAGTACTGAAGTACAAAGGGATCTGGGGGTCCTGGTGCACGAAACTCAAAAGGTTAGTATGCAGGTGCAGCAAGTGATTAAGAAGGCCAATGGAATGTTGGCTTTCATTGCTAGGGGGATAGAATATAAAAATAGGGAGGTATTGCTTCAGTTGTACAAGGTATTGGTGAGACCGCACCTGGAATACTGCATACAGTTTTGGTGTCCATACTTAAGAAAAGACATACTTGCTCTCGAGTCAGTACAAAGAAGGTTCACTCGGTTAATCCCGGGGATGAGGGGATGGACATATGAGGAGAGGTTGAGTAGATTGGGACTCTACTCATTGGAGTTCAGAAGAATGAGAGGCGATCTTATTGAAACATATAAGATTGTGAAGGGGTTGGATCGGGTGGATGCGGGGAGGATGTTCCCGATGATGGGTGAAACTAGAACTAGGGGTCTTAGAATAAGGGGCTGCTCTTTCAAAACTGAGATGAGGAGGAACTACTTCACTCAGAGGGTGGTAGGTCCATGGAATATGCTGCTCCAAAAAGCTGTAGAAGCTGCATCATTACATAAATTTAAAACAGAAATAGACAGTTTCCTAGAAGTAAAGGGAATTAAGGGTTACGGGGAGCGGGCAGGAATTTGGACATGAGTCTAGGTTTGGATCGGTCATGGCCCTGTGGGTAGTGGAGTGGGCCCAGGGGCTGTGTAGCCTGATCCTGCTCCTATTTCGTGTGTCTAATTCTGTTAGATTCAGGAGATGGTTCTGTGATAGTAGATTGGCGGTTAGGATCAGATCAGCCATGATCTTATTAAATGGCGGAGTAGGCTCGAGGGGCCGATTGGCGTACTCCTGCTCCTATTTCTTATGTTCTTATATACTGATTGGTGAAATGGCAGATGAAATTTAACACAGAGAAGCGTGAAGTGATATACTTTGATTGGAAGAATGAAGAAAGGCAATATAAACTAAATGGTGTTCCTTTTATTGTCCCATTACCACTCCCTTTTGCCTCGCACCATCATCCCCTTTGTCATTTACTCTCTCCTGCCTTCCACCCTATCACAGACCTTCCCTTTTGTTCTTTCCTCCCCTCCTCCCTTTTCCTGCTTCTGTACTTAAAATCTTTTATTTTTTCCAGATCTGATGAAAGGTCACAGACCTGAAACGTTAAGACCTCTGTTTCTCTCTCTCCACAGATGCGGCCTGACCTGCTGAGTATTTCCAGCATTTTCTGTTTTTATAAACTAAATGGTACAATGTTAACGGAGGTGCAGGGACAGAGAGACCTGGGAGTGTGCATACATAAATCTTTGAAGGTGGCAGGGCAGGTTGAGAAGGCTGTTAAAAAAACATATGGGTTCCTTGGCTTCATTAATAGAAGCAGAGGGCTGGATTTTGTCAATGGGGATGTGATGGAGGCGGGACTCCCACTTTTTGGGTTGTAGTCCCGCTTCCATTAATTTGTGGCCAACCCATGCGATTTTCCCTTGATCGACCTTGTTGAGCCCGCCCAGCGGGCTCAGCAGGCCAATTAAGGGACACCCGGTTACAGGTGACGTCAGGGATTGACATTTCATCTGTCAAGAGCTTTTGACAGATGAAATATCAGCGTTTGACAGCGCTGTGAAGCTGTCAAACACTGACAATCTGACTTCTAACTTGAGTCCTTCTCCACAGACTCAGTTAGAAATCTCTCCAGAACAGAAAGCAGAATGCTGCAACTTTTGACAGCTCGCGGCCATTCTGCTCTCTGTGCCGGTGAGATGAGAGACTCCCGAGACCTGAAGAAAGGAAGCCTGCATTAGTAAGTAAAGGTAAGTAAAACTTATTTAAACACTTTACACACACCAAACACACTCTGCACTCATGCACCCATCACTCACCTGAACACCAGACATCTCGAACCCTCCAAGCCCTTCAGCCCGACGGGCCGCCTCGCTAACTTGGCGTGGTTTGGAGCCGTCGGGCATCCCACACTTCACGGCTAAAAATAGGGATTAGGCCAAAAACCGCCTGTTAACTACCTGTTAACAGGCAGTTAATTGGCACTAATCCCCTTCCTGCCTCGGGGAGGCGGCTCCCAGCACAGCTCAGGTACCCGCCTCCTGGGAAACGGGCATGGAGGTGGGAAGGGTTCGTGCCCCCCGATTCTGCAATTTTCCCCCCACTCCCGCCTCCAAACCTGCCTTCACGGGGCTTGGAAAATCCAGCCCATAGAGTACAAAAACAAGGAAGTTATGCTAAACCTTTATAAAACACTGGTTAGGCCTCAGCTGGAGTATTGTGTTCAATTCTGGGCACCACACTTTAGGAAGTATGTCAAGGCTTTAGAGCGGGTACAGAAGAGATTTACCAGAATGGTTCCAGGGAGGAGGGACTTCTGTTAAATGGAGAGACTAGAGAAGCTGGGATTGTTGTCCTTAGAGCAGAGAAGTTTAAGGGGAGATTTGATAGAGGTGTTCAGAATTAAGAACGGTTTTGATAGAGTAAATAAGGAGAAACTTTTTCTAGTGGCAGAAGGGTCGGTAACCCTCTGGACACAGATTTAAGGTGATTGTCAAAAGAACCAGAGAGGAGATGAGAATTTTTTTACGTAGCGAGTTGTTCTGATCTGGAATGCACGGCCTGAAAGGATGGTGGAGGCAGATTCAATAGTAACTAGTGATCGAAAAAGGCAGACACAGGCAGACCAGGCTGCCAAGAGAAGACAGGATATGCTCTCACTGCAGCCAGGGAGTAGTGGAGACAGAGATGCACTTCCTCACAGCCTGCGGAAAATATCAGGACATCAGGGAGAATTTCTACCAAAAATTCTCACAAATATGCCCTGAATTCAGAAATCTGAATGACAACCAAAAACTCCCATTCCTACTGGGAGAGGAGAGAAGCTGTGTAACACTGGCGGCACACTATGTTACAGCTTGCCATGAACAGAGGGACAACCAGTAAACTAAGAAAAGAGTATATATAAACAATGTGAATGTATATTTATACACTCAGGGATATACCTGTTTATACACTGCATGAACAGAACTGCGTTTATGTGCTCAACCATAAATGTATTTTGATGCTTTGGCAACATAAGATGTACCTTATGCCAATAAAGCGATTTGAATTGTGAATTGTGAACTGTTGAAAGGGAATTGGTTAAGTACTGAAAGGGAATTTTTTTTTTTTTGACAGGGCTATTGGGAAAGAGCAGGGGAGTGGGACTAATTGGATAGCTCTTTAAAAGAGCCAGCACAGACAGGATGGGTTGAATGGCCTCCTATTCTGTATCATTCTATAATATCTGCGACTGATCCTGTTGTTCCTCTCTGCCTCTGTTTAGGGAACAAAGCTGATTTGAAGGAGAGACGCGAGGTTCCGTTCGAGGAGGCCTGCAATGTGGCGGAGAAGTTTGGACTGTTGGCTGTGCTGGAGACGTCTGCCAAAGAGGCGCAGAATGTTGAGGAGGCCTTTCTGCTGATGACTCGAGAGCTGCTGGCGAGGAATGGGCTACACTTGTCCAATGAGAGCGCTCGGAGTACGCTCCACCTGGACTCCCGGCCAGTCAATGCCACTGTGACCACTGAGAGAAACTCCTGCTCCTGTTGACCGCACTGAGCTGCGATTGGCGCAGTTTTTGAACCACCCCTTATTATAGGTGGAGCCCACAACTTAGATCCTGCAACCAAACAATGTCCAGCGTGACATGATCCTTTTCCTAGAGCAACCTGCAGGAGACATCACCGAGCGGATGAGAGATACTAGACTGGAGCTGCGAGGGTCACCTCGATTGCTGCTGTGGTGCTTGTTCCTCTATCTTAAACACGATGCATCTGATTAAAACCTTGTCATTTCTTGGGGCTTTGCTGAAAAGCACCCTGTAAAATAAGGGTGCGACAGACTCGCTGCAGTTGCTCATGTGCCCATCGTACAGTCATTCTTTTAGAGTGAAATGTATTCCACGAAAAGTGACTGCTGCTATGACTCAGGAATCAGTGAGAGGGGAGGAGTGTTCAAATAAAGTCAGTTGGCCACCTTGTAGGGTCTTGTTTGCTTTCTTGTGTCAGCCTTGGTTTAGTGGCAGTACTCCTGCCTCGGAGTCAGAAGGTTGTGGGTTTGAGAAGTTCCACTTCAGAGAATAGAGCTCGTAATCTAGGTTGACACTCCGGTGCAGTGCTGAGGAAGTGCTGCACTGTCGGAAGGGCAGTGCAGAGGGAGCGCCGCACTGTCGGAGGGGCAGTGCAGAGGGAGCGCCACAGTCGCGGGGGGAGTGCTGAGGGAACGCCGCACTGTCGGAGAGTCAGTACTGAGGGAGCACCGCATTGTCAAAGGAGCAGTACTGAGGGAGTGCTGCACTGTCGGAAGGGCAGTGCAGAGGGAGTGCCACACAGTCGGGGAGGGGAGTGCTGAGGGAACGCTGCACTGTTCGAGTGTCAGTACTGAGGGAGCGCCGCACTGTCAAAGAAGCAGTACTGAGGGAGCGCCGCACTGTCAAAGGAGCAGTACTGAGGGAACATCGCACTAACGGAGGGGCAGTGCTGAGGGAGCGCCACGCAGTCTGAGGGGCAGTGCAGAGGAAGCATCGCACTGTCGGAGGAGCAGTGTTGAGGGAGCGCCACACTGTCGGAGGGGCAGTGCTGAGGGAGCACCACACTGTCGGAGGGGCAGTACTGAGGGAGCGCCGCACTGTCGGAGGGGGCAGTGCTGAGGGAACGCCGCACTGTCGGAAGGACAGTGCAGAGGGAGCGCCGCACTGTCGGAGGGGCAGTGCTGAGGGAGTGCAGCACTGTTGGAGGGGGCAGTGCTGAGGGAGTGCAGCACTGTTGGAGGGGGCAGTGCTGAGGGAGCGCCGCACTGTCGGAGGGGGCAGTGCTGAGGGAACGCCGCACTGTCGGAAGGGCAGTGCAGAGGGAGCACGACACTGTCGGAGGGGCAGTACTTCAGATGAGACATTAAACCGAGACCCCGTCTGCCCTTTCAGGTGGACGTAAAATTTTCCACAGCATTAATGGAATAGAGCAGGGGAGATCTCCCAGTGTCCTGGCCAATATTTATCCCTTAAACAACATAATTATTAAAAAAATAGATTTGCAAAGGTGACAGTGCAGTGCTCCCTCAGTACTGCCCCGCCGACAATGCAGTGCTCCCTCAGCACTGCCCCTCCCTCTGTACTGCCCCTCCGACAGTGCGGCGCTCCCTCAGTACTGCCCCTCCGACAGTGCGGCGCTCCCTCAGTACTGCCCCTCCGACAGTGCGGCGCTCCCTCAGTACTGCCCCTCCGACAGTGCGGCGCTCCCTCAGTACTGCCCCTCCGACAGTGCGGCGCTCCCTCAGTACTGCCCCTCCGACAGTGCGGCGCTCCCTCAGTACTGCCCCTCCGACAGTGCGGCGCTCCCTCAGTACTGCCCCTCCGACAGTGCGGCGCTCCCTCAGTACTGCCCCTCCGACAGTGCGGCACTCCCTCAGTACTGCCCCTCCGACAGTGCGGCACTCCCTCAGTACTGTCCCTCCAACAGGGCAGCGCTCCCTCAGTACTGCCCCTCGACAGTGCAGTATTCCCTCAGTACTACCTATCCAACAGTGCAGCGCTCTCTCAATACTACCTCAGTACTGCACTGGAGTGTCAGCCTAGATTATGTGCTCAAGTCTCTGAAGTGGGACTTGAACCCACGACCTTCTGAATCAGAGGTGAGAGTGTAACCAACTGAGCCACAGCTGACAATCAAATGAAAGGAGTAGAACCAGGCGAGGGGCGTCCTTCTCAGCTGGACAACAGAGGACAGGCATTGGAGAGGGGTGGTGTCGACAACCGTGTCAAAGGCTACAGACAGGTCAAGAAGGAAGGGATAGTGCACCCTAGTCACAGAAGATGGTTGGGGTTGTTTCAATCTTATGAAAGGGGTGGGAACCTGATTTGAGGCACAGATTTGGGAAGTGACAACATGTTCAATGACTGGCGAGGAAAGGGAAGTTAGAGATGGGGCGATAGTTTGCAAGGACAGAGGGGTTAAGGGTATTTTTTTTGAGGAGTTGGTGATGATGGTGGTTTTGCAGGGGAGGGGGGCAGTACCTGAGGAGAGGGAACTGTTTACAATATCAGCAGGCAGGAAGGGAAGTTGGGTGGTCAGCAGTTTGGTGGGAATAGGGTCGAGAGAGCAGGAGGTGGGTCTCGTGGACAAGATGAGCTTGGAGAAGGCTTGACGGGAGGCAGGAGAGAAAGATGAGGGTTTGGAACTATGGTAGAGGGGAGCCTGGGGGAAGGAGGGAAGGAAGTGGCAGAGGTGGCTGAAAGGACGTGCTCAATCTTTGTGACCAAGAAGTCCATGAGGTGAGGGTGATGGGGCAGGGCAGAGTGGTTTATGATTGGTAGTGAAGAGTGTTATCGTTGCATTCCAGGATGATCCTGGCAGCACGGTGGCATAGTGGTTAGCACTGTTGCCTCACAGCGCCATGGACCCGGGTTCAAATCTGGCCTCGGGTGACTGTGTGGAGTTTGCACATTCTCCCCGTGTTTGCGTGGGTTTCCTCCGGGTGCTCCGGTTTCCTCCCACAGTCCAAAGATGTGCGGGTTAGGTTGATTGGCCATGATAAAAATTGGCCCTTAGTATTAGGGGGGGATTAAATACGTGGGGTTACGGGGATAGGGCTTGGGTGGGATGGCTGTCGGTGTAGGGACCGGGTGCTAGGGTTTGGATGATCAGCCATGATCTCGTTGAATGGCGGAGCAGGCTCGAAGGGCCGAATGGCCTACTCCTGCTCCTAGTTTCTATGCTTCTATGGAGCAGTGGTTGGTTTTGTAGGAGGAGCGTGAGGCCTTGGTAATATTTGATGTGGTGCGGCCTGATCTGGTGATGGATGGTAAACCAGATACTCTCGAACACCTATCCCTGGGACTTCGGGAAGGGAAAATGGAGGAAGAGAGGTGAGGGACTGAGAAAATTGATAGCTTGGGGCAAATGGAGGCCCAAAGGCAGTTCGCAACTTGGGGGATAGTTTTTCTAGGGTTGAAAACTGATGGAAATGGAGCAGGAAATGGGTAGGAAGATAAGGGAGGGGCAGCGAGGGATATAAGAAAGTGGCCTCGTCACTGACCAAGACCATGGAGTGATCAAGAGCCTCAGGAGAGGGATGGTGAGGTCGATGGGGTGACAAGTGAACAGGTCACGGGCTCTTCCTGCTCTGTGTGAACAGGTCACGGGCTCTTCCTGCTCTGTGTGTAGGGCTCAGTACCACACTGGGTGAGATCAGCTCACTCAGCACAGGCCGGGGATGGACCTGGACTCTTCCTGCTCTGTGTGGGGCTCAGTACCACACAAAGTGGTCTGTTCCATTCTTAAACCTGGTAAGAAAATACAAGTAAAAATTTTTTTCCTGAATCAATTTATTCTGATATAATCTGTTGAAGTGATGCATGGTTACTTCGACCGTGTAGTAATACAGTATCTAAAAAAGCTGCTACATTTCTGATGAACTAGCAGTGTCACAGAAGAATCGACAGGACCTCGGTTCCAGGTGACTCCAGGGACAAAAGGAGAATGAGGAGCCGAGACCCCCAGACATGCGGGCAATGTGGCCCTTCCCAGCTCCTACTCAAATGTTAGCAGAGAGCTCCTTTACTGCCTCACTACCAACAGAAGCTTCCACTTATACAGCACCTTTAACAGAGGAAAATGTCCCGAGGCTTTTCACAGGTGTGTAATCAGACAACCATTGACACCAAATTGATCAAACGTTTGGTCAAAGAGGTGGGTTTTAAGGAGCGTCTGACTGGAGCAGAGAGTTTTAGGGAGGAAATCAGCCTGTTACAGTGGACGACAATCAACAAACCCTGACCCCTCGATTAGATTCCAGCCTGTAACTTACTCCCGGGTATCTGTTATTCTATTTATAAACCCCCTGAACCCCTCGATTAGATTCCAGCCTGTAACTCACTCCCGGGTATCTGTTATTCTATATGTAAACCCCCCCCCCCCCACCGAACCCCTCGATTAGATTCCAGCCTGTAACTCACTCCCGGGTATATTGAGGGTTGTACACAGCTGTCTTTATTGGCACCTTGACAAGTTTTATTTTGTTGCTTTGTTCTGCTGCTCTATAACTAACGCTTCCACTTCTCCCCAGCTCTCAGGCATCTCTGGTGCAGAGTGAGAGTGCATAAGGAGTGCACATGAATAAAAGAGCCAAGTAGCACCCCTGGTCCCAGTCCAGGTGATGCGGCAGCTCTTCACTGTGATTGCAGGCCTCTGTCCTCTCTGAAAACAAGGTCGACGGCATCATTCACATCCTGCACCTTGAAGGTCAGCTCCACCAGACTGGGGTCAAAGTGGAAATCCCTGTGCCCATGGAACACGGTCTCTGTTACGCTTACACTGGGGTCACACGGCACCTCTTCATGGCGGCTGCACACCAGGATGGATTTGCAGCTCTCTCTGGTGCTGCCCGCCAGCTCACCCTCTTGTACCGGAGCCCAGTACACTGCCTGCTGCCACTTTGGCCGTGACTCGCAGTTGGTGGGCATTCTGCACATAGCAATTGTACAGGTTCGCACCATAGACGTTCGACATCGGGTTGTCCCTGTTAGAAGTAAATACAGAACAGGAAGATGGACATGAGAAACACACACGGTGAGAACAATCAGACCCACGAGGTCACCAGCACCCACCCAGTCACTTCATTTCATCAAACACTCCCAGCGCAAGTACAGCACGGGTTAGATAGAGAGTAAAGCTCCCTCTACAATGTCCCATCAAACACTCCCAGGACAGGTACAGATGGGTTAGATACAGAGTAAAGCTCCCTCTACAATGTCCCATCAAACACTCCCAGGGCAGGTACAGACGGGTTAGATACAGACGGGTTAGATACAGCGTAAAGCTCCCTCTACACTGTCTCATCAAACACTCCCAGGACAGGTACAGACGGGTTAGATACTGAGTAAAGCTCCCTCTACAATGTCCCATCAAACACTCCCAGGACAGGTACAGCACAGGTCGGATGGCAGATGCAGTATAATGTGTATAAATGCGAAGTTATCCACTTTGGTGGCAGAAACAGGAAGACAGATTATCTGAACGGCAATAGATTGGGAAAAGGGGAAGTGCAACGAGACCTGGGTGTCCTTGTGCACCAGTCGCTGAAGGTAAGCATGCAGGTGCAGCAGGCAGTTAAGAAGGCATAGGCCCCTCGAGCCTGCTCCGCCATTTAATAAGATCATGGCTGATCATCCAAATTCAGCACCTTGTCCCTGCTTTCTCCCCATATCCCTTGATCCCTTTAGCCTTGAGAAATATATCTAACTCCTTCTTGAATATATTTAATGAATTGGCCTCAACTGCCTTTTGTGGTAGAGAATTCCACAGGTTCACCACTCTCTGGGTGAAGAAATTCCTCCTCATCTCTGTCCTAAATGGCTTACCCCTTATCCTTAGACTGTGACCCCTGGTTCTGGACTCCCCCGCCATCGGGAACATCCTTCCTGCATCTAGTCTGTCTAGTCCTGTTAGAATTTTATAAGTTTCAATGAGATCCCCTCATTCTTCTAAACTCTAGCGAATATAAGCCCAAGAATATCCTTCCTCAGATAAGGCGACCAAAACTGCACACAATACTCAAGGTGTGGTCTTACCAAGGCCCTGTACAACTGCAGCAAGACATCCTGTACTCGAATCCTCTCGCTATGAAGGCCAACATACCATTTGCCTTCTTAAACGCCTGCTGCACCTGCATGCTTACCTTCATTGACTGGTGTACAAGAACACCCAGGTCTCGTTGCACTTTCCCTTCTCCCAATCTATTGCCATTCAGATAATAATCTGCCTCCCTGTTTTTGCCACCAAAGTGGATAACCTCACATTTATCCACATTATACTGCACCTGCCATGCATCTGCCCAATCACCCAACCTATCCAAATCATACTGGAGTTTCTCGGCATCCTCCTCACAGCACACATGCCCACCCAGCTTTGTGTCGTCTGCAAACTTGGAGATATTACATCTAGTTCCCTCGTCTAGATCATTAATATATATTGTGAATAGCTGGGTTCCTAGCACCGATCCCTGCGGTACCCCACTAGTCACTGCCTGCCACTCAGAAAAAGACTCGTTTATTCCAACTCTTTGCTTCCTGTCTGCCAACCAGTTCTCTATCCAAGTCAGTACCTTACCCCCAATCCCATGTGCTTTAACTTTACTCACTAATCTCTTATGGTAAATGGTATGTTGGCCTTCATAGCGAGAGGATTCAAGTACAGGAGCAAGGACGTCTTGCTGCAGTTGTACAAGGCCTTGGTGAGACCACACCTTGAGTATTGTGTGCAGTTTTGGTCGCCTTATCTGAGGAAGGATGTTCTTGCCATGGAGGGAGTGCAGCGAAGATTCACCATACTGATACCTGGGATGGCAGGAATGACGTATGAAGAGAGATTGAGTTGATTAGGCTTATATTCGCTAGAGTTTAGAAGAGTGAGAGGGGATCTCATTGAAACTTATAAAATTCTAACAGGACTAGACAGACTAGATGCAGGAAGGATGTTCCCAATGGCGCGGGAGTCCAGAACCAGGGGTCACAGTCTAAGGATAAGGGCTAAGCTATTTAGGATTGAGATGAGGAATTTCTTCACCCAGAGAGTGGTGAACCTGTGGAATTCTCTACCAGAGAAGGCAGTTGAGGCCAACTTATTAAATATATTCAAGAAGGAGTTAGATATATTTCTTAAGGCTAAAGGGATCAAGGAATATAGGGAGAAAACAGGGACAGGGTACTGAATTTGGATGATCACCCATGATCTCATTAAATGGTGGAACAGGCTCGAGGGGCCGAATGGCCAACTCCTGCTCCTATCTTCTATGTTTCTATGATGCAGAGTAAAGCTCCCTCTACACTGTCCCATCAAACACTCCCAGGGCAGGTACAGCACGGTTTAGATACAGAGTAAAGCTCCCTCTACACTGTCCGATCAAATATTCCCAGGGCAGGTACAGCACAGGTTAGATACAGAGTAAAGCTCCCTCTACGCTGTCCGATCAAATATTCCCAGGGCAGGTACAGCATGGGTTAGATACAAAGTAAATCTCCCTCTACACTGCCCTATCAAACACTCCCAGGGCAGGTACAGCACGGGTTAGATACAGAGTAAAGCTCCCTCTACACTGTCCCATCAAACACTCCCAGGGCAGGTACAGCACGGGTTAGATACAGAGTAAAGCTCCCTCTACACTGTCCGATCAAATATTCCCAGGGCAGGTACAGCATGGGTTAGATACAGAGTAAATCTCCCTCTACACTGCCCTATCAAACACTCCCAGGGCAGGTACAGCACGGGTTAGATAGAGAGTAAAGCTCCCGCTACACTGTTCCAACAAACCTTCCCAGGGCAGGTACAGCACGGGATAGATACAGAGCAAAGCTCCCTCTACACATAAGAACATAAGAAATAAGAACAGGAATAGGCCATACGACCCCTCGAGCCTGCTCCGCAATTCAATAAGATCATGGCTGATGATCGACCTCAACTCCACTTTCCTGCCCGATCTCCATATCCCTTGATTCCCCTTGAATCCAAAAATCTATCGATCTCAGCCTGAATATACTCAAAGACTCAGCATTCACAGCCCTTTGGGGCAGAGAATTCCAAAGATTAGGAGGAGTGAAGAAATTCTTCCTCATCTCAGTCTTAAATGGCTGACCCCTTATCCTGAGACTATGGCACCTCGTTCTAGACTCGCCAGTCAGGGGAAACATCCTCTCAGAAACTATCCTGTCAATCCCCTTCAGAATCATGTATGTTTCAATGAGATCACCTCTCATTCTTCTAAACTCCAGAGAGTATCGGCCCATTCTACACAATCTCTCATCATAGGACAGCCCTCTCATCCCAGGAATCAATCTAAGTGCACTGCACTATCTCCAAGGCAAGTATATCCTTCCTTAGATAAGGAGACCAAAACTGTGCCCAGTACTCCAGGTGTGGTCTCACCAAGGCCCTGTACAATTGTAGCAAGACTTCCTTACTCTTATACTCCAACCCCCTTGCAATAAAGGCCAACATGCCATTTGCCTTCCTTATTGCTTGCTGAACCTGCATGCTAGCTTTCTGTGTTTCTTGCACGAGGACACTCAAATCTCTCTGAACACCAACATTTGAAAGTTTCTCACCATTTAAAAAATATTCTGTTTTTCTATTCTTCTTACCTGACATTTCCCTACATTATACTCCATCTGCCACCTTACTGCCCACTCACTCAGTCTATCTATATCCCTTTGCAGACTCTGTGTTCTCCTCACAGCTTACTGTCCCACCTAGCTTTGTATCATCAGCAAACTTGGATACATTACACTCGGTCCCTTCATCTAGGTCATTAATATAGATTATAAATAGCTGAGGCCCCAACACTGATCCTTGCGGCACCCACTAGTTACAGCCTGCCGACCTGAAAAAGATCAGTGGATTCCAGCATTTTCCCGATGACTGATGTCGGGCTAACTGGCCTGTTATTCCCTGTTTTCGCTCTCCCTCCTTTCTTGAATAGCGATGTTACATTTACAACCTTCCAAACCGCTGGGGCCGTTCTACAATCTCGGGAATTTTGGAAGATCAAAACCAATGCATCCACTATCTCTTCAGCCACCTCTTTTAGAACCCTAGGATGTAGGCCGTCAGGTCCAGGGGATTTGTCAGCCTTTAGTCCCATTAGTTTCTCTAGTACTTTTTCTCTACTTATATTAATTACATAAAGTTCCTCATTAGACCCTTGGTTCCCCACTATTTTTGGTATGCTTTTTGTGTCTTCTACTGTGAAGAATGATACAAAATATTTGTTTAACGTTTCTGCCATTTCCTTATTCCCCATAATAATTTCTCCTGTCTCAGCCTCTAAGGGACCAACGTTTACTTTCGCTACTCTTTTCCTTTTTACATACTGATGGAAACTCTTACAATCTGCTTTTATATTTCTTGCTCATTTTCTCTCATATTCTATTTTTTCCCTCTTTATCAATTTTTTGGTCACCCTTTGCTGGTTTCTGAAACTTTCCCAATCCTCAGGCTTACTATTATTCTTTGCAAAATTATAAGCTTCTTTCAATCTAATGCTATCCTTAACTTCTTCAGTTAGCCACGGTTGGATCACTTTTCCCGTGGAGTTTTTGTTTCTCTCTGGAATGTATTTTTGTTGAAAATTATGAAATATTTCTTTAAATGCTAGCTACTACTTATCTACCGCCATACCTTTTAATCTATTTTTCCAATCTACCTTAGCCAACTCGCACCTCATACCTATGCAATTGGCTTTATTTAAGTTTAAGACTCTAGTTTCAGACTTAGGCAAGTCACTCTCAAACTTAATGTGAAATTCCATCATATTATGATAACTCTGCCCCAGAGGATCCTTTACTATGAGAATGTAGGAATCGTCAGATCCCTAACTGAAGCACTGAGGTCGAGTCAGTCCGATAATAAAATGAAGTTTAATAGAAACTAGAGAACAAACAATGGCATGCAGGAGAAATAATCAACAGGTCTTTTCTGGTGCTGGTTTCACGAGGTCTGAGTTGGGAACCTCCCACTCTCTGACGTCATGACATCATCACGTTTCCCGCCGTTCGGGGCGTCACGTGACCAACATGATGACGTCATCGCGCTGATTCTGGGGCTTATCCAGAATGGCTATTTACAAACAGTAAACAAACATAGGTGCTAGCACTCTGTTAAAGGCAGTTATACATTTATACAGGAGTCCGTTGGTGGCTTTGCCACAAGATTGCTAATTAACCCTGTGTCATTACACAATACAAGATCTAAAATAGCCTGTTCCCTGGTTGCTCCATGACATATTGTTCGAGGAAACTGTCCCGAATGCATTCCATGAACTCGTCCTCCAGACTACCTCTGCCAATTTGATTTGTCCAGTCTATATGACGATTAAAGTCCCCCACGATTATTGTAATACCTTTGTTACAAGCTCCTACTATTTCTTGATTAATATTTTGTCCAACGGTATAGCTACTGTTATATACTACTCCCACCAGTGTTTTCTGCCCCTTGTTATTCCTCATCTCCACCCATACTGATTCTACTTCCTGGTCTTCTGAGCCAAGATCCTTTCTCGCTACTGTCCTTATGCCAGGGCTACTCCCCTCCTTTTCCATTCTGCCTGTCTTTTCGAAACGTCAAGTACCCTGGAACATTTAGTTCCCAACCTTGGTCACCTTACAACCACATCTCTGTAATGGCTATTAGATCAAACCCATTTATCTCTATTTGTGCCACTAGTTCATCTATCTTAGGGGAGTTATCGCAGGGGAGTTATCATTATTGGCAGGGGTGTCTTGGCCAATATTTATCCGTCAACCAACATAACAAATACAGATTATCTGGTCATTATCACATTGCTGTTTGTGGGACCTTGCTGTGCGCAAATTAGCTGCCGCGTTTCCTACATTACAACAGTGACTCCACTTAAAAAAAGTACTTAATTGGCTGTAAAGCGCTTTGGGACGTCCTGTGGACGTGAAACTGCTATGGCAATGCAAGTCTTTCTTTTTCTTGTTACGAATGCTTCGTGCATTCAGATAAAGAGCCATTAATTTAATTTTTTTTATCATTATTCCCTGTTTTGACCTTATTCTCTGCTGCACTGCTACCGTTAAACTCTCTGTCCCTTCCTGTCACTCTGCTTATTTTTACCCAAATCGCTACACTGCTCTACTGCCTTGACCTTTCTCTTCAGGTTTCTAAATTTCCCCTCACATGACCCTCCAACCCCTTTTTTAGGTTAAATCCCTACACTGTCCCATCAAACACTTCCAGGGCAGGTACAGCACGGGTTAGATACAGAGTAAAGCTCCCTCTACACTGTCCCATCAAACACTCCCAGGGCAGGTACAGCACGGGTTAGATACAGAGTAAAGCTCCCTCTACACTGTCCCATCAAACACTCCCAGGGCAGGTACAGCACGGGTTAGATACAGAGTAAAGCTCCCTCTACACTGTCCCATCAAACACTCCCAGGGCAGGTACAGCACGGGTTAGATACAGAGTAAAGCTCCCTCTACACTGCCCCGTCAAACACTCCCAGGGCAGGTACAGTACAGTGTTAGATACAGAGTAAAGCTCCCTCTACACTGCCCCATCAAACACTCCCAGGGCAGGTACAGCACTGGTAAGATACAGAGTAAAGCTCCCTCTGCACTGTCCCATCAAACACTCCCAGGGCAGGTACAGCACGGGTTAGATACAGAGTAAAGCTCCCTCTACACTGTCCCATCAAACACTCCCAGGGCAGGTACAGCATGGGTTAGATACAGAATAAAGCTCACTCTACATTGTCCCATCAAACACTCCCAGGGCAGGTACAGCACGGGTTAGATACAGAGTAAAGCTCCCTCTACACTGTCCCATCAAACACTCCCAGGGCAGGTACAGCACGGGTTAGATACAGAGTAAAGCTCCCTCTACACTGTCCCATCAAACACTCCCAGGGCAGGTACAGCACGGGTTAGATACAGAGTAAAGCTCCCTCTACACTGTCCCATCAAACACTCCCAGGGTAGGTACAGCACGGGTTAGATACAGAGTAAAGCTCCCTCTACACTGTCTCATCAAACACTTCCAGGGCAGGTACAGCACGGGTTAGATACAGAGTAAAGCTCCCTCTACACTGTCCCATCAAACACTCCCAGGGCAGGTACAGCACGGGTTAGATACAGAGTAAAGCTCCCTCTACACTGTTCCATCAAACATTTCCAGGTCAGGTACAGCATGGGTTAGATACAGAGTAAAACTCCCTCTACACTGTCCCATCAAACACTCCTAGGGCAGGTACAGCACGGGTTAGATACAGTGTAAAGCTCCCTCTACACTGTCCCATCAAACATTCCCAGGGCAGGTACAGCATGGGTTAGATACAGAGTAAAGCTCCCTCTACACTGTCCCATCAAACACTCCCAGGGTAGGTACAGCACGGGTTAGATACAGAGTAAAGCTCCCTCTACACTGTCTCATCAAACACTCCCAGGGTAGGTACAGCACGGGTTTGATACAGAGTAAAGCTCCCTCTGCACTGTCCCATCAAACACTCCCAGGGCAGGTACAGCATGGGTTAGATACAACAAGAACAACAGCAACTTTCCTTTATACAGCGCCTTTAATGACGTAAAATGTCCGAAGACGCTTCACAGGAGCGATTATCAAACAAAATTTGACTCCGAGTCACTTAAGGTGATATTAGGGCAGTTGTTCAATGAAGTAGGTTTTAAGGAAAGTCTTAAAGGAGGAAAGAGAGGCAGAGAGGCGGGGAGGTTTATGAGGGAATTGTAGAGCTTGGGATCCAGGCAGCTGAAAGCATGGCCATCAATGGTGCAGCAATTACAATCAGGGATGCGCCAGAGGCCAGAATTGGAGGAGCACAGAAACGCTGTGGGTCTGGAGGAGGTTTCTACTATAAGGAGGGGCGAGGCCATGGAGGGATTTGAAAACAAGGATGAGAATTTTAAAATCGAGGTGTTGCTGAACTGGGAGCCAATGTAGGTCAGCGAGCACAGCAGAGTTTTGGATGAGCTTAAGTTAGTAGTGGGTGGAATCTGGGAGGCCAGCCAGGGGTGCGTTGGAATAGTCAAGTCTAGAGGTAAGAAAGGCATGGATGAGGATTTCAGAGGTAGATGAGCTGAGGCAAGAGGTGAAGATGGGCGATATTACGGAGAAAATAGGCGGTCTTGGTGATGGAGTGGATATGTGGTCGGCTATGTTTCCTGTAATTTTTTTGGCCATGCACGGCTCATTCAAAATACTGCGCATGTGCGACTTTTACACTGAAAGGCCAGCAAACCGGCTGTGCGGGTTCCCTGGAGCAGTGCGTAGCCACACCGCCACAGACCTTACAGAGAACACTGGTGGTCCAGCACTCATCTTGGGGTCAGATACAACACCAAGGATGCGAACAGTCTGGTTCAGCCTCAGACAGGGAGAGGGATGGAGTCGGTGGCCAGGGAACGGAGTTTGTGGCAGGGACCGAAGACAATGGGTACTGGGTGACTGTGTCACAAAAGTATAAAGTGCAGTGACCCAGGAGATGGGGAGGTCCTATTGAAGTCCCTCATCCCTGGTACCATTCTAGTAAATCTCCTCTGCACACTCTCCAAGGTCTTGATATCCTCCCTAAAGTGTGGTGCCCAGAATTGGACACAATACTCCAGCTGAGGCCTAACCAGTGATTTATAAAGGTTCACCATAACTTCCTTCTTTTTGTACTCTCTGCCTCTATTTATAAAGCCAAGGATCCCATACGCTTTTTAACAGCTGACCAACTTGTCCTGCCACCTTCAAACATTTGTCTACATTCACCCCCAGGTCTCTCTGTTCCTGCACCCACTTTAAAATTGTACCTTTTTGTTTCTATTGCCTCTCCTCATTCTTCCTTCCAAAATGCATCACTTCACACTTCTCTGTATTAAATTTCATCTGCCATGTGTCTGCCCATTTTACTCGTGTGTCGATGTCCTCCTGAAGTCTGTTACTATCCTCCTCGCTGATTACTACATTTCTGAGTTTTGTGTCATTTGCAAACTTTGAACTTATGCCCCCTATACCCAAGTCCTGTCACTAATAGAAATCAAAATGTTATATATATATTGGGCCAGAAATTCCAGGCCAGAAGCGTGAGTACGGTCGGCTTACTCACGCTTCTGGCCGTTGGAAATGCCGGCGTTCAGCATGAACAGCGCATGCGGGGAACGCCGGCATTTCCAGACCTCGAGCGCGTGCGACTGCACAGGCAGCACTTGCGCAGTGAACTTCGTGGATTTCATTCATGAAATCCGTGAGGTTAAGTCCTTAGAAGTTACACTGAAAAAAAGCAAGTGTAAAGTGGTTCATTGGCTGCGGAGGAAGATATATTTTATCGTGGAGCTTTTGAAATGCAATATTTTTGTTTGGGAAAGGGAGGGAAGTTATTTTAAGAAATTTTAAGTAAGTTTTAAAGTTAAATTTTTTTTTTTTTTAAAGCGTTTTCAGAATGGTAGGTAGAAGGAGCAATTGTGGCTGTGTGAATGGAATGTGAGAATGAGTTATGTATGTATGTCCACATATATTCCTTTACGTATATGTATGTATGTTTTTAATTATGATTTTCCAATAAATTACTTTCTCTGAAAGTCATAATTAAATAATACATTCATACACATAAGTAAAGGAATATATACATAACACGCAAAGGAATATATACAGACATACATACTTTCAGAAGCTCCACGATAAGAAATATCTTCCTCCGCTGCCTCTGTAGCAACTGTACCCATGCTTTTCTCATGTGTAAGTTGTAATGACTGCACCTCACTGAAAGCATTAATGAAAGCGGCGAATTATACTGCGCACACGCTGCATGTGCAGTCGCACGCGTTCTGCCTCTGAACCCCTTCGTTCAGAGGACAGGAAATGCCGGTTTTCCCCACATGCACTGTGCATGCTGAAAACCGGCATTTCATCCGGCCAGATGCGTAAGTACCCCGACCGTACTAGCGCATTTGGAAGGGAATTATTGGGCCAACATTTTACATGTCAATAAAATAAAAAATTTAACACTTGCACGACTTGCCCCCTCGCATCTGCGACTGAGGGTCCAAGGAGGTGCATTGCGCAAGAGGTCATCATCGGACGTATCCTCACACTGTTCCCTTTGGGGAACTGTATGAAGTGGTGGAAGGATTTATGGCCGTGATTAACGCTCATTCCGTGACCGTAACCATCTTTGAACCAGCCATTAGGGTGGTTAGTCCTATGGCGGGAGGGTTTTACGGGCTCCCACAACCCATCTGAGGGGGGGGGGGGGGCCACCAACACCCACGGACGCAAGTATCCCGCTGGATGTCCACCCAGAATTTAAAGTTGGAGCTCCGACTCCACTTGCCGGGACTGTCTGGAGTGGGGTTCAAAACCCTACTCCTTCTGGCCCAGCGGCGGGGATGCTTACTGCTACGCAAAAGGCCCACTCCGCACAAAAGGTGACACCCATACGTTTCCTGCGCCTTTTCCCTCCCCGTGACTGGAGCCCTATGCTGCCATTTCACGTTGCTAATCGGATTGGGCCTTTGTCATAGCGGTAGGATCCCCGCCGCTGGGCCAGATCAGGGTAGGGTTTCGAACCCCGCTCCAGACAGTCCCGGCAAGTGGAGTCGGAGCTCCGGCTCTAAATTCTGGGTTGACATCCAGTGGGATATTTGCGTCCGTGGGTGTGGGTGGCCCCCCCTCCTTGTATAGCTTGTGGGAGCCCGTAAAACCCTCCCGCCATAGGACTAACCGCCCTAATGGCTGGTTCAAAGATGGTTACGGTCACGGAATGAGCGTTAATCATGGCCATAAATCCTTCCACTACTTCATACAGTTCCCCAAAGGGAACAGTGTGAAGACACGTATGACGACGACATTGCTAAATAAATAAATGGAATTAAAAAAATTCTTTTAGGGCTTTTAAAAGTCTTTAAATTGCTTTAATTCTCTTTAAAACTACTTCAGATTACTCAAAATAATGTAAACATTTTAAAAAGTTTATAAAAGTTACCAAAATCTTCAAAAAACTTCCAAAAACCTATTTAAACTGCTGCTTTGCATGTAAAAAAGCAAAGCAGCTTGACAGAAACATTGGGGGCGTGTCCAGTGAAACTGAGACCTCAAGGGGCGTGTCTCACTTACACTGCACGCTCCTGGGTCCGCGCTGGCTGCGCTCCTGGGCGGCGTGACGTCATACGCTGCCCGGGAATGTGCTTTCTATTTCTCCAAGTTCAGGCGTCCCAGAAGCTGATCGGCAGGAGTGCGGGGTAAGTGCAAATACGGGGCTTGCACGCGCTGCAAGCCCCGTTCTGGAATTTCTGGCCCATTATATTTATAGCACAGAAACAGGCCATTCAGCCAAACACGTCTAAGCTGGTTTTTATTCTCCACATGAGCCTCCTCCCACCTTATTTCATCTAACCCTATCAACAGATCCTTTTATTCTTTTCTCCCTCATGTATTTACCTATCTTCTCTTAACTGCATTGATGCCATTCCCCTCAACCACTCCCTGTGGTAGCGAGTTCCACATTCTCACCACTCTGAGTAAAGAAGTTTCTCCTGAATTCCCTATCGGATTTATTAGTGACTATCTTATATTTATGGCCCCTAGTTTTGGTCTCCCCCCACAAGTGGAAACATCTTCTGTAAGTCTACTCTATCAAACCCCTTTTATTATCTTCAAGACATCGATCAGGTCACCCCTTAGTCTACTCTTCTAGAGAAAAGAGCCTCAGTCTGTTCAGTCTTTCCTGATAGGTAGAACCTCTCAGCTCTGATATTATCCTTGAAAATCTTTTTTGCACCTTCTCCTCTATATCCTTTTCATAACATGGAGACCAGAATTGCACACAGTACTCCAACTATGGTCTAACCAAGGATCTATATAAGTTCTATATAACTTTTCTGCTTTTGAATTCTATTCCTCTAGAAATTAATCCCAGTGCTTTTTTTGTACTTTTGATAGTTTTGTTAACCTATGTCACTACTTTTAATGATCTGTGTATCTGTACCCCCAGATCCCTTTGCTCCTCTACCCCATTTAGACACTTATTTTCCAAGGGGTATGTGGCCTCCTTATTTCTCCTCCCAAAATGCACCACCTCACAATTATCTATATTGAAATTCATTTGCCATTTACAGGCCAATTCTGCAAGTTTGTTAACGTCTTTTCTATTTTATTGCATTCTTCATCAGTATTCACACAAAGTGTAGCGGAAATCTGGAACTCTCTCCGCTAAAATGCTGTTGAAGCTGGGCGTCAATTGAAAATTTCAAAAGTGAGATTGATAGATTTTTTTTAGGCAAAGGGTATTAAAAGTTATGGAGCCAAGGTGGGTAAATGGAGTTAAGATACAGATCAGCCATGATCTAGTTGAATGGCGGAATAGGCTTGAATGGCCTACTCCTGTTCCTATGTGTTAACTATATCCCCCAATTTGGTCTCGCCTGCAAATTTTGAAATTGTACTTCTGATTCCCAAGTCCAAATCATTTATGTAAATGCTGAATAGCAGTGGTCCCAGCACCGCTTCCCACCTTCCGTCAGTCTGAGTCACAACCTTTAACCCCTACTCCCTCTTTTCTGTTCTGCAGAGCTAGTTATCCATTCTGTTACTTATCCACTGACTCTACATGCTCTGAGTTTAATCATGAGTCTTCTATGCAGTACCTTATCGAAGGCCTTTTCAAAGTCCATGTATATTACATCTACTGCATTACTCTTATCTACTCTTTCTGTTACTTCTTCAAATAATTCAATAAGGTTGGTCAAGCATAACCTTCCATTATGAAATCTGTGCTGACTACTCATTTATTATATTTTTGGTTTCTAGATGTTTTCATTGACACGGTGGCATAGTGGTTAGCACTGTTGCCTCACAGCACCAGGGACCCGGGTTCAAATCCGGCCTCGGGCGACTGTCTGTGTGGAGTTTGCACATTCTCCCTGTGTTGGCGTGGGTTTCCTCCGGGTGCTCCGGTTTCCTCCCACAGTCCAAAGATGTGCAGGTTAGGTTGATTTGGCTATGATAAATTGACCCTTAGTGTTAGGGAATTAAATACGTGGGGTTACGGGGATAGGGTGGGATATGTGTCGGTGTAGGCTCGATGGGCCGAAATGGCCTCTATCTGCACTGTGGGGATTCTGTGATTCTGTGATCTTTGAGTAAAGATTTCATTATCTTTCCAACCACTGACGTTAAGCTAACTGGTCTATAGTTCCCTGGACTTGTTCTATCTCCCTTTTTAAACATAGGAATAACATTAGCTGTCCGTCAAACCTCTGGCACTATTCCCTTCTCGATTAATTTTAATAAATATATATATATATAGTGCCGCTGCTTTCTCTTCCCTAACTTCTTTTAGTGTGTGCGGATGCAATATATCCAGACCATGGGTTTTATTCTCTCCAAGTTTGATTAGTTTATCAATTATCTCCCTCCATAACATCTTAAATGTCTTTATACCTTTTTTGATCTCTTCTTCTAATGTCATCTTCACCCTGTTAGTCTCCCTGGTAAATACTGAGGCAAAGCAATTATTCAATATTTCTGCCATTTCACTGTCACTACCTATGAGTTTGTCATGCATCCCTTACTGGCCCTATCCCTATCCTGATTTTCCTTTTGTTATTTAGGTGTCTGTAGAATACTTTACTATTTCTTTTATACTCACTGATAATTTAATTCCGTAGTTCCTCTTTGCTTTCTGAATTATTATTCTGACTTCTTTCCTAACCTCTGCGCATTCCCCACTGTCATCCTCTATTGTTTATGTACTTAGTGTGTGCTTTATCTTTAGCTTCAATTTTATCCTTACCTCCTTATTCAACCTTAGTGTTCCATTACTGGCTAGGTTGTTTTTGTTTTTTAACAGAATATATTTCTCCTGAACTGTATTGATCACCTTTTTCTAAGTATTTCCCACTGCTGTTCTATCTCTTTGTCTGTCAATATATTTTCCAGTTTACCTTCCATAGTTCCATTCTCATCTCCTCAAAGTTAGCTTTTTTCCCAATTTATTACCTTGGTCTTTGTCTTATTTATGTCAACTCTCAATCTTTATCTTAAACCTGCTTATGTTGTGATCGCTATTGCCTAGATGTCCCCCAATGCTTATTTCTCTTTTCTGCTCTGGTTCATTTCCCATTACGTGATGCAGCAGTGATTAAAGGTGCTGCATCTAAATGCACAAAGCATTCATAACAAGATAGACAAATTAATGGCACAAATAGAGATAAATGGGTTTGATCTAATAGCCATTACAGAGATGTGGTTGCATGGTGATCAAGGTTGGGAACTAAATATTGCAGGGCAGCTGACATTTTGAAAAGATAGACAAAATGGAAAAGGAGGGTGAGGGGGTAGTCCTGATAATAAAAGATGACATAAGGACAGTAGTGAGGAAGGATTTTGGCTCGGAAGAACAGGAAGTAGAAACTGCATGGGTGGAGATAGGCAATAAAAAGGCGCAGAAAACACTGGTAGGCCTCCTAACAGTAGCTATACTGTTGGACAGAGTATTAATCAGTCTGTAGAATACTCCCATTAGCATGACCGATCCCTTCTTATCCTTTATCTCAATCCATATGAATTCTGTTTCCATTAGTTATGTCCTTTTTTCTACTGCTATTATGTTATCTCCAATTAGTATAGCTACCCCACCCCCTTCTTCATTCCCTATCATTTCAAAATACATTATATCCTGCAATATTTAACTGCCAATCCTGTTCTTTATGTAGCCATGTTTCAGTTATCCCTATGACATCTGGTTCCTCTCTGAATTATTGCCTCCAATTACCTCTGTTTTGCTTCAGATGCTGTATACATTGCTGTACAGGCAATTTAATTTGTTTTTATTCAGCGTTCCTCTCGCTTTATTTTTAACAGTTATTTTATACATATGTTCTATAACTGTATCTGTTCCCTGACGGTTTATGTTACCCTTATTCCTTACCTTAATCTGACATTTACTCCCATCTCCTATTTCTTTTATCTTCAGGTTTCTGCTTTTTCCACCAGATCCCTCCCCCATTTTACTAGTTTAAAGTCTTATCCACATCTTTATTTATCCTTTTACACCAGGACTCTCCCAGTGGTACAGCTCCTTTCTGTCCCAGTATTGGTGCCAGTGTCCCATGAAATGGAACCACTCCTTCCCACACCAGTCTAGGAGATGGGGAGGTTCTATTGGTGATTTAACCAAGAGATTGAGAGGTCCTATTGGTGATTTAACCAAGAGATTGAGAGGTCCTATTGGTGATTTAACCAAGAGATGGGGAGGTCCTATTGGTGATTTTACCCAAGAGATGGGGAGGTCCTATTGGTGATTTACCCAAGAGATACATAGATACATAGATACATAGAAGATAGGAGCAGGAGTAGGCCATTCGGCCCTTCGTGCCTGCTCCGCCATTCGATGAGATCATGGCTGATCCTTTAATTCAGTATCCCGTCCCCGCCTTCTCTCCGTAACCCTTAACCCCTTTTGCCCGTAGAAATATATCTAATTCCCTCTTAAATATATTTAATGAGCTGGCGTACACTGCCCTCTGTGGCAATGAGTTCCACAGGTTCACCACTCTCTGAGTGAAGAAATTCCCCCTCATCTCTGTCCTAAATGGTTTAGCCCTTATCCTTAAATTATGTCCTCTAGTTCTGTTCTCACCCGCCAAGGGAAACATTCCTTCTGCATCCAGTCTGTCTAGACCTGTCAGAATTTTATACACTTCTATGAGGTCCCCTCTCAATCTTCTAAACTCCAGTGTGTACATCCCTAAACTACATAGTCTCTCCTCATAGGTCATTCCCGCCATTCCTGGTATCAGCCTGGTGAATCGCCGCTGCACCCCCTCCATGGCAAGAACATCCTTCCTCAGATGAGGCGACCAAAACTGTACACAGTACTCGAGGTGTGGTCTCACCAGTGCCCTGTACAGCTGCAGCAAGGTATCCCTGTTCCTGTATTCTAACCCTTTTGCTATGAAGGCCAGCATACCGTTTGCCTTCTTGACCGCCTGTTGCACCTGCATGCTCGCCTTCAGTGACTGGTGTACAAGAACACCCAGGTCTCTCTGTACTTCCCCCTCTCCCAATCTATTGCCATTTAAATAATAATTTGCCCTCCCGTTCCTGCACCCAAGGTGGATAACTTCGCACTTGTCCACATTATAGTGCATCTGCCATTTATCCGCCCAATCGCCCAGTCTGTCCAAATCGCTCTGGAGCTTCCTGGTCTCTTCCTCTGAGCCCACCCCCCCTCCTAGTTTAGTGTCGTCTGCAAATTTGGAAAGATGGGGAGGTCCTATTGGTGATTTTACCAAGAGATGGGAAGGTCCTATTGGTGATTTAACCAAGAGATGGGGAGGTCCTATTGGTGATTTTACCCAAGAGATTGAGAGGTCCTATTGGTGATTTAACCAAGAGATGGGGAGGTCCTATTGGTGATTTTACCCAGGAGATAGGGAGGTTCTATTGTGATGTGGCTCAGGAGGTAGGTGGTGGGAGATTTTTTTTCAGGAAAATGGAAGACTGGTGGAAATAATCAAAGCCAGTAGTGTTGCTTTCATCAGGAAGGCAGGGGGTATCGCCCCTGTGACTCAGTGGGGAAATGCACTGCAGGCGTGTTGCTGAGCCACAGACCAGGAAGGTCCTGACTTTGATCCCTCGTCTGTGTTGAGTTAAGGGATCTGAGATGGGGCAGGTGTGGGGCAATTCTAACTATCCACAGACCCCTGGGTGAGGAGTGTTCCTCATTCCGTGACTCCTCATGGAAAGAGCATGTGTTTGAAAGTGGGGATTGGACTTGGCTCTTGCCCTCCACTGTCAGACAGCTTCATGGTCACGTGGCAGAGGTGGTGGAGGGTAACTGGATCCTAGAGCCTGCAGGAGAGTGGGGTTAAAAGAAATAGGCCCAAAAATTAGGTTCGGGGGCTTGCCGCGCGTGCAAGCCCCCGATGTGCACTTACCTGGCGCGCTGGCATTTCAATCCTGGCCCGCATTGCATTTCCTGTCACTGGCCCGCTTCAGGTCCTGCCGCGCTGTGCGTGCGTGACCCAACGGCGTACTTAGTGCAATGAGCCGGCTGGGATCACGTGAGCACTGGGCAACCAATGGGAGGTTGCAAAAGTTCATTCATGAGTTTGATAGTAAGAACTGTCAAACTCATGAAAACTCCTGGCCCCAAAACACTACTTAAACTTGAAAGAAAATTAAAAAAACATCGCACTACTTAAATGAACTGTAAATAACTGTAAAAAGCTATTTTAAACAATAATTTTAAATTTTGAAAAAAATTATTATATAAAAAATCGGGGCGAAAAATACTTACCTTACTGTAAAGTCTTCAAAAATAATGAACCTGTGGAAAAATGTTCTAATTTTACTTAATAGACCACTTACCTGTTAAAAGTAAGTACTTACGGCTGCTTTTTTCACACGTAAAAACCGGAGTCTTTTCCCCACGGGCAACTCTTCAAAAAAAAAGGAAGTTCAGCGCGCACGCGCTACCTGAAACCTCGCACACGTTCCGCCTCTTAACCCCTTGGGTCAGAGGAGAGCATGTGCTGTGCATGCTGAAAACCAGCAATTCCTCCGGGCCCACGCGTGAGTACCCCATCCGTACTCACGCGTTGGGACAGGAATTATTGGCCCAATAAATGCCTTGCTGAAACGTACCCAATAGCGTAAAGTCGGCAGACAGGAGCACCCCTCTGCTCTCACCCAGCTTACGGACCAGGCAGTCGGCATAGTTGTACGTGATAATACTGGGTTTGCCGATCAGGGCCTTGTACTTCAAGTCCTTCCCGGTGATCTTCTTGTAAATATTCTCCAGACACACCAGGAAGGTGCCATGGCCGAACCTACAAATGAAAATTGCTGGCTGAATTTTTGTTTAGTGCTTGAGATCTCAGGCTGCACTCACTGCTGGGTGTAAACTCTGCTCTCAGTCCCCCTGCACTGAGACAACACAATGTGGCACTACCCTGGGTGCAATGTTCCCGCAAAGCTGCGTGCGCGGCCGCGAAGTGATCTACAAGGTTCCGCGCGGACCGCTCACTGACATTACCGCGCATGCACAGAAATTTAAAGGGGCCGCGTATTAAAAGAAACAGGCCGTGCAGGACAAAGCGCAGCTTCCAGGGAACACAGTCTGCATGGTTTCTGCTTACTTTTAACTGCATGTTTACTTGTAGGAAGCAGTTGTACTGAGTAATGAGATTGCTGTGACCTTGTGAGGAGTACTACAGTGCTGTAAGACTGATGTGTTGGACTGTTCCAGACTCCTTGGGGGAGGCGGGGGGGAATTGGGTGCCTTTGTACCCCGGACCTGAAATTGACTTCCGCCCCCCTGGAGCAGCACCGGTCGAAAACACTGACAGTTGTTGGGATCCCTATACTGCCAGCTGCTGTCATTCTATTTGTGAATAAACCTGCTCAACAAGTTACTAAAAGCACCTGACGTGCTAAATACGATCTACCTTGTGAAGTGGTGAGAGGTGGTGCGAGCAGCAAGTTAACAATAAACAGGCAGATGGTTTGCTCTGCAGTGAACCGTACCCAGATACCGAGTGTGTCAGGCCAGCCCACGTGAGCTGCAGTTTGTACAATAACCAGCCCCAGGACAGTGACAGGGTAACACAAAGAATTCGACCCAACACAATCGTCGCTAAGCAAAAGGAAAAATATCTGACATATTGGGCAGAAACAACAAAAACCCAAAGCAAACTCAATTGCTACTTGGCCCTAAACAGACAATACAACATAGCTGATTACCTGACCATGGTAAAGGATAACAAACTGAGAAGAACCTTGACAAGGTACAGGCTTAGCGAACATAGCCTAGCGATCGAAAAAGGCAGACACAGGCAAACCAGGCTGCCAAGAGAAGACAGGATATGCTCTCACTGCAGTCTGGGAGTAGTTGAGACAGAGATGCACTTCCTCACAGCCTGTGGAAAATATCAGGACATCAGGGAGAATTTCTACCAAAAATTCTCCCAAATATGCCCTGAATTCAGAAATCTGAATGACAACCAAAAACTCCCTTTCCTACTGGGGGAGGAGAGAAGCTGTGTAACACTGGCGGCACACTATGTTACAGCTTGCCATGAACAGAGGGACAACCAGTAAACTAAGACAAGAATATATACAAACAAGGCGAATGTATATTTATAAACTGTATGAATAGAACCGCGTTTATGTGTTCAACCATAAATGTATTTTGATGCTTTGGCAACATAAGATGTACCTTATCATGCCAATAAAGCGATTTGAATTGAATTGAATTGTGCTGACGAGTAAAACCTATTGAGAGAAGGAGTTAATTCCCCTCACTTGAGACACTTGCCTCCTCCTTAACTGAATGGCACTGAATAGTGAGGCCCAAAACACCACTGCTGAGCCACCAGCTAAAGGTGACTCTTGGCAAGTTGAGGCTGTAATGGAGGAGTAGGAATTTAAAAAATCATTAATCATTCTTGGGGTGTGGTTGTTGCTGACATTTATTGCCCACACCCAGTTGCCCTGAGAAGGTTGTGGTGGGCCTTCTTCAACCGCTGGTCGATGCTTGATAGGCCACTTCAGAAGGCAGTTAAGAGAACCATGTTGGTGTAAAAATAAGCAGAGTGGGTCAGGAAGGGATAGAGAGAGTAACAAAGGTAATAGGGCATCAGTGACTAAGGTGACATCAGGGAAAAATAGAAAAAGTTAAAGCTAGCGGCACGATGTGGGAGAAATTCGGTATCACCCCGTTTGGGGCACTAAGGCCTAGAAATTTAGTATCGCCACGTTTGGGGCGCTACAGCCGGGCGTTCGCTAAATTTAGCACCCGGCGCAACTTAGCGCCACCTTCGCCGAAATTGAGTTGCATCGCCCCAAGAGGTTGCTGCTGCGCTAAAGCAGGCGGTGCACGACTATTATAAGGCGCTAAGCCGGCTAGCCGAGGTGCTAACACCGAGGGCGGGCGCAGCGCAGGTGTGGCGAGTTGCTGATTGAAGGCAGACACGTTGGTGCCGGTCAGCTCTTAAAGGGGGAGGGTGGACTTGTTTGGCTGCCACGCCCTGCACACTGCAGCCCTGAAGCAAGGCCTGACCATTGCTGGATCATCATTTCTATGCCCAGGACCATGCAGAAGGCTAGGGAGCGAGCGGAGCGCTTCAGCGAGGATGCCCTGAGGCTACTGGTTGGCGCAGTAGAGCGCAGGCGACCTGTCCTCATCCCTGACAGTGGGAGGAGGCCGCTTCCCAGCGAATACCGAAAAGCCTGGAGGGAGGTGGCAAACAGGGTGACCACCAACAGCATGGTTGCCAGGACTGCACTTCAATGCAGGAAAAAGTTCAACGACCTCACTTGGGTTGTCAGGGTGAGTACCCTTTCCACTATCCTGTTCATCCCTGCATGTGCACCTCAGTTTCTGGCCAAAGAGACCTGGAAGCCCCAATGCCCAGCCCTCATCCAAGAGCTATGGGACTCTCATGAAAACCATTTGCACATTCAGCACTTTACACACTATCAGGGCTATTCCACCATGGGAGGCAGTGCAGGCAAGACCAGGGCTTGACACTGTACTTAGAGGCCGTCCTTTCTCTTGCAGGGCAAGCTGGCCCACAATTGCAGGCAGCAGCTACGGACCGGGGGAGGCCGTCCTGACCTCAAAGAGCTCAGCGACCTGGAGCAGCGTGTGGTGCGCATTATGGCAGGCCGGCTGGTTGGCCCCGTCGCCAGTGGAGATGCCGACCCTGTTCTGGACAGCAATGGTAAGGTCATTACCTTTTTGACCTCTCTCTTTCCACTTGTGCCTCACACCAGCATCCTTTGCCACTATCGAACCAATGCAGTGCATAGCAGCACTCATGCCTCCCTCGCTGCCGCCCTGTCCTCACTCTAAAGCAACTCTTGTGCCTCCCTGCCTTCAGATGCTGATTCGCCAGGTGAGGAGGCGGGCCCTCAAGCTGCCACTGTCAATGATTCTGAATTCGAGGAGGAGGAAGAGGAAGCCGGCCCATCAGTGCCACCCTCAGCCGAGGTAGCCCATGGCCATGATGGGGACACGTCTTCCCTAGAGGGGAGCAGGGGGGAAGGGTCTGAGGAGAGTGAAGCTCCGGGGCCCAGCGGGCTGCAGCAACGCAGGAGGGGTGGGGAAGTTCGGCGGCCTTCTCCCCGGAGGGTGAGTGCGGCCTCCAGTCCTGCTACGGTGAGCGCAGAGGAGGTGCGGCTCCTTGGTGAAATGGGCGCCCAGGCTGAGCGCAGGCACACTGAGCTCATGGCTGCAGTGGCAAGGATGCCTGACTCCATAGAGTCACTGGCTAGGAGTCAGCAGGACTTTGCTGCATCACAGGCAGCTTCCAGCCAAGTGCTCAGTCGTGCTGTGCATTCACTGGCTGGTCTGATGCAGACACAGATCAGGGCCACACGGGCACTAACTGCTGCCACCCTCGCTGGATCGGCCAGGCATCGCCGGGGCCCTCGCCGCGCCGCAGCAGCCCAGCAGTTTGTGCTTCAGCAGATTGCTGCGCATGCTGCAGTGCTGGCCCGTGCGAGTGCCAGTGTATCAGCCGACCAGGGAGTGCCTGTGCTCTGTCAGGTTGGCAGCATTCCTACAGCCAACACTGTCACTCCTCCACTGCAGCTGCCACCACCTGTAGGACAGGCTGCTGCCGCCGAAGCAGAGTTGGAGCATGTTAAGTCTGTGTGTTATAATGAGAATTAATACACAGACCACAAGAGTAAATTTTAACAGGTCTTTACTAGTCGAAGGTCAGGGTGGAACTACCCAATAAATCATTACACAGCACTTATGTGGTCACCACCGGTATTACAGTATACAGCAGCCAAGATAAAGTAGTGCATCTCTTAAAATAGTTCTCTTAAAGGTGGAACGGTTACATACACCACAATCCTCCCTTTTTAGCTTAACAGTATATATTCCCCATTAAACATAACACAATAACATATATATACAACTTCATGTAAAAACAGTTCACAGATTCAGTCTCTCTGGAGGCTTCCTGACTCGGTCCGGATAACGCCTCGGTGGTGTAGTAGTTTTCGGTGGTGTAGTAGGTTCTTTTGGCAAGGTCGATTCGGCTTGAATGCCAGTGTCGGGTTCATCTGGTTCCAGTATCACCGGATCGGAGGTAGATACTATGGGTATCTCTGCTTCATCATTAGGCGTACAGAGTTGTGGTGTAGGTTGTCCCTTTTCGGATGACTCTATGATCTGGTCAACATGCGCCTTATTATGCTTTCACCAATGTCCACGGTATACCTCTGAGCGCAACTATGCCCAGATAGATAGGGAGGCTCTCAGCCTTGTGTGGGGGGTAAAGAAGTTTAATCATTACCTGCAGGGCAAGAAGTTTACACTGCTGACAGACCACCAGCCGTTGGTATCCATATTCAACCCTAAAAAGGGCGTTTCCATTATGACAGCGCAAAGGCTACAGAGGTGGTCCCTTTTCCTAGGGGCACACCAATATGACATAGAATACAAAGGATCGTGTGCAAATAGTTCCAGGCTGCCATTTCTCGGTACGGTAGTCCCGGGCCAAAACTTGTTGACCTATCTGGAAGGTTCTAGTTGGCCTTTCATTCATGCCTTGAAATTGCCGGTTCTCTACGTCCCTTCTGATGTTTGGCTTGATCAAATCCAGCCGGCATCTTAGTCTTCTATTGAAAAACATCATGGCGGGAGTTTGGTTTGTGACCGCATGTGTTGCATTCCTGTACGCAAGCAAGAAGTTATGTTGTAGATTTATGTCTTCATTACCCATGGCCTTTATGGCCTTCTTGAAGGTCTGGACAAACCTTTCAGCTAATCCATTGGTGGCGGGATGGTATGGGGCGGACGTGTAGTGCTTAACCCCATTGTTTTTTAAGAACTTCCTGAATTCTTCAGACACAAGTTGCGGTCCATTATCAGAACAGATCTGTTCCGGCAGCCCATTCCTGGTAAATATGGTCCTTAATACTGTGATGGTTTTTTCCGTGGTGGTGGAGGACATCTTTATTACCTCCGGCCACTTGGAGTGTGCATCCACCGCGATTAAGAACATTGAGTCCATAAATGGACCAGCAAAGTCGATATGTACCCTTTGCCATGGAGATGAGGGCCACTCCCATGGATGTAGAGGGCTTGTGGTGGGGCGTTTTGGACCTTCTGGCATCCTAGACAGCTCTTGGTCATTTCTTTGATGTCTCCATCGATACCTGGCCACCACACAAACGCTCTGGCTAGGTTCTTCATTTTCACTCCACCCAGATGCCCCTCGTGAAGCTCCTTTAGCACTTTATGCTGGAGTTTGGGTGGAATCACCACTCTGGATCCACACATCAAAGTTCCTCGGCACACTGACAGCTGCTCTCTTCTTTGCGAGAATGCTGGCAACAGTGGTTCACCATGTGCTGGCCATCCCTTCACCGTTAAATCGTAGACTCGTGAGAGAGTCGGGTCATTTCTCATTTCCTTTTCGATGGTAGAATTTGTCACTGGTAGACATTCCACTATGGTTGAGTGGAACATCTCCACTGGGTCCACCGTAGGCGCCTCTTCTACCGTTGGCAACGGTAGGCGCGATAAACCGTCAGCATTCCCATGCTGTTTTGATCCTTTGTATTCTATGTCATATTGGTGTGCCCCTAGGAAAAGGGACCACCTCTGTAGCCTTTGCGCTGTCATAATGGAAACGCCCTTTTTAGGGTTGAATATGGATACCAACGGCTGGTGGTCTGTCAGCAGTGTAAACTTCTTGCCCTGCAGGTAATGATTAAACTTCTTTACCCCCCACACAAGGCTGAGAGCCTCCCTATCTATCTGGGCATAGTTGCGCTCAGCGGAGGTCAATGATCTGGATGCAAATGCGACTGGCCTTTCCGAGCCATTTGGCAACTTGTGTGAGAGTACCACTCTAATACCATAAGGAGAAGCATCACAAGCTAAACGAATAGGTAGCGTTGGGTTGAAGTGAGCCAACACTTCCTCTGAGGTGATCAATGCCTTGCTTTTGCGAAAGGCCTTCTTACAGTCCTCGCTCCACTTCCATGGTACTTCTTTCTGCAAAAGAGCATTCAGCGGGTGCAGCACCGTGGATAGATTTGGCAGAAACTTGTGGTAATAGTTAATCAACCCTAGGAACGACCTCAACTGGGATACATTTTACGGAGCGGGAGCCTTCACAACAGCTTCGATCTTGTCAGGTGACTTGTGCAGCCCCTCCTGGTCAATGACATGACCACAGTACGAGATCCGTTTCTGAAAGAACTCACATTTCTGGCGATTAACTCGAAGGCCATATTCCTTCAACCTGGTGAGCACCAGTTTCAAATTTGCAAGGTGTTCGTCATCTCCTGTAATCAGGATATCGTCCAAGTAACATTGAGTGCTTGGAATTCCCTGTAATACCTGCTCCATGGCCCTCTGCCAAATTGCTGGAGCCGAAGCCACTCCAAAAACCAGTCTATTATATCGATACAAGCCTCTGTGCGTGTTGATTGTGAGGTACTGGCGCGACTCTTCCTCAACTTCCATCTGCAAGTACGCTTGCGCCAGGTCTATCTTGGTGAAGTGTTTCCCGCCAGACAATGAAGCAAAGATATCCTCAATCCGCGGAAGCGGATATTGCACAGTGTGAAGCACCGGATTAACTGTGATCTTGAAGTCTCCACAGATGCGGACCTTCCCCGGTTCCCCTGGCTTGTTACTCGATGAACGCTTCATGACGGGAACAATGGGCGTGGCCCACTCACTCCAGTCCACCTTAGACAGTACTCCTGAACGTTCTAGCCCTTCCAGCTCAGCTTCCACAGCAGGTCGTATCGCATAAGGTACCGGTCTGGCTTTGAAAAATTTTGGGTTTGCATGTCCTGCAATCTTGATTTTTGCCTTAATTCCTCTCAGTGTTCCCAGTCCCTGTTGGAACACCTCTTTAGCCTCATCCAATATTCTGGACAATCGTTCAGGTTTGACATCTTTTTTTCCGGAATCTACCGTTATTGCGTTTAGGGAGTGCCAGTCCATATTTATTTTCCTGATCCACTCCCGTCCCAGAAGTGGTGGACCTCCCTCAGGTAGTACATATAAGTCCATTCCTTGGTGTTCTTTGCCCTTGTGTATCACCTTGACTTTTATCTTTCCGATGGGGTATACTCTTTGCCCAGTGTATGTCTGCAATACTATCTCCGTATCCCGTAGGGGAATATGTGTGAATAACCTTTTGTAATCTTGCTTATTCATGACCGTCAATGCCGATCCGGTGTCCAATTCCATCTTCACTTGGACTCCTGCTATCTGCAGTGTGACCCAGATAGTTTGTAGGTCAGCTTTCTTACTCACATTGTGA
Organism: Somniosus microcephalus; assembly: GCF_052327205.1. Classification (NCBI taxonomy): domain Eukaryota; kingdom Metazoa; phylum Chordata; class Chondrichthyes; order Squaliformes; family Somniosidae; genus Somniosus; species Somniosus microcephalus. The sequence goes on from NC_141002.1 coordinate 3,138,283, forward strand.
ATTCTCAGACTACCCAGTTCCTTGCTGTTGGAGTCTGAATCCGAATTCTGTTCATCCGAACTCTTCTCAGCCACCTTATGTACCTTTCTGCACTTTTCCTGCGGTGACTTTTTGTTGCTGGTCTTCTTTCCTGACCGGCATACTTTAGCTTTGTGACCAAGCTTGCCACATTTTGTACATTCCTGATTTTTAAACCAGCATTGGTTCTGATCGTGTGTTGTCTTTCCACAACGATAACATTTCGCTGTACCCAAAGCCATTTGATCTACGCCGAGTACCGCTGCCTTCAGCTGCATTTCCGCAGTGCCTCTCGCTGCGGCTTCGTGCGATGCTGCAATAGTGACAGCCTTATCAAGTGTAAGATCATTCTCTTCAAGCAGCCGCTTTTGTGTTCCTTCTTTCGACAATCCACACACGAATTTGTCTCTCAGTGCCTCTGTCAGACTTTCCCCAAACTGACAGTATTTCGCTAGCTTACGCAGTTCAATTAAATACTCCACGTTGCTTTCCTCTTTCAGTTGCGTTCTCGCATAAAATTTAAATCGTTCCGCTAACATCAGCGGTGTGGGGTTCAAATGATTTTTCAGGACAGCAACAATTTTAGCGAAAGTCTGATCCGCCGGTTTAGCTGGTGATAGAAGATGCTTCAATAGCCTGTATGTCTTCGCACCCATTGAGTTTAGTAAGGTTAGTGCTTTATCTTCATCTGATATTTTATTTGCCTTACAATATATCTCTATGCGTTCTACATACGTGGCCCAATCTTCAACATCGGGATCGAAATCGTTGATGTTACCACGCTTAGGCATCCTCGCAATCTTCTTGAGAAACAAAAAGAAATTTTTCTTTTATTTTTTTTTCAAAATGGCGGTTTCCCGCGCTTGTCTTCTTCCCCCGCCTACGAAAATGGCGGCTTCCCGCGTTTGCCTTTCTCCCCCGCTGGCTGTAATGGCAATTGCCGTATTGCTGCGTTCGCCCTCCCCAGCGGTTTTCAAATTGTGCCTCCCAGCCCCTCTTGCAGTCCGGTCCTTTCCCCCCGGCTGCGGCTGAGTTCTCCGCGTTTTTTTTAAATTTTCTCCCGCGCCTTACGCTGACCCGGTCGCTGCACCTCGCGGCCTTGGTAGCTGCCCGGCCTTTTTCACCGGTCGCGGTCGAGCTGTCTCTCGACGCTGTTGCATCTCCCAGCCCGCTTTTACACCGGCTGCGTTTGCATTCACCGCGGCTCCCATGCCTTACGCTGCCCCAGTCTCAGCGCCTCTGGCCCCGACTTCTGTCCGGCTCTTTTCCCCGGCCGTGGTCGAGTTCTCCGCCCTTATATCCTCCATTTTTCCCTCCCCTACTTCACAGCCAACGTGGCCGACTTGCTGCTCGTCGCTGATCGGCTTACCCACCACCGTGATAGAAGGGATGATCACTGCCTGTTGCTGATGGAAGACTTCGTGTCAGGATTCTTCCTTTGCTCTTCAGACCTGCGTCTTTTCTTAGCAGGATGATGAGGGCAGATGCCTCCTCTCAACGCCCGTCAACTGCCTTGGATGTATCTCTGCCACAGGGTAAGATCGTACTTGTCGCCACTGTTAAGTCTGTATGTTATAATGAGAATTAATACACAGACCACAAGAGTAAATTTTAACAGGTCTTTACTAGTCGAAGGTCAGGGCGGAACTACCCAATAAATCATTACACAGCACTTATATACCGGTGTGGTCACCACCGGTATTACAGTATACAGCAGCCAAGATAAAGTAGTGCATCTCTTAAAATAGTTCTCTTAAAGATGGAACGGTTACATACACCACAGAGCAGTCAGCAGCCAGGCCCTCCAGGCCCAGAGCTGGTCCAGGCCATCCCCCAAGGGCATCTGCCATCTCACCATCTGACCCTCAGCAGCCTTCCCCCCAGCCTTGCTGCAGCCACTGGGGTCCCATTGAGGAGGAGCTGCAGGGCGGGAAGGGGCCATTCGCGGAAGCGAGGCGGATCACCCTCACAGGGGAAATAGTAGAAGGTGTGGCCAAATGTTGTGTTTATATATGAAGGCCGAGAATGTTTTGTTTATATATGAAGGCCGAGACTGTTGTGTTTGTTTTTTATGAAGGCCGAGATTGTTGTGTTTGTTTTTTATGAAGGCCGAGACTGTTGTGTTTGTTTTTTATATGAAGGCCGAGATCATGGTCATTTTTGTTTAACTGTTTTTTTCATTTTCTGAAGGTTGTGAGAGCCAGTTATGTCTCTGACTGTTTTTTGGGGGGTTTATCTGAATTAGTTTGTCATGCGGGAAGGGCACAGAGTTTGCACAGTAAAAAAATTTCTTTAATCACATTGTTCATGTTTACACTTTGAACTATTTGTTGCCTTGACCGGCTGAGGGCTTGCAGAGCGGCTCCATTCATCTTCTTTCATTGGCACAAGCCATTCCCTGAGAGGGGGCCTAGAACCGAGTTGCAATAAGCCACCGACGGACGGCCCTTGCACTTTGTGCCTCCCTCCCATCTTGGTGCTCCTTCTCCTCCTCCTCTGGTGGTCCTCCAATGTCTGCTGGCAGTGGCTGAGTCCTGAGGATAGCCAGTTTGTGCAGCATGCAGCACACTACAACGAAATGGGAAACTCGCTCAGGCGAGTACTGTAGGGCTCCTCCGGAACGGTCCAGACAGTGGAACCATTGCTTGAGCACGCCGATTGTGTGCTCAATGATGTTCTTGGTAGCTTGATGGCTGTCATTGTATCGCTCTTCAGCAGGGGTGCTGGGCGCATGGAGCAGGGTCATCAGCCAGGTGCACAAAGCCTTTGTCCCCGAGAAGCCATCCTCGTGGGTGAGCCTGGGCTTCGAAAATGTCTGCCACAGAAGTCTGGCGCAGGATGAAGGCATCGTGGCTGCTGCCTGGAAAGCGGGCATTGACAGCTAGTATGAGCTGCCTGTGGTCACACACCAACTGGACGTTGAGCGAATGGTAGCCCTTCCGGTTGCGGTAATCCTTGGCATTCTCTAGAGGTGCCCGCAAAGCCACATGCATGCAGTCAATGGCGCCCTGGACCATGGGGAAGCCCGCTATTCCTCCAAATCTCATTGCACACTCTTGCTGCTTGTCCGGTGTCATGGGGAAGGAGATGGTACTGACGTCTCCTTCTGAAAAGGGCATTGGTCACCTGGCGGATGCAGCAATGTACCACGAACTGGGAGATGTTGGCAATGTCCCCAGTAGTGGATTGGAAGGAGCCGGTGGCATAGAAGTTGAGAGCCACCATCACCTTCACTGCCACCGACAGAGATGTCCTGCTCCTCAGCTGTGGCTGCAGATCTCTGCGAAGCAGGTGGCAGATCTCAGTAACCACCTCCCTTCTGAATTGCAGCCTCCGAACACACTGCCCCTCAGACATGTTCAGATATGAGAACTGTTGGCAGTATACCCTGGGTGGGTAAGGCCTCCTGTGCCGACGCCTGTTGGCCCTTCTCCATCTGGCCATGACTGGCACTCTCTCATGGCGTCTCTGAGCCCTTTGAATGCAATGCAGTAAGCCAACGTTTCCACCCATTGCAGCCCCCATTATATGTGGCGACTCAAGGCTATGGCACTGAAAGTTAAATCCAAGTGCAAAGCTCTGGCCTGAAGCCAGAAGTACCTGTGCGAGCACTGAGTCAAAGCAGAAAGCTCTCTCCCTTTGTCTCTTTCCAAATATCCGTCTCTCACACAGAAGGATTGCCACAAAATGGCTGCCACTTATAATGCAGGAGGAGTCCCCTTTAAATAGCGCCCCCCGCATCCCGCAGCGACTGGGAACCGTTCCCCTCTACCAGTCGCTGGGGGCGCCAGGCGCAGAGAAGGGCGGCGCCACTGAATTTCCGGTTCGGGGCGCACCAAGGGCGTTGCACCATGAAATGACGTCAGGATCTGCGTGCGCAGCTGAGCAGGCGCTGCGGTTTTGCGCCGCTGCTAAATCTTGAGTGAAGTTTGCGAGAGGCGCACGCGCCCGGGCGCTAGCCGCTTAGCGCCCCACTTCTCCTCCTCCTAAGGCACTAGCGGCTGGCGCTAACAACTGAATTTCTAGGCCTAAAACTTTAAGGGGGATAAAATTGGGTGAGTAGCGCCACCTGTTAGCGCCTAAAGAGGCAGTCAGTGGCTGTAGCGCCACTGGCTGCGTCTCCCGCGATATTCAGTAGGGGCGCTAATGGTAGCATTAGGCATTTGCGCTGCGCCGCCACCGATGACGTCATCGGTGTGCGCAGCGCCCCATTCGTGCCCCGTTCGCGATATTTGGTAGCGAACGCCGCAGTTGCACCGCTCACTACCCGCGCCCGGTTCACGGGGCCTTACTGTCCAAAATACTCACTCCCCCTTCCCAAGATACTCACTCCCCATCCCAAATTACTCACTCCCCATCCCAAAATACTGACTCCCCATCCCAAAAGATTGACTACTCCATCCCAAAATACTCAATCCCCATCGCAAAATATACACTGCCCATCTCAAAATACTCACTGCCCCATCCCAAAATACTCACTCCCCATCACAAAATATTCACTCACTATCCCAAAATACTTACTCCCCATCCCAAAATATTCACAACTGATTCCAAAATAATCACTCTCCATCCCAAAATATTCACTCCCCATCCCAAAATACTCACTCACCATCCCAAAATATTCACTCTCCATCCTAAAATACTCACTCCCCCTTCCCAAGATACTCACTCCCCATCCCAAATTATTCACTCTCCATCTCAAAATACTCACTCCCCATCCCAAAATACTGATTCCCCATCCCAAATATTCACTCCTCCATCCCAAAATCTCCACTGACCCATCCCAAAAGATTCACACCCATCCCAAAATATTCACTACCCCATCCCAATATATTCACTCCCCATCCCAAAATATTCACTCACCATTCCAAAATACTGTCCCCATTCCAAAATACTCACTCCCCATCCCAAAATATACACTCTCCATCCCAAAATATTCACTCCCCCATCCCAGAATACTAACTCCCCATCCCAAAATACTCAGGCCTAGAAATTCAGTATATCCACGTTCGGGGCGCTACAGTCAGGCGGCCGCTAAAGTTTGCGCCCGGCGCAAGTTCGCGCCACCTTCGCCGATATTCAGTTGCATCGCCCCAAGAGGTTGCTGCTGTGCTAAAACAGGCGATGCACGACTATCATTAGGCGCTAAGCCGGCGGTCCGGGGCGATACCCCCGAGGGCGGGCGCAGCGCAGGTGCGGCGAGTTGCTGATTGACGGCAGACACTCTGGCGCCGGTCAGCTCTTAAAGGGGGAGGGTGGACTTGTCTGGCTGCCATGCCCTGTGCACTGCAGCCCTGAAGCAAGGCCTGACCAATGCTGGTTCATCAGTTCTACGCCCTGGACCATGGGGAAGCCCGCTATTCTTCCAAATCCCATTGTACACTCTTGCTGCTTGTCCAGGGTCATGGGGAAGGAGATGTACTGACGTCTCCTTCTGAAAAGGGCATTGTTCACCTGTCGGATGCAGCAATGTACCGCGAACTGGGAGATGTTGGCAATGTCCCCAGTAGCGGATTGGAAGGAGCCGGTGGCATAGAAGTTGAGAGCCACCGTCACCTTCACTGCCATCGGCAGAGACGTCCTGCTCCTCAGCTGTGGCTGCAGATCTCTGCGAAGCAGGTGGCAGATCTCAGTGACCACCTCCCTTCTGAATCGCAGCCTCCGAACACACTGCTCCTCAGACACGTTCAGATATGAGAACTGCTGGCGGTATACCCTGGGTGGGTAAGGCCTCCTGTGCCGACACCTGTTGGCCCTTCTCCATCTGGCCATGACTGGCACTCTCTCACGGCGTCTCTGATCCCTTTGAATGCAATGCAGAAAGCCAACGTTTCCACCCATTGTAGCCCCCATTACAGTATATGTGGCGACTCAAGGCTATGGCACTGAAAGTGAAATCCAAGTGCAAAGCTCTGGCCTGAAGCCAGAAGTACCTGTGCGAGCGCTGAGTCAAAGCAGAAAGCTCTCTGCCTTTGTCTCTCACACAGAAGGATTGGCACAAAATGGCTGTCACTTATAAGTCAGGAGGAGTCCCCTTTAAATAGCGCACCCCCCGCACCGACTGGGAACCATTCCCCTCTACCAGTCGCTGGGGGCGACAGGCGCAAAGAAGGGCGGCGCCACTGAAGTCCCGGTTTGGGGCGCACAAAGGGCGTTGCACGATGAAATGACATCAGGATCTGCGTGCGCAGCTGAGCACGCGCAAAGACTTTGCGCCGACGCTAAATCTCTAGTGAAGTTGGGGAGAGGCGCAGATCGCGCTGCGCCCGGCCGCTAGCCGCCTAGCGCCCAACATCTCCTCCTCCTAAGGCGCTACCGGCTGGCGCAAGCAAATGAATTTCTAGGCCTCACTGTCCAGCACAAAATATTCACTCCTCCATCCCAGAATCCTCACTCCCCATCCCAAAATACACACTTCACATCCCAATATTTTCACTCCCCATCCCAAGATTCTCACTCCCTATCCCAAAATACTCACTCCCCATCCCAAAATACTCCCCATCCCAATATACTCCCTCCCCATAATAGTCACCCGATCCCAAAATACTCACTCCCCATCCCAAAATATTCACACACCATCCCAAAATTTTCACTCCTCATCCCAAAATATTCACTCCCCATCCCAAAATACTCATTCCCCATCCCAAGATTCTCACTCCCCATCCCAAGTTCTCAGTCACCAGCCCAAAATATTTACTCCTCATCCCAAAATACTCACACCACATCCCAAAATATTCACTCCCCATCCCAAGATTGTCACTCCCCATCCCAAAAAACTCACTCACCATCCCAAAATACTCCCCATCCCAAAAAAATCACTCCCCATCCCAAAATATTCACTCTCCATCACAAAATGTTTACTCCCCCATCCCAAAATACTCAATCCCCATCGCAAAATATACACTCCCCATCCCAAAATACTCACTAGCCCATCCAAAAATACTCACTCCCCATCCCAAAATATTCACAACCTATTCCAAAATAATCACTCTCTATCCCAAAATTTTCACTCCCCATCCCAAAATACTCACTCCCCATCCCAAAATCTTCACTCCCCATCCCAAAATATTCACTCCCCATCCCAAAATATTAACTACCCACCCCAAAATACTAATTCTATCCCAAAATACTCACTCCCCACCCAAAATACTCACTCTCCATCCCAATATACACCCTCCCCATCCCAAAATACTCACCCCACCTTTCCCAAAATATACACTCTCTATCCCAAAATTTTCACGCCCCATTCCAAAATATTCACACCCATCCCAAAATATTCACTACCCCATCCCAATATATTCACTCCCCATCCCAAAATATTCACTCACCATTCCAAAATACTGTCCCCATTCCGAAATACTCGCTCCCCATCCCAAAATATACACTCTCCATCCCAAAATATTCACTCCCCCATCCCAGAATCCTCACTCCCCATCCCAAAATACACACTTCACATCCCAAAATACTCACCTGATCCCAAAGTACTCACCTGATCCCGAAATACTCTCTCACCTTCCTAAAATATTCACTCTCGATCCCAAAATACTCACTCCCCATCCCAAAATTCTCACTCCCCATCCCAATATACTCGCTCCCCATAATAGTCACCCGATCCCAAAATACTCACTCCCCATCCCAAAATATTCACAATCCCATCCCAAAATTTTCACTCCTCATCCCAAAATATTCACTCCCCCATCCCAAAATCCTCATTCCCCATCCCAAGATTCTCACTCCCCATCCCAAGTCCTCAGTCACCAGCCCAAAATATTTACTCCCCATCCCAAAATACTCATTCCCCCATCCCAAAATATTTGCTCCACATCCCAAAATATTCACAACCTATTCCAAAATAATCACTCTCTATCCCAAAATTTTCACTCCCTCAATCCCAAAATACTCACTCCCCATCCCAAAATACTCACTCCCCATCCCAAAATACTCCCTCCCCATCACAAAATACTCACTCCACCTTTCCCAAAATATACACTCCCCATCCCAAAATACTCACACCACATCCCAAAATATTCACTCCCCATCCCAAGATTCTCACTCCCCATCCCAAAAAACTCACTCCCCATCCCAAAATGTTTACTCCCCATCCCAAAATACTCAATCCCCATCGCAAAATATACACTCCCCATCCCAAAATACGCACTAGCCCATCCCAAAATACTCACTCCCCATCCCAAAATATTCACAACCTAATCCAAAATAATCACTCTCTATCCCAAAATTTTCACACCCCATTCCAAAATATTCACACCCATCCCAAAACATTAACTACCCCATCCCAATATATTTACTCCCCATCCCAAAATATTCACTCACCATTCCAAAATACTGTCCCCATTCCGAAATACTCGCTCCCCATCCCAAAATATACACTCTCCATCCCAAAATATTCACTCCCCCATCCCAGAATCCGCACTCCCCATCCCAAAATACACACTTCACATCCCAAAATACTCACCTGTTCCCAAAATACTCACCTGATCCCGAAATACTCTCTCCCCTTCCTAAAATATTCACTCTCCATCCCAAAATAATCACTCCCCATCCCAAAATACGCACTCCCCATCCCAAAATATTCTCTCCCCATCCCAAGATTCTCACTCCCTATCCCAAAATACTCACTCCCCATCCCAATATACTCCCTCCCCATAATAGTCACCCGATCCCAAAATACTCACTCCCCATCCCAAAATATTCACACCCCATCCCAAAATACTCATTCCCCATCCCAAGATTCTCACTCCCCATCCCAAGTTCTCAGTCACCAGCCCAAAATATTTACTCCCCCATCCCAAAATACTCACTCCCCATCCCAAAATATTCGCTCCCCATCCCAAAATATTCACTCCCTCAATCCCAAAATACTCACTCCCCATTGCAAAATACTCACTCCCCACCCCAAAATATTCAACCACATCCCAAAATAATGACACCCCATCCCAAAATACTCACACCATATCCCAAAATATTCACGCCCCATCCCAAAATATTCACACCTTATCCCAAAATACACACTCCCCTGTCCCAAAATACTAACTCCCCATCCCAAAATATTTAACCACATCCCAAAATAATGACTCCCCATCCCAAAATACTCACAACCTATCCCTAAATACACACTGCCCCATCCCAAAATATTCATTGCCCCATCCCAAAATACACACTCCCCATCCCAAAATCCTCACTCCCCCATCCCAAAATACTCACTCCCCATCCCAAAATATTCACTCCCAGTCCAAATATACTCTCCCCATCCCAAAATATTCACTCCCCATCCCAAGATTCTCTCTCCACATCCCAAAATGCTCACTCCCCATGCCAAAATACTCACTCCCCAATCCCCAAATACAAACGCTTCATCCCAAAATATTCACTCTCCATCCCAAAATACTCACTCCCCATCCCAAAATCTTCACTGCTCCATGCCAAAATACTCACTCCCCATTCCCAAATATTCACTACCCACCCCAAAATACTAATTCTGTCCCAAAATACTCACTCCCATCCCAATATACTCGCTCCCCATAATAGTCACCCGATCCCAAAATACTCACTCCCCATCCCAAAATATTCACACCCCATCCCAAAATTTTCACTCCTCATCCCAAAATATTCACTCCCCCATCCCAAAATCCTCATTCCCCATCCCAAGATTCTCACTCCCCATCCCAAGTCCTCAGTCACCAGCCCAAAATATATACTCCCCATCCCAAAATACTCACTCCCCCATCCCAAAATATTTGCTCCACATCCCAAAATATTCACTCCCTCAATCCCAAAATACTCACTCCCCATCCCAAAATACTCACTCCACCTTTCCCAAAATATACACTCCCCATCCCAAAATACTCACACCACATCCCAAAATATTCACTCCCCATCCCAAGATTCTCACTCCCCATCCCAAAAAACTCACTCCCCATCCCAAAAAACTCACTCCCCATCCCAAAATATTCACTCATCATCCCAAAATGTTTACTCCCCATCCCAAAATACTCAATCCACATCGCAAAATATACACTCCCCATCCCAAAATACTCACTAGCCCATCCCAAAATACTCACTCCCCATCCCAAAATATTCACAACCTAATCCAAAATAATCACTCTCTATCCCAAAATTTTCACACCCCATTCCAAAATATTCACACCCATCCCAAAATATTCACTCACCATTCCAAAATACTGTCCCCATTCTGAAATACTCGCTCCACATCCCAAAATATACACTCTCCATCCCAAAATATTCACTCCCCCTTCCCAGAATACTAACTCCCCATCCCAAAATATTTACTGTCCAGCACAAAATATTCACTCCTCCATCCCAGAAGCCTCACTCCCCATCACAAAATACTCACCTGATCCCAAAATACTCACCTGATCCCAAAATACTCTCTCCCCTTCCTAAAATATTCACTCTCCATCCCAAAATACTCACTCCCCATCCCAAAATACTCACTCCCCATCCCAAAATATTCACTACCCACCCCAAAATACTAATTCTATCCCAAAATACTCACTCCCATCTCAAAATACTCACTCCCCACCCAAAATACTCACTCTCCAACCCAAAATACTCCCTCCCCATCCCAAAATACTCACTCCACCTTTCCCAAAATATACACTCCCATCCCAAAATACTCACACCACATCCCAAAATATTCACTCCACATCCATAGATTCTCACTCCCCATCCCAAAAAACTCACTCCCCATCCCAAAATACTCACTCCCCATCCCCAAAAATTCACTCCCCATCCCAAAATACTCACTCCCCATCCCAAAATATTCACTCTCCATCCCAAAATGTTTACTCCCCCATCCCAAAATACTCAATCCCCATCGCAAAATATACACTCCCCATCCCAAAATACTCACTAGCCCATCCCAAAATACTCACTCCCCATCCCAAATATTCACAACCTATTCCAAAATAATCACTCTGTATCCCAAAATTTTCACACCCCATTCCAAATATTCACACCCATCCCAAAATATTCACTACCCCATCCCAATATATTCACTCCCCATCCCAAAATATTCACTCACCATTCCAAAATACTGTCCCCATTCTGAAATACTCGCTCCCCATCCCAAAATATACACACTCCATCCCAAAATATTCACTCCCCCTTCCCAGAATACTAACTCCCCATCCCAAAATACTCACTGTCCAGCACAAAATATTCACTCCTCCATCCCAGAATCCTCACTCCCCATCACAAAATACTCACCTGATCCCAAAATACTCACCTGATCCCAAAATACTCACCTGATCCCAAAATACTCTCTCCCCTTCCTAAAATATTCACTCTCCATCCCAAAATACTCACTCCCCATCCCAAAATACTCACTCCCCATCCCAAAATATTCACTACCCGCCCCAAAATACTAATTCTATCCCAAAATACTCACTCCCATCCCAAAATACTCACTCCCCACCCAAAATACTCACTCTCCAACCCAAAATACTCCCTCCCCATCCCAAAATACTCACTCCACCTTTCCCAAAATATACACTCCCCATCCCAAAATACTCACACCACATCCCAAAATATTCACTCTCCATCCCAAAATGTTTACTCCCCATCCCAAAATACTCAATCCCCATCGCAAAATATACACTCCCCATCCCAAAATACGCACTAGCCCATCCCAAAATACTCACTCCCCATCCCAAAATATTCACAAACTAATCCAAAATAATCACTCTCTATCCCAAAATTTTCACACCCCATTCCAAAATATTCACACCCATCCCAAAACATTAACTACCCCATCCCAATATATTTACTCCCCATCCCAAAATATTCACTCACCATTCCAAAATACTGTCCCCATTCCGAAATACTCGCTCCCCATCCCAAAATATACACTCTCCATCCCAAAATATTCACTCCCCCATCCCAGAATCCTCACTCCCCATCCCAAAATACACACTTCACATCCCAAAATACTCACCTGTTCCCAAAATACTCACCTGATCCCGAAATACTCTCCGCCCTTCCTAAAATATTCACTCTCCATCCCAAAATAATCACTCCCCATCCCAAAATACTCACTCCCCATCCCAAAATACTCATCCCCATCCCAAAATATTCACACCCCATCCCAAAATACTCACTCCCCATCCCAAAATACTCACTCCCCATCCCAAAATATTCGCTCCCCATCCCAAAATATTCACTCCCCATCCCAAAATCTTCACTGCTCCATCCCAAAATACTCACTCCCCATACCAAAATACTCACTCCCCATTCCCAAATATTCACTACCCACCCCAAAATACTAATTCTGTCCCAAAATACTCACTCCCATCCCAAAATACTCACTCCCCACCCAAAATACTCACGCTCCATCCCAAAATACTCCCTCCCCATCCCAAAACACTCACTCCACCTTTCCCAAAATATACACTCCCCATCCCAAAATACTCACACCACATCCCAAAATATTCACTCCCCATCCCAAGATTCTCACTCCCCATCCCAAAAAACTCACTCCCCATCCCAAAATATTCACTCCCTCAACCCCAAAATACTCACTGCCCTATCCCAAAATACTCACTCCCCATTCCACAATATTCAACCACATCCCAAAATAATGACTCCCCATCCCAAAATACTCACACCCTATCCAAAAATATTCACTCCGCCATCCCAAAATACTCATTCCCCATCCCAAGATTCTCACTCCCCATCCCAAGATCTCAGTCACCAGCCCAAAATATTTACTCCCCCATCCCAAAATACTCAATCCCCATCCCAAAATATTCGCTCCCCATCCCAAAATATTCACTCCCTCAATCCCAAAATACTCACTCCCCTATCCCAAAATACTCACTCCCCATCCCAAAATATTCAACCACATCACAAAATAATGACACCCCATCCCAAAATACTCACACCCTATCCCAAAATATTCATGCTCCATCCCAAAATACTCATTGCCCCATCCCAAAATACTCACTCCCCATCCCAAAATATTCACTCCCCCATCCCAAAATACTCACTCCCCCATCCCAAAATATTCACTCCCAATCCAAATATACACTCCCCATCCCAAAATATTCACTCCCCATCCCAAGATTCTCACTCCACATCCCAAAATGCTCACTCCCCATGCTAAAATATTCACTCCCCAATCCCCAAATACAAACTCTCCGTCCCAAAACCTTCACTGCTCCATCCCAAAATACTCACTCCCCATCCCAAAATACTCACTCCCATCCCAAAATATTCGCTACCCATCCCAAAATACTAATTCTATCCCAAAATACTTACTCCCATCCCAAAATACTCACACCCCACCCAAAATACTCTCCATCCCAAAATACTCACTCCACCTTTCCCAAAATATACACTCCCCATCCCAAAATACTCACACCACATTCCAAAATATTCACTCCCCATCCCAAGATGGTCACTCCCCATCCCAAAAAACTCACTCACCATCCCAAAATACTCCCCATCCCAAAAAAATCACTCCCCATCCCAAAATATTCACTCTCCATCACAAAATGTTTACTCCCCCATCCCAAAATACTCAATCCCCATCGCAAAATATACACTCCCCATCCCAAAATACTCACTAGCCCATCCCAAAATACTCACTCCCCATCCCAAAATATTCACAACCTATTCCAAAATAATCACTCTCTATCCCAAAATTTTCACTCTCCATCCCAAAATACTCACTCCCCATCCCAAAATCTTCACTCCCCATCCCAAAATATTCACTCCCCATCCCAAAATATTAACTACCCACCTCAAAATACTAATTCTATCCCAAAATACTCACTCCCATCCCAAAATACTCACTCCCCACCCAAAATACTCAGTCTCCATCCCAATATACACCATCCCCATCCCAAAATACTCACACCACCTTTCCCAAAATATACACTCCCCATCCCAAAAAACTCACTCCCCATCCCAAAATATTCACTCTCCATCCCAAAATGTTTACTCCCCATCCCAAAATACTCAATCCCCATCGCAAAATATACACTCCCCATCCCAAAATACGCACTAGCCCATCCAAAATACTCACTCCCCATCCCAAAATATTCACAACCTATTCCAAAATAATCACTCTCTATCCCAAAATTTTCACACCCCATTCCAAAATATTCACACCCATCCCAAAATATTCACTACCCCATCCCAATATATTCACTCCCCATCCCAAAATATTCACTCACCATTCCAAAATACTGTCCCCATTCGGAAATACTCGCTCCCCATCCCAAAATATACACTCTCCATCCCAAAATATTCACTCCCCCATCCCAGAATCCTCACTCCCCCATCACAAAATACACACTTCACATCCCAAAATACTCACCTGATCGCAAAGTACTCACCTGATCCCGAAATACTCTCCCCCTTCCTAAAATATTCACTCTCCATCCCAAAATAATCACTCCCCATCCCAAAACACTCACTCCCTATCCCAAAATACTCACTCCCCATCCCAAAATTCTCACTCCCCATCCCAATATACTCGCTCCCCATAATAGTCACCCGATCCCAAAATACTCACTCCCCATCCCAAAATATTCACACCCCATCCCAAAATTTTCACTCCTCATCCCAAAATATTCACTCCCCCATCCCAAAATCCTCATTCCCCATCCCAAGATTCTCACTCCCCATCCCAAGTCCTCAGTCACCAGCCCAAAATATTTACTCCCCATCCCAAAATACTCACTCCCCCATCCCAAAATATTTGCTCCACATCCCAAAATATTCACTCCCTCAATCCCAAAATACTCACTCCCCATCCCAAAATACTCCCTCCCCATCCCAAAATACTCACTCCACCTTTCCCAAAATATACACTCCCCATCCCAAAATACTCACACCACATCCCAAAATACTCACTCCCCATCCCAAGATTCTCACTCCCCATCCCAAAAAACTCACTCCCCATCCCAAAAAACTCACTCCCCATCCCAAAATATTCACTCATCATCCCAAAATGTTTACTCCCCCATCCCAAAATACTCAATCCACATCGCAAAATATACACTCCCCATCCCAAAATACTCACTAGCCCATCCCAAAATACTCACTCCCCATCCCAAAATATTCACAACCTAATCCAAAATAATCACTCTCTACCCCAAAATTTTCACACCCCATTCCAAAATATTCACACCCATCCCAAAATATTCACTCACCATTCCAAAATACTGTCCCCATTCCGAAATACTCGCTCCCCATCCCAAAATATGCACTCTCCATCCCAAAATATTCACTCCCCCATCCCAGAATACTAACTCCCCATCCCAAAATACACACTTCACATCCCAAAATACTCACCTGAACCCAAAATACTCACCTGATCCCAAAATACTCTCTCCCCTTCCTAAAATATTCACTCTCCATCCCAAAATAATCACTCCCCATCCCAAAATACTCACTCCCCATCCCAAAATATTCACTCCACATCCCAAGTTTCTCACTCCCTATCCCAAAATACTCACTCCCCATCCCAAAATACTCACTCCCCATCCCAATATGCTCCCTCCCCATAATAGTCACCCGATCCCAAAATAATCACTCCCCATCCCAAAATATTCACACCCCATCCCAAAATTTCCAATCCTCATCCCAAAATATTCACTCCCCCATCCCAAAATACTCATTCCCCATCTCAAGATTCTCACTCCCCATCCCAAGTTCTCAGTCACCAGCCCAAAATATTTACTCCCCCATCCCAAAATGTTCACACCCCCATCCCAAAATATTCGCTCCCCATCCCAAAATATTCACTCCCTCAACCCCAAAATACTCACTGCCCTATCCCAAAATACTCACTCCCCATCCCACAATATTCAACCACATCCCAAAATAATGACTCCCCATCCCAAAATACTCTCACCCTATCCCAAAATATTCACTCCCCCATCCCAAAATACTCATTCCCCATCCCAAGATTCTCACTCCCCATCCCAAGATCTGTCACCAGCCCAAAATATTTACTCCCCCATTCCAAAATACTCACTCCCCATCCCAAAATATTCACTCCCCATCCCAAAATATTCACTCCCTCAATCCCAAAATACTCACTCCCCATCCCAAAATACTCACTCCCCATCCCAAAATATTCAACCACATCACAAAATAATGACACCCCATCCCAAAATACTCACAACCTATCCCTAAATACACACTGCCCCATCCCAAAATACTCATTGCCCCATCCCAAAATACTCACTCCCCCATCCCAAAATACTCACTCCCCCTTCCCAAAATATTCACTCCCAATCCAAATATACTCTCCCCACCCCAAAATATTCACTCCCCATCCCAAGATTCTCACTCCACATCCCAAAATGCTCACTCCCCATGCTAAAATATTCACTCCCCAATCCCCAAATACACACTCTCCATCCCAAAATATTCACTCCCAAACCCAAAATATTCACTCTCCATCACAAAATACTCACTCCCCATCCCAAAATCTTCACTGCTCCATCCCAAAATACTCCCTCCCCATCCCATAATACTCACTCCACCTTTCCCAAAATATACACTCCCCATCCCAAAATACTCACACCACATCCCAAAATATACACTCCCATCCCAAAATACTCACACCACATCCCAAAATATTCACTCCCCATCCCAAGATTCTCACTCCCCATCCCCAAAAATTCACTCCCCATCCCAAAATACTCACTCCCCATCCCAAAATATTCACTCTCCATCCCAAAATGTTTACTCCCCCATCCCAAAATACTCAATCCCCATCGCAAAATATACACTCCCCATCCCAAAATACTCACTAGCCCATCCCAAAATACTCACTCCCCATCCCAAATATTCACAACCTATTCCAAAATAATCACTCTCTATCCCAAAATTTTCACACCCCATTCCAAATATTCACACCCATCCCAAAATATTCACTACCCCATCCCAATATATTCACTCCCCATCCCAAAATATTCACTCACCATTCCAAAATACTGTCCCCATTCTGAAATACTCGCTCCCCATCCCAAAATATACACTCTCCATCCCAAAATATTCACTCCCCCTTCCCAGAATACTAACTCCCCATCCCAAAATACTCACTGTCCAGCACAAAATATTCACTCCTCCATCCCAGAATCCTCACTCCCCATCACAAAATACTCACCTGATCCCAAAATACTCACCTGATCCCAAAATACTCTCTCCCCTTCCTAAAATATTCACTCTCCATCCCAAAATACTCACTCCCCATCCCAAAATACTCACTCCCCATCCCAAAATATTCACTACCCGCCCCAAAATACTAATTCTATCCCAAAATACTCACTCCCATCCCAAAATACTCACTCCCCACCCAAAATACTCACTCTCCAACCCAAAATACTCCCTCCCCATCCCAAAATACTCACTCCACCTTTCCCAAAATATACACTCCCCATCCCAAAATACTCACACCACATCCCAAAATATTCACTCCCCATCCCAAAAAACTCACTCCCCATCCCAAAATACTCACTCCCCATCCCAAAAAACTCACTCCCCATCCCAAAATATTCACTCTCCATCCCAAAATGTTTACTCCCCATCCCAAAATACTCAATCCCCATCGCAAAATATACACTCCCCATCCCAAAATACGCACTAGCCCATCCCAAAATACTCACTCCCCATCCCAAAATATTCACAAACTATTCCAAAATAATCACTCTCTATCCCAAAATTTTCACACCCCATTCCAAAATATTCACACCCATCCCAAAACATTAACTACCCCATCCCAATATATTTACTCCCCATCCCAAAATATTCACTCACCATTCCAAAATACTGTCCCCATTCCGAAATACTCGCTCCCCATCCCAAAATATACACTCTCCATCCCAAAATATTCACTCCCCCATCCCAGAATCCTCACTCCCCATCCCAAAATACACACTTCACATCCCAAAATACTCACCTGTTCCCAAAATACTCACCTGATCCCGAAATACTCTCCCCCCTTCCTAAAATATTCACTCTCCATCCCAAAATAATCACTCCCCATCCCAAAATACTCACTCCCCATCCCAAAATATTCTCTCCCCATCCCAAGATTCTCACTCCCTATCCCAAAATACTCACTCCCCATCCCAATATACTCCCTCCCCATAATAGTCACCCGATCCCAAAATACTCACTCCCCATCCCAAAATATTCATTCCCCATCCCAAGATTCTCACTCCCCATCCCAAGTTCTCAGTCACCAGCCCAAAATATTTACTCCCCCATCCCAAAATACTCACTCCCCATCCCAAAATATTCGCTCCCCATCCCAAAATATTCACTCCCACAATCCCCAAATACTCACTCCCCACCCCAAAATATTCAACCACATCCCAAAATAATGACACCCCATCCCAAAATACTCACACCATATCCCAAAATATTCACGCCCCATCCCAAAATATTCACACCTTATCCCAAAATACACACTCCCCTGTCCCAAAATACTAACCCCTCATCCCAAAATATTTAACCACATCCCAAAATAATGACTCCCCATCCCAAAATACTCACAACCTATCCCTAAATACACACTGCCCCATCCCAAAATATTCATTGCCCCATCCCAAAATACTCACTCCCCATCCCAAAATACTCACTCCCCCATCCCAAAATACTCACTCCCCCATCCCAAAATATTCACTCCCAGTCCAAATATACTCTCCCCATCCCAAAATATTCACTCCCCATCCCAAGATTCTCTCTCCACATCCCAAAATGCTCACTCCCCATGCCAAAATATTCACTCCCCAATCCCCAAATACAAACACTTCATCCCAAAATATTCACTCTCCATCCCAAAATACTCACTCCCCATCCCAAAATCTTCACTGCTCCATCCCAAAATACTCACTCCCCATCCCAAAATACTCACTCCCCATTCCCAAATATTCACTACCCACCCCAAAATACTAATTCTGTCCCAAAATACTCACTCCCATCCCAAAATACTCACTCCCCACCCAAAATACTCACGCTCCATCCCAAAATACTCCCTCCCCATCCCAAAATACTCACTCCACCTTTCCCAAAATATACACTCCCCATCCCAAAATACTCACACCACATCCCAAAATATTCACTCCCCATCCCAAGATTCTCACTCCCCATCCCAAAAAACTCACTCCCCATCCCAAAAAAAACTCACTCCCCATCCCAAAATATTCACTCCCTCATTCCCAAAATACTCACTCCCCCATCCCAAAATACTCACTCCCCATCCAAAAATTTTCAACCACATCCCAAAATAATGACACCGCATCCCAAAATACTCACACCCTATCCCAAAATATTCACACCTTATCCCAAAATACACAGGCCTAGAAATTCAGTATAGCCACTTTTGGGGCGGTAAAGTCGGGCGGGCGCTAAAGTTTGTGCCCGCCGGAAAGTGGAGGCCACTTCGTCGATATTCAGTAGCTTTGGCCAAGGAGTTTGGGCGAGCGCTAAAACTGGCGTTGCACCCCTATCTTTAGGCGCTAAGCCGGCGGTGCAGACTGATATCGCCGAGGCCGGGCGCAGCGCAGGTGCGGTCATGTTTTGATTGACAGCAGACACCCTGGCGCCGGCCAGCTCTTAAAGGGGGAAGGGTCGACTTGGTCTGCTGCCATGCCCTGGATACTGCAGCCCTCCAGCTAGGCCTAAACACTGCTGCTGGAGAGAAATAGCGCCAGCAAGGATGCAGAGGGCCCGTGAGCGAGCGCAGCGCTTCTCTGCCCATGATTTAAAGGTGCTGGTTAGGGCTTTGGAGAGGAGAAGAGATATCTTGTTCCCGGACAGTGGCAAGAAGGCTCCCAAGAGGCTGTACAGGAGAGCCTGGAGGGAAATCAGCCAGAGGGTCACAGCCAACAGCGATGTCCCCAGGACTGGTGACCAATGCCGGTAAAAGTTTAACGACCTCACTCGGTTGGTCAGGGTGAGTACCCTTTCCAGTGTCCTCCTCATCCTTGCATGTGCACCTCACATTATGGGCAAAGGGACCTCAAAGGCCTAATGGCCAGCCCTCCTCCAGCAGCTATGGCACTGGCATGAACATCAATAGCACTTTCTGCACTTTACACACTGGCCAAGCTATTCGACCATGGGAGGCAGTGCACACAACAACAGGGCACCACACTGGCCAAGCTATTCCACCATGGGAGGCAGTGCACACAACAACAGGGCACCACACTGGCCAAGCTATTCCACCATGGGAGGCAGTGCACACAACAACGGGGCACCACACTGTACTTAGAAGCCTCCTTTCTCTTGCAGGCCAAGCTGGCCGAGAATCTGAAGAGCCGGACTGTCACCGGGGGAGGCCGTGCCCAGTTCCAGGAGCTCAGTGACCTGGAGGAGCGCATGGGTCGACTCATGGGTGCCCGGGTGATTGGCCCCGTTGCAATTGGAGATGCCGACCCTATGCTGGGCCCCAATGGTAAGGACATGACCGTTTGGACCTCTCTCGTTCCCCTTGCACTTCAGATCTACATCCTTTGCCACTGTCCGACCAATGCGCATAATGCCACCACTCATGCCTCCCTCACTGACGCCCTGTCCTCACTCTAAAGCTACTCTTGTGCCTTCCTGCTTTCAGCTGGTGAGGAGGAGGTCCCTGAAGCTGCGAGTGTCAGTCCCTCGGAAGAGGAGGACGACGAGGAGCAAGAGGAAGGCGGCACATCGGGGGAACCCTCATCCGCGCCAGGGGATGGCAATGGAGGGGACACGTCTTGCCTGGAGGAGAGCCAGGGGGAAGTGTTGCAGGGGGGTGTAGCTCCTGTGCCCAGTGGCGTCCAGCCACGCGGGAAGGGTCGGGCAGCATGGCGGCCTTCTCCCCAGAGGGGGGAAGTGTTGCAGGGGAGTGTAGCTCCTGTGCCCAGTGGCATCCTGCCACGCGGGAAGGGTCGGACAGCTCGGCGGCCTTCTCCCCAGAGGGGGGAAGTGTTGCAGGGGAGTGCAGTTGCTGGGCCCATTGGCGTCCAGCCACGCAGGAAGGGTCGGGCAGCTCGGCGGCCTTCGCCCCAGAGGGAGAGTCCGGCCTCCAGTCCGGAGACGGTCCTCGCCCAGGAGGTGCGCCTCCTTGATCAAATGTCCGCGGACTCGGATCATCGCCACACCGAGTTCATGGGGGTTGTGGCACGGTTGCCTGAGGCCATTGAGTCCCTGGCTCATAGTGTGGCCGATTTCGGGGACTCACAGGCCAGGGGTTTTGACCAACTTGCAGCAGCACAGGCCAGGGGTCTCGAACAATTCGGGGCATCACAGGACGCGAGTCGGGCAGAATTCAGGGCATCACAGGATGCGAGTCGGTCCGAATTCAGGGCAGCCCAGGCAGCGAGTGGAGAGTTGACGAGTGGTGCCATGCAGTCACTGGCTGGTCTGATGCGGGCACAGACCAGGGCAGTACGGGCACTCACTGCTGCCACACTCGCTGTGTCACGCACGCATCGCCAGGGCACCCGCCGCGCTGCTGCAGCACAGCGGTCTGGCCTTCACCAGATTGCTGCGCTTGCTGCAGTGCCAGCCCGGCCGACTGCCAGTGTCTCTGGCGACCAGCGAGCGCCTGGCATCAGCCAGCTTGCCCCCATTGCTGCAGCCGCCACTGCCACTCCCCCAGCAAAGCTGCGACGAGCTGCTGGAGAGACTGATGCTGCCCAGCCACAGCTGCAGCAGTCAGCAGCCGGCCCCTCCAGGGCCGGAGCTCGTCTAGGCCGACCCCCAAGGGCATCTGCCATCACGCATTGTGCCCCTCAGGAGCCTTCCCCCAGCCTTGCAACACCCACAGGGCCCAGGTTGAGGCGGAGCAGCAGGTCGGCCAGGGGCCGGAAAAGCCTGGACAAGGACTCGCCCTCTCGGCACACAAAGTAGAGTGTGTTGCCAAATGTTTTTTTATATGGGGGTGTTTGTGTTCTGTATGGGGGGGTTTGTCTTGGTAAGGCCGAGGATGAAGGCCATTTGGATGGACATGTTTTGTTATTCCTCCCCAGGTTGTGGGAGTGAGATATGTTTTTGACTGTTTTTTGGGGGTCTTGTCTGTTTTGGGTTTCATGTGGGAAGGGCCCTGAGTTTGTTCAATAAAGCTTTTTATTTATTCAGCTTGTCCATGTGTGAGGTTTCAAGTGGTTGTTGCGCTAACCGGCTGAGGGCTTGTGGAGCGGCTGCATTCATGTGCCTTCATTGCCACAAGCCATTCCCTGACAGGGGGCCTAGAAGTGTCGTTCAATAAGCCGCCGACGGACGGCCCTTGGACCTTGTGGCTCCCTCCTGGGCTGGTACTCCTCCTCCTCCTCCTCCTCCTCATGGTCCTCCTGCTCATCCTCCTGAGGTGGTGGTCCAACGTGAGGTGGCTGTGCCTGAGTCCTGCGGATAGCCAGGTTGTGCAGCATGCAGCAAACGACGACGAACTGGGAGACTCTATCCGGCGAATACTGTAGAGATCCGCCGGAACGATCCAGGCAGCGGAACCGTTGCTTGAGGACGCCAATCGTTTGCTCTATGATGTTCCTTGTGGCTTGATGGCTTTCGTTGTATGCCTCCTCAGCAGGGGTCCTGGGCGCGCGGAGCGGGGTCATGAGCCATGTACACAAAGGATAGCCTTTGTCCCCGATAAGCCATCCTCTTGGGGGAGGCTGTGCCTGGAACATGTCAGCCACAGTAGTCTGGCGCAGGATAAATGCATCGTGGCTGCTGCCTGGAAAGCGGGCATTGACAGCTAGGATGCGCTGCCTGTGGTCACACACCAGCTGTACATTGAGGGAATGGTAGCCCTTCTGGTTGCGGTAATCCTCGGCATTGTCGATAGGTGCCCGCATAGCCACATGCGTGCAGTCAATGGCGCCCTGCACCATGGGGAAGTCGGCGATCCTGGCAAATCCGACTGCACGCTGCTCCTGCCTCTCTAGGGTCATGGGGAAGGAGATGAATTGGTGTCTCCTGGTGAAATGGGCATCGGTGACCTGCCGGATGCAGCGATGCACGGCGAACTGGGAGATGTTCGCTATGTCCCCAGCAGCGGCTTGGAAGGAGCCGCTTGCATAAAAGTTCAGAGCCACCGTGACCTTCACTTCCACCGACAGAGACGTCCTGCACATCAGCTGTGGACGCAGATCTCTGTGAAGCAGCTGGCAGATCTCTGCAACCACCTCCCTTCTGAAGCGCAGCCTCTTAACATAATGCGCGGCAGTCATGGTGAGATAGGACACCTGCTGGCGGTATTCCCTGAGTGGGTAAGGCCTACGTTGCCGACGCCTGATGGCCCCTCTGCGTCTAGGCATGGCTGCCCCTCTCACACAATGTCTGCGAGCCCTTCGCACATAATGCTGGAACTGAGGGTTGGAACCCCATGCAGCCCCCATAATATGCTTGCAAACAGTGAAATCACAATGAGTCAAATTTCCAAGCTCTGGCCAGAAGCCAAAAATACCTCTCCTATGTTGGCCCAAATCAGTAAGGTCTCTTCCTTGGTCTCTGTCCAGAAATCCGTAGCACTAAAGTCATTGCAGCAAAATGGCTGGCCTTTACATTTCAGTCTAAGTGCCCTTTAATTAGCGCTCCCCGAGGCCCGCAGGGCCTCTGCTGCGTTCCACTTCACAGTTCTTAACAGCGCCATGCCCACATTGGGCGGGCGCCACTGAAGTTCCGGTTTGGGGCGCACAAACGGCGTTGCACGACGAAATGACGTCATAAGCTGCGCGCGCAGCTGAGCGCACGCAAACACTTTGCGCCGGCGCTAAATGTCAACTGACGTTGGGCGTAGGCGCAGATCGGTCTGCGCCCAGGCGCTAAGTGCCTAGCGCTCGAAATCTACTCCTCTTATGGCGCTAACGGCTGGCGAACACAACTGAATTTCTAGGCCACACTCCCCTATCCCAAAATACTAACTCCCCATCCCAAAATATTTAACCACATCCCAAAATAATGACACCCCATCCCAAAATACTCACAACCTATCCCTAAATACACACTGCCCCATCCCAAAATACCTATTGCCCCATCGCAAAATACTCACTCCCAATCCCAAAATACTCACTCCCCCATCCCAAAATATTCACTCCCAATCCAAATATACTCCCCATCCCAAAATATACACTCCCCATCCCAAGATTCTCACTCCCCATCCCAAAATGCTCACTCCCCATCCCAAAATAGTCACTCCCCATCCCAAAATATTCACGACACACCCCAAAATACTAATTCTATCCCAAAATACTCACTCCCATCCCAAAATACTCACTCCCCACCAAAAATACTCACTCTCCATCCCAAAATACTCCCTCCCCATCCCAAAATACTCACACCACCTTTCCCAAAATACTCACTCCCATCCCAAAATACTCACTCCCCACCCCAAAATATTCACTCCCCATCCCAAGATTGTCACTCCCCATCCCAAAAAACTCACTCCCCATCCCAAAATACTCCCCATCCCAAAAAACTCACTCCCCATCCCAAAATATTCACTCTCCATCACAAAATGTTTACTCCCCCATCCCAAAATACTCAATCCCCATCGCAAAATATACACTCCCCATCCCAAAATACTCACTAGCCCATCCCAAAATACTCACACCCCATCCCCAAATACTCACTCCCCATCCCAAAATACTCACTCCCCATCCCAAAATACTCACTCTCCATCCCAAAATACTCCCTCCCCATCCCAAAATACTCACTCCACCATTCCCAAAATATACACTCCCCATCCCAAAATATTCACTCCCCATCCCGATTCTCAAACCCCATCCCCAAAAACTCACTCCCCATCCCAAAATACTCACTCCCCATCCCAAAAAACTCACTCCCCATCCCAAAATATTCACTCTCCATCCCAAAATGTTTACTCCCCCATCCCAAAATACTCAATCCCCATCGCAAAATATACACTCCCCATCCCAAAATACTCCCCATCCCAAATATTCACAACCTATTCCAAAATAATCACTCTCTATCCCAAAATTTTCACACCCCATTCCAAAATATTCACACCCATCCCAAAATATTCACTCACCATTCCAAAATACTGTCCCCATTCCGAAATACTCGCTCCCCATCCCAAAATATACACTCTCCATCCCAAAATATTCACTCCCCCTTCCCAGAATACTAACTCCCCATCCCAAAATACTCACTGTCCAGCACAAAAAATTCACTCCTCCATCCCAGAATCCTCACTCCCCATCCCAAAATACACACTTCACATCCCAAAATACTCACCTGATCCCAAAATAGTCTCTCCCCTTCCTAAAATAGTCACTCTCCATCCCAATATAATCATGCCCCATCCCAAAATACTCACTCCCCATCCCAAAATATTCACTCCCCATCCCAAGATTCTCACTCCCTGTCCCAAAACACTCACTCCCCATCCCAATATACTCCCTCCCCATAATAGTCACCCGATCCCAAAATACTCACTCCCCACCCCAAAATATTCACACCCCATCCCAAAATTTTCACTCCTCATCCCAAAATATTCACTCCCCCATCCCAAAATACTAATTCCCCATCCCAAGATTCTCACTCCCCATCCCAAGTTCTAAGTCACCAGCCCAAAATATTAACTCCCCATCCAAAAAATACTCACTCCCCATCCCAAAATATTCGCTCCCCATCCCAAAATATTCACTCCCTCAATCCCAAAATACTCACTCCCGTATCCCAAAATATTCACTCCCCATCCCAAAATATTCAACCACATCCCAAAATAATGACTTCCCATCCCAAAACACTCACAACCTATCCCTAAATACACACTGCCCATCCCAAAATACCTATTGCCCCATCCCAAATAACTCACTCCCCATCCCAAAATACTCACTCCCCCATCCCAAAATACTTACTCCCCCGTCCCAAAATAATCACTCCCAATCCAAATATACTCTCCCCATCCCAAAATATTCACTCCCCATCCCAAGATTCTCACTCCACATCCCAAAATGCTCACACCCCATGCCAAAATATTCACTCCCCAATCCCCAAATACAAACACTCCATCCCAAAATATTCACTCCCAATCCCAAAATATTCACTCTCCATCCCAAAATACTCACTCTCCATCCCAAAATCTTCACTGCTCCATCCCAAAATACTCACTCCCCATCCCAAAATACTCACTCCCCATCCCAAAATATTCACTACCCACCCCAAAATACTAATTCTATCCCAAAATACTCACTCCCATCCCAAAATACTCACTCTCCATCCCAAAATACTCCCTCCCCACCCCAAAATACTCACTCCCCATCCCAAAATATTCACTCCCCATCCCAAGATTCTCAATACCTGTCCCAAAACCCTCACTCCCCATCCCAATATACTCCCTCCCCATAATAGTCACCCGATCCCAAAATATTCACTCCCCCATCCCAAAATATTCACACCGCATCCCAAGATTCTCACTCCCCATCCCAAGTTCTCTGTCACCAGCCCAAAATATTTACTCCCCATCCCAAAATACTCACTCCTGTATCCCAAAATACTCACTCCCCATCCCAAAATATTCAACCACATCCCAAAATAATGACACATCATCCCAAAATACTCACTCCCCATCCCAAAATATTCACACCCCATCCCAAAATTTTCACTCCTCATCCCAAAATATTCACTCCCCCATCCCAAAATACTCATTCCCCATCCCAAGATTCTCACTCCAGATCCCAAAATGCTCACTCCCCATGCCAAAATATTCACTCCCCAATCCCAAAATACAAACTCTCCATCCCAAAATATTCACTCTCCGTCCCAAAATACTCAGTCCCCATCCCAAAATCTTCACTGCTCCATCCCAAAATACTCACTCCCCATCCCAAAATACTCACTCCCCATCCCAAAATACTCACTCCCCACCCAAAATACTCACGCTCCATCCCAAAATACTCCCTCCCCATCCCAAAATACTCATTCCACCTTTCCCAAAATATACACTCGCCATCCCAAAATACTCACACCACATCCCAAAATATTCACTCCCCATCCCAAGATTCTCACTCCCCATCCCAAAAAACTCACTCCACATCCCAAAATACTCCGCATCTCAAAAAAAACTCACTCCCCATCCCAAAATATTCATTCCCCATCCCAAAATACTCACTCCCCTATCCCAAAATACTCACTCCCCATCCCAAAATTTTCAACCACATCCCAAAATAATGACACCCCATCCCAAAATACTCACACCCTATCCCAAAATATTCACGCCCCATCCCAAAATATTCACACCTTATCCCAAAATACACACTCCCCTATCCCAAAATACTAACTCCCCATCCCAAAATATTTAACCACATCCCAAAATAATGACACCCCAACCCAAAATAGTCACAACCTATCCCTAAATACACACTGCCCCATCCCAAAATACCTATTGCCCCATCCCAAAATACTCACACGCAATCCCAAAATACTCACTCCCTCATCCCAAAATACTCACACCCCCATCCCAAAATATTCACTCCCAATCCAAATATACTCTCCCCATCCCAAAATATTCACTCCCCATCCCAAGATTGTCACTCCCCATCCCAAAATACTCACTCCCCATCCCAAAATACTCACTCCCCATCCCAAAATATTCACTATCCACCCCAAAATACTAATTCTATCCCAAAATACTCACTCCCATCCCAAAATACTCACTCCACACCAAAAATGCTCACTCTCCATCCCAAAATACTCACTCCACCTATCCCAAAATATACACTCCCCATCCCAAAATACTCACACCACATCCCAAAATATTCACTCCCCATCCCAAGATTGTCACTCCCCATCCCAAAAAACTCACTCCCCATCCCAAAATACTCCCCATCCCAAAAAACTCACTCCCCATCCCAAAATATTCACTGTCCATCACAAAATGTTTACTGCCCCATCACAAAATACTCAATCCCCATCGCAAAATATACACTCCCCATCCCAAAATACTCACTAGCCCATCCCAAAATACTCACTCCCCATCCCAAAATATTCACAACCTATTCCAAAATAATCACTCTCTATCCCAAAATGTTCACTCCCCATCCCAAAATATTCACTCCCCATCCCAAAATATTCAATCCCCATCCCAAAATATTCACTCTCCATCTCAAAATACTCACTCGCCATCCCAAAATACTGCCTCCCCATCCCAAAATATTCACTCCTCCATCCCAAATTCTCCACTGCCCCATCCCAAAATACTTACTACCCCATCCCAAAATACTGACTCCCCATCCCAAAATATTCACTCCCCATCCCAAAATATTCACTAACTATCCCAAAATACTCACTCCCCATCCCAAAATATTCACAACCGATTCCAAAATAATCACTCTCCATCCCAAAATATTCACTCCCCATCCGAAAATACACACTCCCCCTTCCCAAGATACTCACTCCCAATCCCAAATTATTCACTCTCCATCTTAAAATACGCACTCACCATCCCAAAATACTCACTCCCCATCCCAAAATATTCACACCCCATCCCAAAATACTCACTCCCCATCCCAAAATACTCACTCTCACATCCCAAAATATTCACTCCCCATCCCAAGATTCTCACTCCCCATCCCCAAAAACTCACACCCCATCGCAAAATACTCACTCCCCATCCCAAAATATTCACTCTCCAACCCAAAATGTTTACTCCCCATCCCAAAATACACAATCCCCATCGCAAAATATACACTCCCCATCCCAAAATACTCACTCCCCATCCCAAATATTCACAACCTATTCCAAAATAATCACTCTCTATCCCAAAATTTTCACACCCCATTCCAAAATATTCACACCCATCCCAAAATATTCACTACCCCATCCCAATATATTCAGTCCCCATCCCAAAATATTCACTCACCATTCCAAAATACTGTCCCCATTCCGAAATACTCGCTCCCCATCCCAAAATATACACTCTCCATCCCAAAATATTCACTCCCCCTTCCCAGAATACTAACTCCCCATCCCAAAATACTCACTGTCCAGCACAAAATATTCACTCCTCCATCCCAGAATCCTCACTCCCCATCCCAAAATACACACTTCACATCCCAAAATAATCACCTGATCCCAAAATGCTCACCTGATCCCAAAATACTTTCTCCCCTTCCTAAAATATTCACTCTCCATCCCAATATAATCACGCCCCATCCCAAAATACTCACTCCCCATCCCAAAATATTCACTCCCCATCCCAAAATTCTCACTCCCTGTCCCAAAACACTCACTCCCCATCCCAATATACTCGCTCCCCATAATAGTCACCCGATCCCAAAATACTCATTCCCCATCCCAAAATATTCACACCCCATCCCAAAATTTTCACTCCTCATCCCAAAATATTCACTCCCCCATCCCAAAATATACACACCCAAGCCCAAAATTTTCACTCCTCATCCCAAAATATTCACTCCCCATCCCAAAATACTCATTCCCAAGGTTCTCACTCCCCATCAAGTTCTCAGTCACCAGCCCAAAATATTTACTCCCCCATCCCAAAATACTCACTCCCCCATCCCAAAATATTCGCTCCCCATCCCAAAATATTCACTCCCTCAATCCCAAAATACTCACTCCCGTATAATGGCAACCTATCCCAAAATATTCATGCCCCATCCCAAAATAGTCACACCTTATCCCAAAATACACACTCCCCTATCCCAAAATACTAACTCCCCATCCCAAAATATTTAACCACATCCCTAAATAATGACTCCCCATCCCAAAATACTCACAACCTATCCCTAAATACACACTGCCCCATCCCAAAATATTCATTGCCCCATCCCAAAATACTCACTCCCATCCCAAAATACCCCCATCCGAAAAAACACAATCCCCATCCCATAATATTCACTCCCATCCCAAAATATTCACTCCCTCAATCCCAAAATACTCACTCCCCACCCCAAAATATTCAACCACATCCCAGAATAATGACACCCCATCCCAAAATACTCACACCATATCCCAATATATTCACGCCCCATCCCAAAATATTCACACCTTATCCCAAAATACACACTCCCCTGTCCCAAAATACTAACTCCCCATCCCAAAATATTTAACCACATCCCAAAATAATGACTCCCCATCCCAAAATACTCACAACCTATCCCTAAATACACACTGCCCCATCAAAAAATAATCATTGCCCCATCCCAAAATACGCACTCCCCATCCCAAAATACTCACTCCCCCATCCCAAAATACTCACTCCCGCATCCCAAAATATTCACTCCCAATCCAAATATACTCTCCCCATCCCAAAATATTCAATCCCCATCCCAAGATTCTAACTCCACATCCCAAAATGCTCACTCCCCATGCCAAAATATTCACTCCCCAATCCCCAAATACAAACTATCCATCTCAAAATACTCACTCCCCATCCCAAAATACTCACTCCCCATCCCAAAATACTCACTCCCCATCCCAAAATATTCACTACCCACCGCAAAATACTATTTCTATCCCAAAATACTCACGGCCATCCCAAAATACTCACCCCCCACCCAAAATACTCACTCTCCATCCCAAAATACTCCCTCCCCATCCCAAAATACTCACTCCACCTTTCCAAAATATAGACTCCCCATCCCAAAATACTCACAGCACATCCCAAAATATTCACTCCCCATCCCAAGATTCTCACTCCCCTTCCCAAAAAACTCACTCCCCATCCCAAAATACCCCCATCCCAAAAAACACAATCCCCATCCCGAAATATTCACTCCCATCCCAAAATATTCACTCCCTCAATCCCAAAATACTCACTCCCCTATCTCAAAATATTCAACCACATCACAAAATAATGACACCCCATCCCAAAATACTCACTCCCCATCCCAAAATATTCACACCCCATCCCAAAATTTTCACTCCTCATCCCAAAATATTCACTCCCCATCCCAAAATACTCATTCCCCATCCCAAGATTCTCACTCCCCATCCCAAGTTCTCAGTCACCAGCCCAAAATATTTACTCCCCCATCCCAAAATACTCACTCCCCACCCCAAAATATTCAACCACATCCCAAAATAATGACACCCCATCCCAAAATACTCACACCATATCCCAAAATATTCATGCCCCATCCCAAAATATTTGCACCTTATCCCAAAATACACACTCCCCTGTCCCAAAATACTAACTCCCCATCCCAAAATATTTAACCACATCCCAAAATAATGACTCCCCATCCCAAAATACTCACAACCTATCCCTAAATACACACTGCCCCATCCCAAAATATTCATTGCCCCATCCAAAAATACACACTCCCCATCCCAAATTACTCACACCACATCCCAAAATATTCACTCCCCATCCCAAGATTG
This sequence comes from Somniosus microcephalus, assembly GCF_052327205.1. Taxonomy (NCBI): domain Eukaryota; kingdom Metazoa; phylum Chordata; class Chondrichthyes; order Squaliformes; family Somniosidae; genus Somniosus; species Somniosus microcephalus. Next base: position 3,169,645 of record NC_141002.1, read on the forward strand.
TCACTCCCCATCCCAAAAAACTCACTCTCCATCCCAAAATACTCCCCATCCCAAAAAACTCACTCCCCATCCCAAAATATTCACTCTCCATCAGAAAATGTTTACTCCCCCATCCCAAAATACTCAATCCCCATCGCAAAATATACACTCCCCATCCCAAAATACTCACTAGCCCATCCCAAAGTACTCACTCCCCATCCCAAAATACTCACACCCCATCCCAAAATACTCACTCCCCATCCCAAAATATTTAACCACATCCCAAAATAATGACTCCCCATCCCAAAATACTCACAACCTATCCCTAAATACACACTGCCCCATCCCAAAATATTCATTGCCCCATCCAAAAATACTCACTCCCCATCCCAAATTACTCACACCACATCCCAAAATATTCACTCCCCATCCCAAGATTGTCACTCCCCATCCCAAAAAACTCACTCCCCATCCAAAAATACTCCCCATCCCAAAAAACTCACTCCCCATCCCAAAATATTCACTCTCCATCACATAATGTTTACTCCCCCATCCCAAAATACTCAATCCCCATCGCAAAATATACACTCCCCATCCCAAAATACTCACTAGCCCATCCCAAAATACTCACTCCCCATCCCAAAATACTCACTCCCCATCCCAAAATACTCACTCTCCATCCCAAAATACTCACTCTCCATCCCAAAATACTCCCTCCCCTTCCCAAAATACTCACTTCACCATTCCCAAAATATACACTCCCCATCCCAAGATTCTCACTCCCCATCCCCAAAAACTCACTCCCCATCCCAAAATACTCACTCCCCATCCCAAAAAATTCACTCCCCATCCCAAAATATTCACTCTACATCCCAAACTGTTTACTCCCCCATCCCAAAATACTCAATCCCCATCGCAAAATATACACTCCCCATCCCAAAATACTCACTAGCCCATCCCAAAATACTCACTCCCCATCCCAAATATTCACAACCTATTCCAAAATAATCACTCTCTATCCCAAAATTTTCACACCCATTCCAAAATATTCACACCCATCCCAATATATTCACTACCCCATCCCAATATATTCACTCCCCATCCCAAAATATTCACTCACCATTCCAAAATACTGTCCCCATTCCGAAATACTCGCTCCCCATCCCAAAATATACACTCTCCATCCCAAAATATTCACTCACCTTCCCAGAATACTAACTCCCCATCCGAAAATACTCACTGTCCAGCACAAATTATTCACTCCTCCATCCTCACTCCCATCCCAAAATACACACTTCACATCCCAAAATACTCACCTGATCCCAAAATACTCACCTGATCCCAAAATAATCTCTCCCCTTCCTAAAATAGTCACTCTCCATCCCAATATAATCATGCCCCATCCCAAAATACTCACTCCCCATCCCAAAATATTCACTCCCCATCCCAAGATTCTCACTCACTGTCCCAAAACACTCACTCCCCATCCCAATATACTCCCTCCCCATAATAGTCACCCGATCCCAAAATACTCACTCCCCATCCCAAAATATTCACACCCCATCCCAAAATTTTCACTCCTCATCCCAAAATATTCACTCCCCCATCCCAAAATATTCACTCCCCATCCCAAAATATTCGCTCCCCATCCCAAAATATTCACTCCCTCAATCCCAAAATACTCACTCCTGTATCCCAAAATACTCACTCCCCATCCCAAAATATTCAACCAGATCCCAAAATAATGACACCCCATCCCAAAATACTCACACCCTATCCCAAAATATTCATGCCCCATCCCAAAATATTCACACGTTATCCCAAAATACACACTCCCCTATCCCAAAATGCTAACTCCCCATCCCAAAATATTTAACCACATCCCAAAATAATGACTCCCCATCCCAAAATACTCACAACCTATCCCTAAATACACACTGCCCCATCCCAAAACACTCATGGCCCCATCCCAAAATACTCACTCCCCATCCCAATATACCACTCCCCCATCACAAAATACTTACTCCCCCATCCCAAAATATTCACTCCCAGTCCAAATATACTCTGCCCATCCCAAAATATTCACTCCCCATCCCAAGATTCTCACTCCACATCCCAAAATGCTCACTCCCCATGCCAAAATATTCACTCCCCAATCCCCAAATACAAACTCTCCATCCCAAAATATTCACTCCCAATCCCAAAATATTCACTCTCCATCCCAAAATACTCTCTCCATCCCAAAATCTTCACTGCTCCATCCCAAAATACTCACTCCCCATCCCAAAATACACACTCCGCATCCCAATATACTCACTCCCCATCCCAAAATATTCACTACCCACCCCAAAATACTAATTCTATCCCAAATACTCACTCCCATCCCAAAATACTCACTCCCCACCCAAAATACTCACTCCACCTTTCCCAAAATATACACTCCCCATCCCAAAATACTCACACCACATCCCAAAATATTCACTCCCCATCCCAAGATTCTCACTCCCCATCCCAAAAAACTCACTCCCTAGCCCAAAATACTCCCCATCCCAAAAAATTCACTCCCCATCCCAAAATACTCACTCCCCCATCCCAACATATTCGCTCCCCATCCCAAAATATTCACTCCCTCAATCCCAAAATACTCACTCCCCTATCTCAAAATACTCACTCCCCATCCCAAAATATTCAACCACATCACAAAATAATGACACCCCATCCCAAAATACTCACTCCCCATCCCAAAATATTTACACCCCATCCCAAAATTTTCACTCCTCATCCCAAAATATTCACGCCCCATCCCAAAATACTCATTCCCCATCCCAAGATTCTCACTCCCCATCCCAAGTTCTCAGTCACCAGCCCAAAATATTTACTCACCCCATCCCAAAATACTCACTCCCCAATCCCAAAATATTCGCTCCCCATCCCAAAATATTCACTCCCTCAATCCCAAAATACTCACTCCCCATCCCAAAATACTCACACCCCACCCCAAAATATTCAACCACATCCCAAAATAATGACACCACATCCCAAAATACTCACACCATATCCCCAAATATTCACACCCATCCCAAAATATTCACACCTTATCCCAAAATACACACTCCCCTGTCCCAAAATGCTAACTCCCCATCCCAAAATATTTAACCACATCCCAAAATAATGACTCTCCATCCCAAAATACTCACAACCTATCCCTAAATACACACTGCCCCATCCCAAAATATTCATTGCCCCATCCCAAAATACTCACTCCCATCCCAAAATACTCACTCCCCCATCCCAAAATACTCACTCCCCATCCCAAAATATTCACTCCCCATCCCAAGATTCTAACTCCACATCCCAAAATGCTCACTCCCCATGCCAAAATATTCACTCCCCAATCCCCAAATACAAACTATCCATCCCAAAATACTCACTCCCCATCCCAAAATACTCACTCCCCATCCCAAAATACTCACTCCCCATCCCAAAATATTCACTACCCACCGCAAAATACTATATCTATCCCAAAATACTCACGGCCATCCCAAAATACTCACCCCCCACCCAAAATACTCACTCTCCATCCCAAAATACTCCCTCCCCATCCCAAAATACTCACTCCACCTTTCCAAAATATACACTCCCCATCCCAAAATACTCACAGCACATCCCAAAATATTCACTCCCCATCCCAAGATTCTCACTCCCCATCCCAAAAAACTCACTCCCCATCCCAAAATACCCCCATCCCAAAAAACACAATCACCATCCCAAAATATTCACTCCCATCCCAAAATACTCACTCCCCTATCTCAAAATATTCAACCACATCACAAAATAATGACACCCCATCCCAAAATACTCACTCCCCATCCCAAAATATTCACACCCCATCCCAAAATTTTCACTCCTCATCCCAAAATATTCACTCCCCATCCCAAAATACTCATTCCCCATCCCAAGATTCTCACTCCCCATCCCAAGTTCTCAGTCACCAGCCCAAAATATTTACTCCCCCATCCCAAAATACTCACTCCCCACCCCAAAATATTCAACCACTTCCCAAAATAATGACACCCCATCCCAAAATACTCACACCATATCCCAAAATATTCATGCCCCATCCCAAAATATTTGCACCTTATCCCAAAATACACACTCCCCTGTCCCAAAATACTAACTCCCCATCCCAAAATATTTAACCACATCCCAAAATAACGACTCCCCATCCCAAAATACTCACAACCTATCCCTAAATACACACTGCCCCATCCCAAAATATTCATTGCCCCATCCAAAAATACACACTCCCCATCCCAAATTACTCACACCACATCCCAAAATATTCACTCCCCATCCCAAGATTGTCACTCCCCATCCCAAAAAACTCACTCCCCATCCCAAAATACTCCCCATCCCAAAAAACTCACTCCCCATCCCAAAATATTCACTCTCCATCAGAAAATGTTTACTCCCCCATCCCAAAATACTCAATCCCCATCGCAAAATATACACTCCCCATCCCAAAATACTCACTAGCCCATCCCAAAATACTCACTCCCCATCCCAAAATACTCACTCCCCCTTCCCAAAATATTCACTCCCAATCCAAATATACTCTCCCCACCCCAAAATATTCACTCCCCATCCCAAGATTCTCACTCCACATCCCAAAATGCTCACTCCCCATGCTAAAATATTCACTCCCCAATCCCCAAATACACACTCTCCATCCCAAAATATTCACTCCCAAACCCAAAATATTCACTCTCCATCACAAAATACTCACTCCCCATCCCAAAATCTTCACTGCTCCATCCCAAAATACTCCCTCCCCATCCCATAATACTCACTCCACCTTTCCCAAAATATACACTCCCCATCCCAAAATACTCACACCACATCCCAAAATATACACTCCCATCCCAAAATACTCACACCACATCCCAAAATATTCACTCCCCATCCCAAGATTCTCACTCCCCATCCCCAAAAATTCACTCCCCATCCCAAAATACTCACTCCCCATCCCAAAATATTCACTCTCCATCCCAAAATGTTTACTCCCCCATCCCAAAATACTCAATCCCCATCGCAAAATATACACTCCCCATCCCAAAATACTCACTAGCCCATCCCAAAATACTCACTCCCCATCCCAAATATTCACAACCTATTCCAAAATAATCACTCTCTATCCCAAAATTTTCACACCCATTCCAAAATATTCACACCCATCCCAATATATTCACTACCCCATCCCAATATATTCACTCCCCATCCCAAAATATTCACTCACCATTCCAAAATACTGTCCCCATTCCGAAATACTCGCACCCCATCCCAAAATATACACTCTCCATCCCAAAATATTCACTCACCTTCCCAGAATACTAACTCCCCATCCCAAAATACTCACTGTCCAGCACAAATTATTCACTCCTCCATCCCAGAATCCTCACTCCCATCCCAAAATACACACTTCACATCCCAAAATACTCACCTGATCCCAAAATACTCACCTGATCCCAAAATAATCTCTCCCCTTCCTAAAATAGTCACTCTCCATCCCAATATAATCATGCCCCATCCCAAAATACTCACTCCGCATCCCAAAATATTCACTCCCCATCCCAAGATTCTCACTCACTGTCCCAAAACAGTCACTCCCCATCCCAATATACTCCCTCCCCATAATAGTCACCCGATCCCAAAATACTCACTCCCCATCCCAAAATATTCACACCCCATCCCAAAATTTTCACTCCTCATCCCAAAATATTCACTCCCCCATCCCAAAATATTCACCCCATCCCAAAATTTTCACTCCTCATCCCAAAATATTCACTCCCCCATCCCAAAATATTCACCCCAGCCCAAAATTTTCACTCCTCATCCCAAAATACTCACTCCCCATCCCAAAATATTCACACCCCATCCCAAAATTTTCACTCCTCATCCCAAAATATTCACTCCCCCATCCCAAAATATTCACCCCAGCCCAAGATTCTCACTCCCCATCCCAAGTTCTCAGTCTCCAGCCCAAAATATTTACTCCCCCATCCCAAAATACTCACTCCCCATCCCAAAATATTTGCTCCCCATCCCAAAATATTCACTCCCTCAATCCCAAAATACACACTCCTGTATCCCAAAATACTCACTCCCCATCCCAAAATATTCAACCAGATCCCAAAATAATGACACCCCATCCCAAAATACTCACACCCTATCCCAAAATATTCATGCCCCATCCCAAAATATTCACACGTTATCCCAAAATACACACTCCCCTATCCCAAAATGCTAACTCCCCATCCCAAAATATTTAACCACATCCCAAAATAATGACTCCCCATCCCAAAATACTCACAACCTATCCCTAAATACACACTGCCCCATCCCAAAACACTCATTGCCCCATCCCAAAATACTCACTCCCCATCCCAATATACCACTCCCCCATCACAAAATACTTACTTCCCCATCCCAAAATATTCACTCCCAGTCCAAATATACTCTGCCCAACCCAAAATATTCACTCCCCATCCCAAGACTCTCACTCCACATCCCAAAATGCTCACTCCCCATGCCAAAATATTCACTCCCCAATCCCCAAATACAAACTCTCCATCCCAAAATATTCACTCCCAATCCCAAAATATTCACTCTCCATCCCAAAATACTCTCTCCATCCCAAAATCTTCACTGCTCCATCCCAAAATACTCACTCCCCATCCCAAAATACACACTCCGCATCCCAAAATACTCACTCCCCATCCCAAAATATTCACTACCCACCCCAAAATACTAATTCTATCCCAAATACTCACTCCCATCCCAAAATACTCACTCCCCACCCAAAATACTCACTCCACCTTTCCCAAAATATACACTCCCCATCCCAAAATACTCACACCACATCCCAAAATATTCACTCCCCATCCCAAGATTCTCACTCCCCATCCCAAAAAACTCACTCCCTATCCCAAAATACTCCCCATCCCAAAAAATTCACTCCCCATCCCAAAATACTCACTCCCCCATCCCAACATATTCGCTCCCCATCCCAAAATATTCACTCCCTCAATCCCAAAATACTCACTCCCCTATCTCAAAATACTCACTCCCCATCCCAAAATATTCAACCACATCACAAAATAATGACACCCCATCCCAAAATACTCACGCCCATCCCAAAATACTCACCCCCCACCCAAAATACTCACTCTCCATCCCAAAATACTCCCTCCCCATCCCAAAATACTCACTCCACTTTTCCAAAAAATACACTCCCCATCCCAAAATACTCACACCACATCCCAAAATATTCACTCCCCATCTCAAGATTCTCACTCCCCATCCCAAAAAACTCACTCCCCATCCCAAAATACCCCCATCCGAAAAAACACAATCCCCATCCCATAATATTCACTCCCATCCCAAAATATTCACTCCCTCAATCCCAAAATACTCACTCCCCACCCCAAAATATTCAACCACATCCCAGAATAATGACACCCCATCCCAAAATACTCACACCATATCCCAATATATTCACGCCCCATCCCAAAATATTCACACCTTATCCCAAAATACACACTCCCCTGTCCCAAAATACTAACTCCCCATCCCAAAATATTTAACCACATCCCAAAATAATGACTCCCCATCCCAAAATACTCACAACCTATCCCTAAATACACACTGCCCCATCCCAAAATATTCATTGCCCCATCCAAAAATACACACTCCCCATCCCAAATTACTCACACCACATCCCAAAATATTCACTCCCCATCCCAAGATTGTCACTCACCATCCCAAAAAACTCACTCCCCATCCCAAAATATTCGCTCTCCATCAGAAAATGTTTACTCCCCCATCCCAAAATACTCAATCCCCATCGCAAAATATACACTCCCCATCCCAAAATACTCACTAGCCCATCCTAAAATACTCACTCCCCATCCCAAAATACTCACACCCCATCCCAAAATACTCACTCCCCATCCCAAAATATTTAACCACATCCCAAAATAATGACTCCCCATCCCAAAATACTCACAACCTGTCCCTAAATACACACTGCCCCATCCCAAAATATTCATTGCCCCATCCAAAAATACTCACTCCCCATCCCAAATTACTCACACCACATCCCAAAATATTCACTCCCCATCCCAAGATTGTCACTCCCCATCCCAAAAAACTCACTCCCCATCCAAAAATACTCCCCATCCCAAAAAACTCACTCCCCATCCCAAAATATTCACTCTCCATCACATAATGTTTACTCCCCCATCCCAAAATACTCAATCCCCATCGCAAAATATACACTCCCCATCCCAAAATACTCACTAGCCCATCCCAAAATACTCACTCCCCATCCCAAAATACTCACAGCCCATCCCAAAATACTCACTCCCCATCCCAAAATACTCACTCCCCATCCCAAAATACTCACTCTACATCCCAAAATACTCCCTCCCCTTCCCAAAATACTCACTTCACCATTCCCAAAATATACACTCCCCATCCCAAGATTCTCACTCCCCATCCCCAAAAACTCACTCCCCATCCCAAAAAACTCACTCCCCATCCCAAAAACTCACTCCCCATCCCAAAATATTCACTCGACATCCCAAACTGTTTACTCCCCCATCCCAAAATACTCAATCCCCATCGCAAAATATACACTCCCCATCCCAAAATACTCACTAGCCCATCCCAAAATACTCACTCCCCATCCCAAATATTCACAACCTATTCCAAAATAATCACTCTCTATCCCAAAATTTTCAGACCCATTCCAAAATATTCACACCCATCCCAATATATTCACTACCCCATCCCAATATATTCACTCCCCATCCCAAAATATTCACTCACCATTCCAAAATACTGTCCCCATTCCGAAATACTCACTCCCCATCCCAAAATATACACTCTCCATCCCAAAATATTCACTCACCTTCCCAGAATACTAACTCCCCATCCCAAAATACTCACTATCCAGCACAAATTATTCACTCCTCCATCCCAGAATCCTCACTCCCATCCCAAAATACACACTTCACATCCCAAAATACACACCTGATCCCAAAATAATATCTCCCCTTCCTAAAATAGTCACTCTCCATCCCAATATAATCATGCCCCATCCCAAAATACTCACTCCCCAACCCAAAATATTCACTCCCCATCCCAAGATTCTCACTCACTGTCCCAAAACACTCACTCCCCATCCCAATATACTCCCTCCCCATAATAGTCACCCGATCCCAAAATACTCACTCCCCATCCCAAAATACTCACTCTCCATCCCAAAATACTCCCTCCCCTTCCCAAAATACTCACTTCACCATTCCCAAAATATACACTCCCCATCCCAAGATTCTCACTCCCCATCCCAAAATACTCACTCCCCATCCCAAAATACTCACTCCCCATCCCAAAAACTCACTCCCCATCCCAAAATATTCACTCGACATCCCAAACTGTTTACTCCCCCATCCCAAAATACTCAATCCCCATCGCAAAATATACACTCCCCATCCCAAAATACTCACTAGCCCATCCCAAAATACTCACTCCCCATCCCAAATATTCACAACCTATTCCAAAATAATCACTCTCTATCCCAAAATTTTCAGACCCATTCCAAAATATTCACACCCATCCCAATATATTCACTACCCCATCCCAATATATTCACTCCCCATCCCAAAATATTCACTCACCATTCCAAAATACTGTCCCCATTCCGAAATACTCGCTCCCCATCCCAAAATATACACTCTCCATCCCAAAATATTCACTCACCTTCCCAGAATACTAACTCCCCATCCCAAAATACTCACTATCCAGCACAAATTATTCACTCCTCCATCCCAGAATCCTCACTCCCATCCCAAAATACACACTTCACATCCCAAAATACACACCTGATCCCAAAATAATCTCTCCCCTTCCTAAAATAGTCACTCTCCATCCCAATATAATCATGCCCCATCCCAAAATACTCACTCCCCAACCCAAAATATTCACTCCCCATCCCAAGATTCTCACTCACTGTCCCAAAACACTCACTCCCCATCCCAATATACTCCCTCCCCATAATAGTCACCCGATCCCAAAATACTCACTCCCCATCCCAAAATATTCACACCCCATCCCAAAATTTTCACTCCTCATCCCAAAATATTCACTCCCCCATCCCAAAATATTCACCCCAGCCCAAAATATTCACTCCCAATCCCAAAATATTCACTCCCCCATCCCAAAATATTCACTCCCTCAATCCCAAAATACTCACTCCTCTATCTCAAAACACTCACTCCCCATCCCAAAATATTCAACCACATCACAAAATAATGACACCCCATCCCAAAATACTCACTCCCCATCCCAAAATATTTACACCCCATCCCAAAATTTTCACTCCTCATCCCAAAATATTCACTCCCCCATCCCAAAATACTCATTCCCCATCCCAAGATTCTCACTCCCCATCCCAAGTTCTCAGTCACCAGCCCAAAATATTTACTCACCCCATCCCAAAATACTCACTCCCCATCCCAAAATATTCGCTCCCCATCCCAAAATATTCACTCCCTCAATCCCAAAATACTCACTCCCCATCCCAAAATACTCACTCCCCACCCCAAAATATTCAACCACATCCCAAAATAATGACACCACATCCCAAAATACTCACACCTTATCCCAAAATACACACTCCCCTGTCCCAAAATACTAACTCCCCATCCCAAAATATTTAACCACATCCCAAAATAATGACTCCCCATCCCAAAATACTCACAACCTATCCCTAAATACGCACTGCCCCATCCCAAAATATTCATTGCCCCATCCCAAAATACTCACTCCCATCCCAAAATACTCACTCCCCATCCCAAAATACTCACTCCCCATCCCAAAATATTCACTCCCAATCCAGATATACTCTCCCCATCCCAAAATATTCACTCTCCATCCCAAGATTCTCACTCCACTTCCCTAAATGCTCACTCCCCATGCCAAAATATTCACTCCCCAATCCCCAAATACAAACTCTCCATCGTTCCTGGGAGGACTGGAGGTAGATAAACAATGGCAAACATTTAAAGATAGAATGACAAAATTGCAAAAATTGTTTATACCAATCTGGCATAAAAGGAAATCTAAAAAGGTGACTCAACCGTGGATAACAGGGGAAATTAGAGACAGCATAAAATCCAAAGATAGGGCGTATAAAATAGCCAAAAAAAGCGCCAGAGCGGAAGATTGGGAACAGTTTAAGATAGAGCAAAGGAGGGCAAAGGGCATAATCAAGAGGGGCAAAATAGCTTACGAAAACAAGCTGGCGGAAAATATAAAAACTAACTCCAAAAGCTTTTATAAGTATATCAAAAGGAAAAGACTGGTGAAAACCAAAGTTGGTCCATTGCAGTCAGATACGGGGGAATATATAATGGGAAATAAGGAAATGGCAGATCAACTAAATGCATACTTTGGGTCAGTCTTTACGAAGGAAGACACAAAAAACCTCCCTGGGATATCGGGAAAAATAGGGACATTGGCAAAGGAGGAACTGACGCAAATCAATATCTCTAAGGATATGGTGTTAAGGAAGCTAAAGGGATTGAAGGTGGACAAATCCCCAGGGCCTGATAACATGCATCCTAGGGTACTGAAGGAGGTGGCCCTAGAGATAGCGGATGCACTAAGGATGATTTTTCAGAATTCATTAGACTCGGGAACAGTGCCGATGGATTGGAGGGTAGCTAACGTTACCCCACTATTCAAAAAGGGGGGTAGGGAAAAAGCAGGTAATTACAGACCTGTAAGCCTTACATCAGTTGTGGGCAAAATGCTGGAGTCCATCATTAAGGATGAAATAGCGGAGCACTTAGCAAATGGGGACAGGATAGGACAGAGTCAACATGGATTTACAAAGGGTAAATCGTGCTTGACTAATCTATTGGAATTTTTTGAGGGAGTAACTGGTAGAATAGATGGGGGAGAGCCAGTAGATGTGGTGTACCTGGACTTCCAAAAGGCCTTCGATAAGGTCCCACATAAAAGATTAGCATGGAAAATTGAGGCTCATGGGATAAAGGGGAAAGTTTTGGCGTGGATAGGGAACTGGCTGTCAGATAGAAAACAGAGAGTTGGAATAAACGGCTCATTTTCTGAATGGCAGGCAGTAACAAGTGGGGTACCACAGGGATCTGTCCTGGGCCCCCAGCTGTTCACAATTTACATTAATGACCTGGATCAGGGAGTCGGATGCAGCATTTCCAAATTTGCAGACGACACTAAACTAGGAGGGGGGGTGGGCTCAGAGGAAGAGACCAGGAAGCTCCAGAGCGATTTGGACAGACTGGGCGATTGGGCGGATAAATGGCAGATGCACTATAATGTGGACAAGTGCGAAGTTATCCACCTTGGGTGCAGGAACGGGAGGGCAAATTATTATTTAAATGGCAATAGATTGGGAGAGGGGGAAGTACAGAGAGACCTGGGTGTTCTTGTACACCAGTCACTGAAGGCGAGCATGCAGGTGCAACAGGCGGTCAAGAAGGCAAACGGTATGCTGGCCTTCATAGCAAAAGGGTTAGAATACAGGAACAGGGATACCTTGCTGCAGCTGTACAGGGCACTGGTGAGACCACACCTCGAGTACTGTGTACAGTTTTGGTCGCCTCATCTGAGGAAGGATGTTCTTGCCATGGAGGGGGTGCAGCGGCGATTCACCAGGCTGATACCAGGAATGGCGGGAATGACCTATGAGGAGAGACTATGTAGTTTAGGGATGTACACACTGGAGTTTAGAAGATTGAGAGGGGACCTCATAGAAGTGTATAAAATTCTGACAGGTCTAGACAGACTGGATGCAGAAGGAATGTTTCCCTTGGCGGGTGAGAACAGAACTAGAGGACATAATTTAAGGATAAGGGCTAAACCATTTAGGACAGAGATGAGGGGGAATTTCTTCACTCAGAGAGTGGTGAACCTGTGGAACTCATTGCCACAGAGGGCAGTGTACGCCAGCTCATTAAATATATTTAAGAGGGAATTAGATATATTTCTACGGGCAAAAGGGGTTAAGGGTTACGGAGAGAAGGCGGGGACGGGATACTGAATTAAAAGATCAGCCATGATCTCATCGAATGGCGGAGCAGGCACGAAGGGCCGAATGGCCTACTCCTGCTCCTATCTTCTATGCATCTATGTATCCCAAAATATCACTCTCCATCCCAAAATACTCACTCCCCATCCCAAAATACTCACTACCCACCCCAAAATACTAATTCTGTCCCAAAATACTCACTCCCATCCCAAAATACTCACTCCCCACCCAAAATACTCACGCTCCATCCCAAAATGCTCCCTCCCCATCCCAAAATACTCACTCCACCTTTCCCAAAATATACACTCCCCATCCCAAAGTACTCACACCACATCCCAAAATATTCACTCCCCATCCCAAGATTCTCACTCCCCATCCCAAAAAACTCACTCCCCATCCCAAAATACCCCCATCCCAAAAAACACAATCCCCATCCCAAAATAATGACACCCATCCCAAAATACTCACACCCTATCCCAAAATATTCATGCCCCATCCCAAAATATTCACACGTTATCCCAAAATACACACTCCCCTATCCCAAAATGCTAACTCCCCATCCCAAAATATTTAACCACATCCCAAAATAATCACTCCCCATCCCAAAATGCTCACAACCTATCCCTAAATACACACTGCCCCATCCCAAAATACTCATTGCCCCATCCCAAAATATTCACTCCCCATCCCAATATACCACTCCCCCATCACAAAATACTTACTCCCCCATCCCAAAATATTCACTCCGAATCCAAATATACTCTGCCCATCCCAAAATATTCACTCCCCATCCCAATATTCTCACTCCACATCCCAAAATGCTCACTCCCCATGCCAAAATATTCACTCCCCAATCCCCAAATACAAACTCTCCATCCCAAAATATTCACTCCCAATCCCAAAATATTCACTCTCCATCCCAAAATACTCTCTCCATCCCAAAATCTTCACTGCTCCATCCCAAAATACTCACTCCCCATCCCAAAATACACACTCCGCATCCCAAAATACTCACTCCCCATCCCAAAATATTCACTACCCACCCCAGAATACTAATTCTATCCAATACTCACTCCCATCCCAAAATACTCACTCCCCACCCAAAATACTCACTCCACCTTTCCCAAAATATACACTCCCCATCCCAAAATACTCACACCACATCCCAAAATATTCACTCCCCATCCCAAGATTCTCACTCCCCATCCCAAAAAACTCACTCCCTATCCCAAAATACTCCCCATCCCAAAAAATTCACTCCCCATCCCAAAATACTCACTCCCCCATCCCAAAATATTCGCTCCCCATCCCAAAATATTCGCTCCCTCAATCCCAAAATACTCACTCCCCTATCTCAAAATATTCACTCCCCATCCCAAAATATTCAACCACATCACAAAATAATGACACCCCATCCCAAAATACTCACTCCCCATCCCAAAATATTTACACCCCATCCCAAAATTTTCACTCCTCATCCCAAAATATTCACTCCCCCATCCCAAAATACTCATTCCCCATCCCAAGATTCTCACTCCCCATCCCAAGTTCTCAGTCACCAGCCCAAAATATTTACTCACCCCATCCCAAAATACTCACTCCCCCATCCCAAAATATTCGCTCCCCATCCCAAAATATTCACTCCCTCAATCCCAAAATACTCACTCCCCATCCCAAAATACTCACTCCCCACCCCAAAATATTCAACCACATCCCAAAATAATGACACCACATCCCAAAATACTCACACCATATCCCAAAATATTCACGCCCATCCCAAAATATTCACACCTTATCCCAAAATACACACTCCCCTGTCCCAAAATACTAACTCCCCATCCCAAAATAGAAACATAGAAACATAGAGATAGGAACAGGAGTAGGCCATTCGGCCCTTCGCGCCTGCTCCGCCATTCAATGAGATCATGGCTGATCTTCGTCTGAGATCATAGCTGATCTTACCAGTTCAGTACCCCGTCCCCGCCTTTTCTCCGTAACCCTTAATCCCCTTAGCCTTCAGAAATATATCCAATTCTCTCTTGAAAATATTTATTGAATTAGCCTTCACAGCCCTCTGTGGCAGGGAATTCCACAGGCTCACCACTCTTTGAGTGAAGAAATTCTTCCTCATCTCTGTTTTAAATGATTTGCCCGCTATTTTTAGACTGTGGCCCCTGGTTCTGTGCTCCCCGGCCATTGGAAACATTCTCTCTGAATTCAGCCTGTCCAGGCCTGCCATAATTTTATATGTTTCGATGAGATCCCCTCTCAATCTTCTAAACTCCAGTGAGTACAAGCCCAAACTATTTAATCTCTCTTCGTAGGTCATTCCCGCCATTCCAGGTATCAGCCTGGTGAATCGCCGTTGCACTCTTTCCATGGCAAGAACATCCTTCCGCAGATGGGGCGACCAAAACTGTACACAATACTCCAGATGCGGTCTCACCAGCACCTTGTACAGCTGTAGTAAGGTATCCCTATTCCTATACTCGAACCCCCTTGATATGAAGGCCAACATACCATTTGCCTTCTTAATTGCCTGTTGCACCTGCATGCTCTCCTTCAGTGACTGGTGCACAAGAACACCCAGGTCCCTCTGCACTTCCCCATCTCCCAATCTATTGCCATTTAGATAATAATCTACCCTCCTGTTTTTACCCCCAAAGTGGATAACCTCGCATTTATCCACATTATAGTGCATCTGCCACGTATCCGCCCATTCCCCCAACCTGTCCAAATCGCACTGTAGCCTCCTGACATCCTCATCAGAGCCCACCCCTCCTCCTAGTTTAGTGTCATCAGCGAATTTGGAAATATTGCATCCAATTCCCTGATCCAGATCATTTATATATATTGTGAACAGCTGGGGTCCCAGGACAGATCCTTGCGGCACCCCGCTGGTCACTGCCTGCCACTCCGAAAACGAGCCATTTATTCCAACTCTCTGTTTTCTATCCGCCAGCCAGTTCTCTATCCACGTTAATACTTTGCCCCCAATCCCATGAGCCTTAATTTTGCATGATAATCTTTTGTGTGGAACCTTATCGAAGGCTTTCTGGAAGTCAAGGTACACCACATCCACTGGCTCTCCCCCATCTATTTTACCAGTTACTTCCTCAAAAAATTCCAGCAGATTAGTCAAACACGATTTACCCTTTGTAAATCCATGTTGACTCTGTCCGATCCTTTCCCCATTTGTCAAGTGCTCCGCTATTTTATCCTTAATAATGGACTCTAGCATTCTGCCCACAACCGATGTAAGGCTTACTGGTCTATAATTCCCTGCTTTCTCTCTACCCCCCTTTTTAAATATTGGGGTAACATTAGCTACCCTCCAATCCACGGGTACTGTTCCCGAGTCAATGGAGTTCCGGAAGATGATCCTTAGAGCATCTGCTATCTCCAGGGCCACCTCCTTAAGTACCCTAGGATGTAGTTTATCAGGCCCCGGGGATTTGTCGGCCTTCAGTCCCCTCAACTTACCCAACACCATATCCCTAGAGATACTAATTTCTGTCAGCTCCTCCCTCTCATTAGTCCCTATGTTTGCCGATATTCCTGGGAGGTTATTTGTGTCCTCCTTTGTGAATACAGAACCAAAGTATGAGTTTAATTGGTCTGCCATTTCCTTATTCTCCATTATATATTCTCCCGAATCGGACTGCAAGGGACCGACTTGGGATTTTACCAGTCTTTTCCTCCTGATATACCGATAAAAGCTTTTGCAGTCTGTCTTTATGTCTGCTGCAAGTTTACTTTCGTATTCTATTTTCCCCTTCCTGATTAATCCCTTTGTCCTCTTTTGCTGTATCCTGTACTGCCCCCAATCTTCCGGTCTGGTGCTTTTTTTTGCCAGTTGATATGCCCTTTTTTTTGATTTTATGCTGTCCCTAATTTCCCTCGTTATCCACGGTTGAGTCACCTTTTTAGGTTTATTTTTATGCCAAACCGGTATAAACATGTTCTGGAATTCTTCCATTCTATCTTTGAATGCTTGCCATTGTCTCTCCACTGTCAATCCCCCCAGAAACACCACCCAATCAATCTTACCCAATTCCCGTCTCATACCCTCGTAATTCCCTTTATTTAAGTTCTGGACCTTCGTCTCTGATTCAATTTCCTCACTCTCCATCTCGACTGAGAGCTCGATCATATTATGATCGCTCTGACCCAAGGGGCCTCGTACAAGAAGATTGCTGATAAGTCCCTTCTCATTGCACAATACCCAGTCTAAAATGGCCTGATCTCGAGTCGGCTCCTCGACATATTGGTCCAGATAACCGTCCCGAAAACATTCCAGGAATTCCTCCTCCTCAGAATTTTTACTAATTTGGGTAGTCCAATCAATATGTAAATTAAAGTCACCTATGATGACAGCTGTGCTCTTATCGCACGCTTCTCTAATTTCCCTTTTTATGCCTTCCCTCACCTCCATATTACTATTTGGAGGCCTATATATCACACCCACTAACGTTTTCCTCCCCTTGCTATTTCTCATTTCTACCCATACAGATTCCGTTTCATCCGAGTTAATATCCTTCCATTCCATTGCATTAATCCCCTCCTTTACCAGCAATGCTACCCCACCTCCCCTACCTTTTTGCCGATCCTTCCTAAATATTGTATATCCCTGGATTAACATCCAGTTCCAGAACTTAACAGTTCCCAGCCTTGCCCACCCTGCAGCCACGTTTCTGTAATCCCAATCAAATCATACTTGTTTACCTCTATTTCCACAACTAATTCATCCACCTTGTTCCTAATGCTTCTAGCATTAAGATACAAAGCCTTCAGGCTTGCTTTTTTCACACTCTCATTATGAATTAGTTTGGCCCTTTGTGTTTCTCTCATTTGCTTATTGCTTCTCACCTTTCTACCATCTATTTCTGACTTCATATGACTTCCCTCTTTTCCACTACCTAGGTTCCCATCCCCCTGCCAAATTAGTTTAAATCCTCCCGAACCGCCCTAGAAAATATTACCCCGAGGGCATCGGCTCCCTCACAGTTCAGGTGTAGACCGTCCCCTTGGTACAGGTCACTCCTCCCCAAGAACTGGTTCCAATGCCTCAAGAATTTAAATCCCTCTCCCTTGCACCACTGCTCAAGCCACGTATTTAGCTTATCTATCTTACTCTCTCTAAACTTATTAGCTCGCGGCACTGGTAGCAATCCAGAGATTACTACCTTTGAGGTCCTACTTTTCAATTTAGCTCCTAACTCCCTAAATTCAGCTTGTAGGACCTCCTCCCTCTTTTTACCTACATTGTTGGTACCTACATGTACCACGACAACTGGCTGATCCCCCTCCCCCTTCAGAATGCTCTGCACCCGCTCCGAGACATCCTTGACCCTTGCACCAGGGAGGCAACATACCATCTTGGAGTCTCGGTCTCGGCCACAGAAACTCCTATCTATCCCCCTTACAATTGAATCCCCTATCACTATAGCCCTATCCCTCTTTTTCCCGCCCTTCTGTGCAGCAGAGCCAGTCATGGTGCCCTGAACCTGGCTGCTGGTGCCTTCCCCTGATAAGTCATCTCCCCCAACAGTACCCAAAACGGTAAACCTGTTTTGGAGGGAGATGACCGCAGGTGACTCCTGCACTACCTTCCTGCCTTTACCCTGCCTTTTGGTCACCCATTTACTGTCTGAGCTAGCCTTTACCTGCGGTGTGACCAACTCACTGAATGTGCTATCCACAACATCCTCAGCATCGCGTATGCTCCAGAGTGAGTCCATTCGCAGCTCCAGCGCCGCCATGCGGTCCGCTAGGAGCTGCAGCTGGACACACTTCCTGCACACATAGTTGTCAGGGACAGTGTCCCTGATTTCCCACATGGCACAGGAGGAGCATGACACGGGTCTGAGCTGCCCTTCCATGACTTAACCCTTACAATACCTTTTTATTTACTACGATTTAGCTTAATTATTGAATTCTACTTAGAATAAGTTTGTGAAAGTACTCACCAACCAGTCACCTACCTGTTTTCTGGTGTTGTATTTTCACTGCCGCCTCCTGTCCTGGAACCTTTTCCACCTAGGTTAGGCTCCTGAAATAAAATAAATTGAACCTACCTTTTCAACTTCCCCTAACCCCTAAAAGGTTAGAGGAGGTGGAAGGGTGGGAGACACTACACTGTAGTGTTTCAGGTTTAGCAACAGCTCCACCTATATAAGAGTTACTGGCCTCCTGCTCTCCCGACTGCACCAGCTGCTCCCTGGTGACGTCACACACTGATTACTATTTACCCCTCTCCTCTGCTGTTGATTTGGTATGCCTCGCAACTGCCGCCGGTTTTTAAGCCGGGCTCCTCCTCGCTGCTCTCTGCTGCTCCGAGTGGTCGGGCCTCGCAACTGCCGCCGGTTTTTAAGCCGGGCTCCTCCTCGCTGCTCTCTGCTGCTCCGAGTGGTCGGGCCTCGCAACTGCCGCCGGTTTTTAAGCCGGGCTCCTCCTCGCTGCTCTCTGCTGCTCCGAGTGGTCGGGCCTCGCAACTGCCGCCGGTTTTTAAGTCGGGCTCCTCCTCGCTGCTCTCTGCTGCTCCGAGTGGTCGGGCCTCGCAACTGCCGCCGGTTTTTAAGCCGGGCTCCTCCTCGCTGCTCTCTGCTGCTCCGAGTGGTCGGGCCTCGCAACTGCCGCCGGTTTTTAAGCCGGGCTCCTCCTCGCTGCTCTCTGCTGCTCCGACCTACTCACAACCTATCCCTAAATACACACTGCCCCATCCCAAAATACTCATTGCCCCATCCCAAAATATTCACTCCCCATCCCAATATACCACTCCCCCATCACAAAATACTTACTCCCCCATCCCAAAATATTCACTCCGAATCCAAATATACTCTGCCCATCCCAAAATATTCACTCCCCATCCCAATATTCTCACTCCACATCCCAAAATGCTCACTCCCCATGCCAAAATATTCACTCCCCAATCCCCAAATACAAACTCTCCATCCCAAAATATTCACTCCCAATCCCAAAATATTCACTCTCCATCCCAAAATACTCTCTCCATCCCAAAATCTTCACTGCTCCATCCCAAAATACTCACTCCCCATCCCAAAATACACACTCCGCATCCCAAAATACTCACTCCCCATCCCAAAATATTCACTACCCACCCCAGAATACTAATTCTATCCAATACTCACTCCCATCCCAAAATACTCACTCCCCACCCAAAATACTCACTCCACCTTTCCCAAAATATACACTCCCCATCCCAAAATACTCACACCACATCCCAAAATATTCACTCCCCATCCCAAGATTCTCACTCCCCATCCCAAAAAACTCACTCCCTATCCCAAAATACTCCCCATCCCAAAAAATTCACTCCCCATCCCAAAATACTCACTCCCCCATCCCAAAATATTCGCTCCCCATCCCAAAATATTCGCTCCCTCAATCCCAAAATACTCACTCCCCTATCTCAAAATATTCACTCCCCATCCCAAAATATTCAACCACATCACAAAATAATGACACCCCATCCCAAAATACTCACTCCCCATCCCAAAATATTTACACCCCATCCCAAAATTTTCACTCCTCATCCCAAAATATTCACTCCCCCATCCCAAAATACTCATTCCCCATCCCAAGATTCTCACTCCCCATCCCAAGTTCTCAGTCACCAGCCCAAAATATTTACTCACCCCATCCCAAAATACTCACTCCCCCATCCCAAAATATTCGCTCCCCATCCCAAAATATTCACTCCCTCAATCCCAAAATACTCACTCCCCATCCCAAAATACTCACTCCCCACCCCAAAATATTCAACCA
Source organism: Somniosus microcephalus (assembly GCF_052327205.1). Lineage (NCBI taxonomy): Eukaryota > Metazoa > Chordata > Chondrichthyes > Squaliformes > Somniosidae > Somniosus > Somniosus microcephalus. The sequence goes on from NC_141002.1 coordinate 3,190,547, forward strand.
CATCCCAAAATAATGACACCACATCCCAAAATACTCACACCATATCCCAAAATATTCACGCCCATCCCAAAATATTCACACCTTATCCCAAAATACACACTCCCCTGTCCCAAAATACTAACTCCCCATCCCAAAATAGAAACATAGAAACATAGAGATAGGAACAGGAGTAGGCCATTCGGCCCTTCGCGCCTGCTCCGCCATTCAATGAGATCATGGCTGATCTTCGTCTGAGATCATAGCTGATCTTACCAGTTCAGTACCCCGTCCCCGCCTTTTCTCCGTAACCCTTAATCCCCTTAGCCTTCAGAAATATATCCAATTCTCTCTTGAAAATATTTATTGAATTAGCCTTCACAGCCCTCTGTGGCAGGGAATTCCACAGGCTCACCACTCTTTGAGTGAAGAAATTCTTCCTCATCTCTGTTTTAAATGATTTGCCCGCTATTTTTAGACTGTGGCCCCTGGTTCTGTGCTCCCCGGCCATTGGAAACATTCTCTCTGAATTCAGCCTGTCCAGGCCTGCCATAATTTTATATGTTTCGATGAGATCCCCTCTCAATCTTCTAAACTCCAGTGAGTACAAGCCCAAACTATTTAATCTCTCTTCGTAGGTCATTCCCGCCATTCCAGGTATCAGCCTGGTGAATCGCCGTTGCACTCTTTCCATGGCAAGAACATCCTTCCGCAGATGGGGCGACCAAAACTGTACACAATACTCCAGATGCGGTCTCACCAGCACCTTGTACAGCTGTAGTAAGGTATCCCTATTCCTATACTCGAACCCCCTTGATATGAAGGCCAACATACCATTTGCCTTCTTAATTGCCTGTTGCACCTGCATGCTCTCCTTCAGTGACTGGTGCACAAGAACACCCAGGTCCCTCTGCACTTCCCCATCTCCCAATCTATTGCCATTTAGATAATAATCTACCCTCCTGTTTTTACCCCCAAAGTGGATAACCTCGCATTTATCCACATTATAGTGCATCTGCCACGTATCCGCCCATTCCCCCAACCTGTCCAAATCGCACTGTAGCCTCCTGACATCCTCATCAGAGCCCACCCCTCCTCCTAGTTTAGTGTCATCAGCGAATTTGGAAATATTGCATCCAATTCCCTGATCCAGATCATTTATATATATTGTGAACAGCTGGGGTCCCAGGACAGATCCTTGCGGCACCCCGCTGGTCACTGCCTGCCACTCCGAAAACGAGCCATTTATTCCAACTCTCTGTTTTCTATCCGCCAGCCAGTTCTCTATCCACGTTAATACTTTGCCCCCAATCCCATGAGCCTTAATTTTGCATGATAATCTTTTGTGTGGAACCTTATCGAAGGCTTTCTGGAAGTCAAGGTACACCACATCCACTGGCTCTCCCCCATCTATTTTACCAGTTACTTCCTCAAAAAATTCCAGCAGATTAGTCAAACACGATTTACCCTTTGTAAATCCATGTTGACTCTGTCCGATCCTTTCCCCATTTGTCAAGTGCTCCGCTATTTTATCCTTAATAATGGACTCTAGCATTCTGCCCACAACCGATGTAAGGCTTACTGGTCTATAATTCCCTGCTTTCTCTCTACCCCCCTTTTTAAATATTGGGGTAACATTAGCTACCCTCCAATCCACGGGTACTGTTCCCGAGTCAATGGAGTTCCGGAAGATGATCCTTAGAGCATCTGCTATCTCCAGGGCCACCTCCTTAAGTACCCTAGGATGTAGTTTATCAGGCCCCGGGGATTTGTCGGCCTTCAGTCCCCTCAACTTACCCAACACCATATCCCTAGAGATACTAATTTCTGTCAGCTCCTCCCTCTCATTAGTCCCTATGTTTGCCGATATTCCTGGGAGGTTATTTGTGTCCTCCTTTGTGAATACAGAACCAAAGTATGAGTTTAATTGGTCTGCCATTTCCTTATTCTCCATTATATATTCTCCCGAATCGGACTGCAAGGGACCGACTTGGGATTTTACCAGTCTTTTCCTCCTGATATACCGATAAAAGCTTTTGCAGTCTGTCTTTATGTCTGCTGCAAGTTTACTTTCGTATTCTATTTTCCCCTTCCTGATTAATCCCTTTGTCCTCTTTTGCTGTATCCTGTACTGCCCCCAATCTTCCGGTCTGGTGCTTTTTTTTGCCAGTTGATATGCCCTTTTTTTTGATTTTATGCTGTCCCTAATTTCCCTCGTTATCCACGGTTGAGTCACCTTTTTAGGTTTATTTTTATGCCAAACCGGTATAAACATGTTCTGGAATTCTTCCATTCTATCTTTGAATGCTTGCCATTGTCTCTCCACTGTCAATCCCCCCAGAAACACCACCCAATCAATCTTACCCAATTCCCGTCTCATACCCTCGTAATTCCCTTTATTTAAGTTCTGGACCTTCGTCTCTGATTCAATTTCCTCACTCTCCATCTCGACTGAGAGCTCGATCATATTATGATCGCTCTGACCCAAGGGGCCTCGTACAAGAAGATTGCTGATAAGTCCCTTCTCATTGCACAATACCCAGTCTAAAATGGCCTGATCTCGAGTCGGCTCCTCGACATATTGGTCCAGATAACCGTCCCGAAAACATTCCAGGAATTCCTCCTCCTCAGAATTTTTACTAATTTGGGTAGTCCAATCAATATGTAAATTAAAGTCACCTATGATGACAGCTGTGCTCTTATCGCACGCTTCTCTAATTTCCCTTTTTATGCCTTCCCTCACCTCCATATTACTATTTGGAGGCCTATATATCACACCCACTAACGTTTTCCTCCCCTTGCTATTTCTCATTTCTACCCATACAGATTCCGTTTCATCCGAGTTAATATCCTTCCATTCCATTGCATTAATCCCCTCCTTTACCAGCAATGCTACCCCACCTCCCCTACCTTTTTGCCGATCCTTCCTAAATATTGTATATCCCTGGATTAACATCCAGTTCCAGAACTTAACAGTTCCCAGCCTTGCCCACCCTGCAGCCACGTTTCTGTAATCCCAATCAAATCATACTTGTTTACCTCTATTTCCACAACTAATTCATCCACCTTGTTCCTAATGCTTCTAGCATTAAGATACAAAGCCTTCAGGCTTGCTTTTTTCACACTCTCATTATGAATTAGTTTGGCCCTTTGTGTTTCTCTCATTTGCTTATTGCTTCTCACCTTTCTACCATCTATTTCTGACTTCATATGACTTCCCTCTTTTCCACTACCTAGGTTCCCATCCCCCTGCCAAATTAGTTTAAATCCTCCCGAACCGCCCTAGAAAATATTACCCCGAGGGCATCGGCTCCCTCACAGTTCAGGTGTAGACCGTCCCCTTGGTACAGGTCACTCCTCCCCAAGAACTGGTTCCAATGCCTCAAGAATTTAAATCCCTCTCCCTTGCACCACTGCTCAAGCCACGTATTTAGCTTATCTATCTTACTCTCTCTAAACTTATTAGCTCGCGGCACTGGTAGCAATCCAGAGATTACTACCTTTGAGGTCCTACTTTTCAATTTAGCTCCTAACTCCCTAAATTCAGCTTGTAGGACCTCCTCCCTCTTTTTACCTACATTGTTGGTACCTACATGTACCACGACAACTGGCTGATCCCCCTCCCCCTTCAGAATGCTCTGCACCCGCTCCGAGACATCCTTGACCCTTGCACCAGGGAGGCAACATACCATCTTGGAGTCTCGGTCTCGGCCACAGAAACTCCTATCTATCCCCCTTACAATTGAATCCCCTATCACTATAGCCCTATCCCTCTTTTTCCCGCCCTTCTGTGCAGCAGAGCCAGTCATGGTGCCCTGAACCTGGCTGCTGGTGCCTTCCCCTGATAAGTCATCTCCCCCAACAGTACCCAAAACGGTAAACCTGTTTTGGAGGGAGATGACCGCAGGTGACTCCTGCACTACCTTCCTGCCTTTACCCTGCCTTTTGGTCACCCATTTACTGTCTGAGCTAGCCTTTACCTGCGGTGTGACCAACTCACTGAATGTGCTATCCACAACATCCTCAGCATCGCGTATGCTCCAGAGTGAGTCCATTCGCAGCTCCAGCGCCGCCATGCGGTCCGCTAGGAGCTGCAGCTGGACACACTTCCTGCACACATAGTTGTCAGGGACAGTGTCCCTGATTTCCCACATGGCACAGGAGGAGCATGACACGGGTCTGAGCTGCCCTTCCATGACTTAACCCTTACAATACCTTTTTATTTACTACGATTTAGCTTAATTATTGAATTCTACTTAGAATAAGTTTGTGAAAGTACTCACCAACCAGTCACCTACCTGTTTTCTGGTGTTGTATTTTCACTGCCGCCTCCTGTCCTGGAACCTTTTCCACCTAGGTTAGGCTCCTGAAATAAAATAAATTGAACCTACCTTTTCAACTTCCCCTAACCCCTAAAAGGTTAGAGGAGGTGGAAGGGTGGGAGACACTACACTGTAGTGTTTCAGGTTTAGCAACAGCTCCACCTATATAAGAGTTACTGGCCTCCTGCTCTCCCGACTGCACCAGCTGCTCCCTGGTGACGTCACACACTGATTACTATTTACCCCTCTCCTCTGCTGTTGATTTGGTATGCCTCGCAACTGCCGCCGGTTTTTAAGCCGGGCTCCTCCTCGCTGCTCTCTGCTGCTCCGAGTGGTCGGGCCTCGCAACTGCCGCCGGTTTTTAAGCCGGGCTCCTCCTCGCTGCTCTCTGCTGCTCCGAGTGGTCGGGCCTCGCAACTGCCGCCGGTTTTTAAGCCGGGCTCCTCCTCGCTGCTCTCTGCTGCTCCGAGTGGTCGGGCCTCGCAACTGCCGCCGGTTTTTAAGTCGGGCTCCTCCTCGCTGCTCTCTGCTGCTCCGAGTGGTCGGGCCTCGCAACTGCCGCCGGTTTTTAAGCCGGGCTCCTCCTCGCTGCTCTCTGCTGCTCCGAGTGGTCGGGCCTCGCAACTGCCGCCGGTTTTTAAGCCGGGCTCCTCCTCGCTGCTCTCTGCTGCTCCGACCTACTCACAACCTATCCCTAAATACACACTGCCCCATCCCAAAATATTCATTGTCCCATCCCAAAATACTCACTCCCATCCCAAAATACTCACTCCCCCATCCCAAAATACTCACTCCCCATCCCAAAATATTCACTCCCAATCCAGATATACTCTCCCCATCCCAAAATATTCACTCTCCATCCCAAGATTCTCACTCCACTTCCCTAAATGCTCACTCCCTATGCCAAAATATTCACTCCCCAATCCCCAAATACAAACTCTCCATCCCAAAATATCACTCTCCATCCCAAAATACTCACTCCCCATCCCAAAATACTCACTCCCCATCCCAAAATATTCACTACCCACCCCAAAATACTAATTCTGTCCCAGAATACTCACTCCCATCCCAAAATACTCACTCCCCACCCAAAATACTCACGCTCCATCCCAAAATACTCCCTCCCCATCCCAAAATACTCACTCCACCTTTCCCAAAATATACACTCCCCCTCCCAAGGTTCTCACTCCCCATCCCAAAAAAGTCACTCCCCATCCCAAAAAACACAATCCCCATCCCAAAATAATCACTCCCCATCCCAAAATACTCACTCCCCCATCCCAAAATATTCGCTCCCCATCCCAAAATATTCACTCCCTCAATCCCAAAATACTCACTCCCCTATCTCAAAATATTCAACCACATCACAAAACAATGACACCCCATCCCAAAATACTCACTCCCCATCCCAAAATACTCATTCCCCATCCCAAGATTCTCACTCCCCATCCCAAAATTTTCAACCACATCCCAAAATATTCACACCCCATCCCAAAATACTCACACCCTATCCCAAAATATTTACGTCCCATCCCAAAATATTCACACCTTATCCAAAAATACACACTCCCCTATCCCAAAATACCAACTCCCCATCCCAAAATATTTAACCACATCCCAAAATAATGACACCCCATCCCAAAATACTCACAACCTATCCCTAAATACACACTGCCTCATCCCAAAATTCCTATTGCCCCATCCCAAAATACTCACTCCCCCATCCCAAAATATTCACTCCCAATCCAAATATACTCTCCCCATCCCAAAATATTCACTCCCCATCCCAAGATTCTCACTCCACATCCCAAAATGCTCACTCCCCATGCCAAAATATTCACTCCCCAATCCCCAAATGCAAACTCTCCATCCCAAAATATTCACTCCCAATCCCAAAATATTCACTCTCCATCCCAAAATACTCACTCCCCATCCCAAAATACTCACTCCCCATCCCAAAATATTCACTACCCACCCCAAAATACTAATTCTAACCCAAAATACTCACTCCCATCCCAAAATACTCACTCCCCACCAAAATACTCATCTCCATCCCAAAATACTCACTCCACCTTTCCCAAAATATACACTCCCCATCCCAAAATACTCACACGACATCCCAAAATATTCACTCCCCATCCCAATATTGTCACTCCCCATTCCAAAGAACTCACTCCCCATCCCAAAATACTCCCCATCCCAAAAAACTCACTCCCCATCCCAAAATATTCACAACCTATTCCAAAATAATCACTCTCTATCCCAAAATGTTCACTCCACATCCCAAAATATTCACTCCCATCCCAAAATATTCACTCCCCATCCCAAAATATTCACTCTCCATCTCAAAATACTGACTCCCCATCCCAAAATACTGACTCCCCATCCCAAAATATTCATTCCTCCATCCCAAAATCTCTACTGCCCCATCCCAAAATTCTCACTACCCCATCCCAAAATACTGACTCCCCATCCCAAAATATTCACTCCCCATCACAAAATATTCACTAACTATCCCAAAATACTCACTCCCCATCCCAAAATATTCACAAACGATTGCAAAATAATCACACTCCATCCCAAAATATTCACTCCCCATCCTAAAATACTCACTCCCCCTTCCCAAGATACTCACTCCCCATCCCAAATTATTCACTCTCCATCTTAAAATACTCACTCACCATCCCAAAATACTCACTTCCCATCCTCAAATCTTCACTGCTCCATCCCAAAATACTCACACCCCATCCCAAAATACTCACTCCCCATCCCAAATACTCACTTCACCATTCCCAATATACACTCCCCATCCCAAAATACTCACACCACATCCCAAAATATTCACTCCCCATCCCAAGATTCTCACTCCCCATCCCCAAATACTCACTCCCCATCCCAAAAAGCTCCCTCCCCATCCCAAAATGTTTACTCGCCCATCCCAAAATACTCAATCCCCATCGCAAAATATACACTCCCCATCCCAAAATACTCACTAGCCCATCCCAAAATACTCACTTCACATCCCAAATATTCACAAACTATTCCAAAATAGTCACTCTCTATCCCACAATTTTCACACCCCATTCCAAAATATTCACACCCATCCCAAAATATTCACTACCCCATCCCAATATATTCACTCCCCATCCCAAAATATTCACTCACCATTCCAAAATACTGTCCCCATTCCAAAATACTCGCTCCCCATCCCAAAATATACACTCTCCATCCCAAAATATTCACTCGCCCTTCCCAGAATACTAACTCCCCATCCCAAAATACTCACTGTCCAGCACAAAATATTCACTCCTCCATCTCAGAATCCTCACTCCCCATCCCAAAATACACACTTCACATCCCAAAATACTCACCTGATCCAAAAATACTCACCTGATCCCAAAATACTCACCTGATCCCAAAATACACTGTCCCCTTCCTAAAATATTCACTCTCCATCACAATATAATCACGCCCCATCCCAAAATACTGTCCCCATCCCAAAATATTCACTCCCAATCCCAAGATTCTCACTCCCTGTCCAAAACACTCACTCCCCATCCCAATATACTCCCTCCCCATAATAGTCACCCGATCCCAAAATACTCACTCTCCATCCCAAAATACTCATTCCCCATCCCAAGATTCTCACTCCCCCATCCCAAAATACTCACTCCCCCATCCCAAAATATTCGCTCCCCATCCCAAAATATTCACTCCCTCAATCCCAAAATACTCACTCCCGTATCCCAAAATACTCACTCCCCATCCCAAAATATTCAACCACATCCCAAAATAATGACACCCCATCCCAAAATACTCACACCCTATCCCAAAATATTCATGCCCCATCCCAAAATATTCACACCTTATCACAAAATACACACTCCCCTATCCCAAAATACTAACTCCCCATCCCAAAATATTTAACCACATCCCAAAATAATGACTCCCCATCCCAAAATACTCACAAACTATCCCTAAATACACACTGCCCCATCCCAAAATACTCATTGCCCCATCCCAAAATACTCACTCCCCATCCCAAAATACTCACTCCCCCATCCCAAGATTCTCACTCCACATCCCAAAATGCTCACTCCCCATGCCAAAATATACACTCCCCATCCCAAAATATTCACTCTCCATCCCAAAATACTCACTCTCCATCCCAAAATCTTCACTGCTCCATCCCAAAATACTCACTCCCCATCCCAAAATACTCACTCCCCACCCAAAATACTCACTCTCCATCCCAAAATACTCCCTCCCCATCCCAAAATACTCACTCCACCTTTCCCAAAATATACACTCCCCATGCCAAAATACTCACACCACATCCCAAAATATTCACTCCCCATCCCAAGATTCTCACTCCCCATCCCAAAAAACTCACTCCCCATCCCAAAATACTCCCCATCCCAAAAAACACAATCCCCATCCCAAAATATTCACTCCCCATCCTAAAATACTCACTCCCCAATCCCAAAATACTCACTCCCCATCCCAAAATATTCACAACCCATCCCAAAATTTTCACTCCTCATCCCAAAATATTCACTCCCCATCCCAAAATATACACACCCCAGTCCAAAATTTTCACCTCATCCCAAAATATTCACTCCCCCATCCCAAAATACTCATTCCCCATCCCAAGATTCTCACTCCCCATCCCAAGTTCTCAGTCACCAGCCCAAAATATTTACTCCCCCATCCCAAAATACTCACTCCCCCATCCCAAAATTCACTCCCTCAATCGCAAAATACTCACTCCCCATCCCAAAATACTCACTCCCCACCCCAAAATCTTCAACCACATCCCAAAATAATGACACCCCATCCCAAAATACTCACACCATATCCCAAAATATTCATGCCCCATCCCAAAATACTAACTCCCCATCCCAAAATACTCACTCCCCACCCAAAATACTCACTCTCCATCACAAAATACTTCCTCCCCATCCCAAAATACTCATTCCACCTTTCCCAAAATATATACTCCCCATCCCAAAATACTCACACCACATCCCAAAAAACTCAATCCCCATCCCAAAATATTCACTCCCCGTCCCAAAATACTCACTCCCCCATCCCAAAATATTCACTCCCCATCCCAAAATATTCACTCCCTCAATCCCAAAATACTCACTCCCCTATCTCAAAATACTCACTCCCCATCCCAAAATATTCAACCACATCACAAAATAATGACACCCCATCCCAAAATACTCACACCCTATCCCAAAATATTCACGCCCCATCCCAAAATACTCACTCCCCATCCCAAAATACTCACTCCCCCATCCCAAAATACTCACTCCCCATCCCAAAATATTCACTCCCAATCCAAATATACTCTCCCCATCCCAAAATATTCACTCCTCAACCCAAGATTCTCACTCCACATCCCAAAATGCTCACTCCCCATGCCAAAATATTCACTCCCCAATCCCCAAATACAAACTCTCCATCCCAAAATATTCACTCCCAATCCCAATATCTTCACTGCTCCATCCCAAAATACTCACTCCCAATCCCAAAATATTCACTACCCACCCCAAAATACTAATTATATCCCAAAATACTCACTCCCATCCCAAAATACTCACTCCCATCCCAAAATACTCAATCCCCATCCCAAAATAATCACTCCACCTTTCACAAAATATACACTCCCCATCCCAAAATACTCACACCACATCCCAAAATATTCACTCCCCGTCCCAAGATTCTCACACCCCATCCCAAAAAACTCACTCCCCATCCCAAAATACTCACTCCCCATCCCAAATAACTCACTCCCCATCCCAAAATATTCACACTCCATCCCAAAATGTTTACTCCCCATCCCAAAATACTCAATCCCCATCGCAAAATATACACTCCCCATCCCAAAATACTCACTAGCCCATCCCAAAATAATGACTCCCCATCCCAAAATATTCACAACCTATTCGAAAATAATCACTCTCTATCCCAAAATATTCACACTCCATCCCAAAATGTTTACTCCCCATCCCAAAATACTCAATCCCCATCGCAAAATATACACTGCCCATCCCAAATTACTCACTACCCCATCCCAAAGTAGTCACTCCCCATCCCAAAATATTCACTCCCCATCACAAAATATTCACTAACTATCCCAAAATACTCACTCCCCATCCCAAAACATTCACAACCGATTCCAAAATAATCACTCTCCACCCCAAAATATTCACTCCCCATCCCAAATTATTCACTCTCCATCTTAAAATACTCACTCACCATCCCAAAATACTCACTTCCCATCCCCAAATCTTCACTGCTCCATCCCAAAATACTCACTCCCCATCCCAAAATACTCACTCCAGATCCCAAAATACTCACACCCCATCCCAAAATACTCCCTCCCCATCCCAAAATACTCACTTCACCATTCCCAAAATATACACTCCCCATCCCAAAATACTCACAACACGTCCCAAAATATTCACTCCCCATCCCAAGATTCTCACTCCCCATCCCCAAAAACTCACTCCCCATCCCAAAATACTCACTCCCCATACCAAAAAACTCACTCCCCATCCCAAAATATTCACTCTCCATCGCAAAATATACACTCCCCATCCCAAAATACTCACACCACATCCCAAAATATTCACTCCCCATCCCAAGATTCTCACTCCCCATCCCAAAAAACTCACTCCCCATCCCAAAATACTCCCCATCCCAAAAAACTCAATCCGCATCCCAAAATATTCACTCCCCATCCCAAAATACTCACTCCCCATCCCAAAATATTCACTCCCCATCACAAAATATTCACTAACTATCCCAAAATACTCACTCCCCATCCCAAAATATTCACTCGCTATCACAAAATATTCACTAACTATCCCAAAATATTCACAAACGATTCCAAAATAATCACTCTCCACCCCAAAATATTCACTCCCCATCCCAAATTATTCACTCTCCATCTTAAAATACTCACTCACCATCCCAAAATACTCACTTCCCATCCCCAAATCTTCACTGCTCCATCCCAAAATACTCACTCCCCATCCCAAAATACTCACTCCAGATCCCAAAATACTCACACCCCATCCCAAAATACTCCCTCCCCATCCCAAAATACTCACTTCACCATTCCCAAAATATACACTCCCCATCCCAAAATACTCACAACACGTCCCAAAATATTCACTCCCCATCCCAAGATTCTCACTCCCCATCCCCAAAAACTCACTCCCCATCCCAAAATACTCACTCCCCATACCAAAAAACTCACTCCCCATCCCAAAATATTCACTCTCCATCGCAAAATATACACTCCCCATCCCAAAATACTCACTCCCCACCCAAATATTCACAACCTATTCCAAAATAATCACTCTCTATCCCAAAATTTTCACACCCCATTCCAAAATATTCACACCCATCCCAAAATATTCACTCCCCCTTCCCAGAATACTAACTCCCCATCCCAAAATACTCACTGTCCAGCACAAAATATTCACTCCTCCATCCCAGAATCCTCACTCCACATCCCAAAATACACACATCACATCCCAAAATACTCACCTGATCCCAAAATACTCACCTGATCCCAAAATACTCTCTCCCCTTCCTAAAATATTCACTCTCCATCCCAATATAATCATGCCCCATCCCAAAATATTCACTCCCCATCCCAAAATATTCACACCCCATCCCAAAATTTTCACTCCTCATCCCAAAATATTCACTCCCCATCCCAAAATATATACACCCCAGCCCAAAATTTTCACTCCTCATCCCAAAATATTCACTCCCCCATCCCAAAATACTCATTCCCCATCCCAAGATTCTCACTCACCATCCCAAAATATTCACTCCCTCAATCCCAAAATACTCACTCCCGTATCCCAAAATACCCACTCCCCATCCCAAAATATTCAACCACATCCCAAAATAATGACACCCCATCCCAAAATACTCACACCATATCCCAAAATATTCATGCCCCATCCCAAAATATTCACACCTTATCCCAAAATACACACTTCCCTATCCCAAAATACTAACTCCCCATCCCAAAATATTTAACCACATCCCAAAATAATGACTCCCCATCCCAAAATACTCACAAACTATCCCTAAATACACACTGCCCCATCCCAAAATACACATTGCCCCATCCCAAAATACTCACTCTCCATCCCAAAACACTCACTCTCCATCCCAAAATCTTCACTGCTCCATCCCAAAATAATCACTCCCCATCCCAAAATACTCACTCCCCATCCCAAAATACTCACTCCCCATCCCAAAATATTCACTACCCACCCCAAAATACTAATTCTATACCAAAATACTCACTCCCATCCCAAAATATTCACTCCCCACCCAAAATACTCACTCTCCATCCCAAAATACTCCCTCCCCATCCCAATATACTCACTCCACCTTTCCCAAAATATACACTCCCCATCCCAAAATACTCACACCACATCCCAAAGTATTCACTCCCCATCCCAAGATTCTCACTCCCCATCCCAAAAAACTCACTCCCCATCCCAAAAAGCACAATCCCCATCCCAAAATATTCACTCCCCATCCCAAAATACTCACTCCCCAATCCCAAAATATTCGCTCCCCGTCCCAAAATATTCACTCCCTCAATCCCAAAATACTCACTCCCCTATCTCAAAATATTCAACATCACAAAATAATGGCACCCCATCCCAAAATATTCACTCCCCATCCCAAAATATTCACAACCCATCCCAAAATTTTCACTCCTCATCGCAAAATATTCACTCCCCCATCCCAAAATATACACACCCCAGCCCAAAATTTTCACTCCTCATCCCAAGATTCTCACTCCCCATCCCAAGTTCTCAGTCACCAGCCCAAAATATTTACTCCCCCATCCCAAAATACTCACTCCCTCAATCGCAAAATACTCACTCCCTATCCCAAAATACTCACTCCCCACCCCAAGATATTCAACCACATCCCAAAATAATGACACCCCATCCCAAAATACTCACACCATATCCCAAAATATTCACGCCCCATCCCAAAATATTCACACCTTATCCCAAAATACACACTCCCCTGTCCCAAAATACTAACCCCCATCCCAAAATATTCACTACCCACCCCAAAATACTAATTCTATCCCAAAATACTCACTCCCATCCCAAAATACTCACTCCCCTCCCAAAATACTCACTCCCCACCCAAAATACTCACTCTCCATCCCAAAATACTCCCTCCCCATCCCAAAATATTCATTCCACGTTTCCCAAAATATACACTCCCCATCCCAAAATACTCACACCACATCCCAAAATATTCACTCCCCATCCCAAGATTCTCACTCCCCATCCCAAAAAACTCACTCCCCATCCCAAAATACTCCCCATCCCAAAAAACTCAATCCGCATCCCAAAATATTCACTCCCCATCCCAAAATACTCACTCCCCATCCCAAAATATTCACTCCCCATCACAAAATATTCACTAACTATCCCAAAATACTCACTCCCCATCCCAAAATATTCACTCGCTATCACAAAATATTCACTAACTATCCCAAAATATTCACAAACGATTCCAAAATAATCACTCTCCACCCCAAAATATTCACTCCCCATCCCAAATTATTCACTCTCCATCTTAAAATACTCACTCACCATCCCAAAATACTCACTTCCCATCCCCAAATCTTCACTGCTCCATCCCAAAATACTCACTCCCCATCCCAAAATACTCACTCCCCATCCCAAAATACTCACTCCAGATCCCAAAATACTCACACCCCATCCCAAAATACTCCCTCCCCATCCCAAAATACTCACTTCACCATTCCCAAAATATACACTCCCCATCCCAAAATACTCACAACACGTCCCAAAATATTCACTCCCCATCCCAAGATTCTCACTCCCCATCCCCCAAAACTCACTCCCCATCCCAAAATACTCACTCCCCATACCAAAAAACTCACTCCCCATCCCAAAATATTCACACTCCATCGCAAAATATACACTCCCCATCCCAAAATACTCACTCCCCACCCAAATATTCACAACCTATTCCAAAATAATCACTCTCTATCCCAAAATTTTCACACCCCATTCCAAAATATTCACACCCATCCCAAAATATTCACTCCCCCTTCCCAGAATACTAACTCCCCATCCCAAAATACTCACTGTCCAGCACAAAATATTCACTCCTCCATCCCAGAATCCTCACTCCACATCCCAAAATACACACATCACATCCCAAAATACTCACCTGATCCCAAAATACTCACCTGATCCCAAAATACTCTCTCCCCTTCCTAAAATATTCACTCTCCATCCCAATATAATCATGCCCCATCCCAAAATATTCACTCCCCATCCCAAAATATTCACACCCCATCCCAAAATTTTCACTCCTCATCCCAAAATATTCACTCCCCATCCCAAAATATATACACCCCAGCCCAAAATTTTCACTCCTCATCCCAAAATATTCACTCCCCCATCCCAAAATACTCATTCCCCATCCCAAGATTCTCACTCACCATCCCAAAATATTCACTCCCTCAATCCCAAAATACTCACTCCCGTATCCCAAAATACCCACTCCCCATCCCAAAATATTCAACCACATCCCAAAATAATGACACCCCATCCCAAAATACTCACACCATATCCCAAAATATTCATGCCCCATCCCAAAATATTCACACCTTATCCCAAAATACACACTTCCCTATCCCAAAATACTAACTCCCCATCCCAAAATATTTAACCACATCCCAAAATAATGACTCCCCATCCCAAAATACTCACAAACTATCCCTAAATACACACTGCCCCATCCCAAAATACACATTGCCCCATCCCAAAATACTCACTCTCCATCCCAAAACACTCACTCTCCATCCCAAAATCTTCACTGCTCCATCCCAAAATAATCACTCCCCATCCCAAAATACTCACTCCCCATCCCAAAATACTCACTCCCCATCCCAAAATATTCACTACCCACCCCAAAATACTAATTCTATACCAAAATACTCACTCCCATCCCAAAATATTCACTCCCCACCCAAAATACTCACTCTCCATCCCAAAATACTCCCTCCCCATCCCAATATACTCACTCCACCTTTCCCAAAATATACACTCCCCATCCCAAAATACTCACACCACATCCCAAAGTATTCACTCCCCATCCCAAGATTCTCACTCCCCATCCCAAAAAACTCACTCCCCATCCCAAAAAGCACAATCCCCATCCCAAAATATTCACTCCCCATCCCAAAATACTCACTCCCCAATCCCAAAATATTCGCTCCCCGTCCCAAAATATTCACTCCCTCAATCCCAAAATACTCACTCCCCTATCTCAAAATATTCAACATCACAAAATAATGGCACCCCATCCCAAAATATTCACTCCCCATCCCAAAATATTCACAACCCATCCCAAAATTTTCACTCCTCATCGCAAAATATTCACTCCCCCATCCCAAAATATACACACCCCAGCCCAAAATTTTCACTCCTCATCCCAAGATTCTCACTCCCCATCCCAAGTTCTCAGTCACCAGCCCAAAATATTTACTCCCCCATCCCAAAATACTCACTCCCTCAATCGCAAAATACTCACTCCCTATCCCAAAATACTCACTCCCCAACCCAAGATATTCAACCACATCCCAAAATAATGACACCCCATCCCAAAATACTCACACCATATCCCAAAATATTCACGCCCCATCCCAAAATATTCACACCTTATCCCAAAATACACACTCCCCTGTCCCAAAATACTAACCCCCATCCCAAAATATTCACTACCCACCCCAAAATACTAATTCTATCCCAAAATACTCACTCCCATCCCAAAATACTCACTCCCCTCCCAAAATACTCACTCCCCACCCAAAATACTCACTCTCCATCCCAAAATACTCCCTCCCCATCCCAAAATATTCATTCCACGTTTCCCAAAATATACACTCCCCATCCCAAAATACTCACACCACATCCCAAAATATTCACTCCCCATCCCAAGATTCTCACTCCCCATCCCAAAAAACTCACTCCCCATCCCAAAATACTCCCCATCCCAAAAAACTCAATCCGCATCCCAAAATATTCACTCCCCATCCCAAAATACTCACTCCCCCATCCCAAAATATTCGCTCCCCATCCCAAAATAATCACTCACTCAATCCCAAAATACTCACTACCCTATCTCAAAATACTCACTCCCCATCCCAAAATATTCAACCACATCACAAAATAATGACACCCCATCCCAAAATACTCGCACCCTATCCCAAAATATTCACGCCCCATCCCAAAATACTCACTCCCCATCACAAAATACTCACTCCCCCATCCCAAAATACTCACTCCCCCATCCCAAAATATTCACTCCCAATCCAAATATACTCTCCCCATCCCAAAATATTCACTCCTCAACCCAAGATTCTCACTCCACATCCCAAAATGCTGACTACCCATGCCAAAATATTCACTCCCCAAACCCCAAATACAAACTCTCCATCCCAAAATATTCCCTCCCAATCCCAAAATATTCACTCTCCATCCCAAAATACTCACTCCCCATCCCAAAATCTTCACTGCTCCATCCCTAAATACTCACTCCCCATCCCAAAATACTCACTCCCGCATCCCAAAATATTCACTACCCACCCCAAAATACTAATTCTATCCCAAAATTCTCACTCCCATCCCAAAATAGTCACTCCCCACCGAAAATACTCACTCTCCATCCCAAAATACTCACTCCCATCCCAAAATACTCACTCCACCTTTCCCAAAATATACACTCCCCATCCCAAAATACTCACACCACATCCCAAAATATTCACTCCCCATCCCAAGATTCTCACTCCCCATCCCAAAAAGCTCACTCCCCATCCCAAAATACTCCCCATCCCAAAAAACTCAATCCGCATCCCAAAATATTCACTCCCCATCCCAAAATACTCACTCCCCCATCCCAAAATATTCGCTCCCCATCCCAAAATAATCACTCACTCAATCCCAAAATACTCACTACCCTATCTCAAAATACTCACTCCCCATCCCAAAATATTCAACCACATCACAAAATAATGACACCCCATCCCAAAATACTCACACCCTATCCCAAAATATTCACGCCCCATCCCAAAATACTCACTCCCCATCACAAAATACTCACTCCCCATCCCAAAATACTCACTCCCCTATCCCAAAATATTCACTCCCAATCCAAATATACTCTCCCCATCCCAAAATATTCACTCCTCAACCCAAGATTCTCACTCCACATCCCAAAATGCTGACTACCCATGCCAAAATATTCACTCCCCAAACCCCAAATACAAACTCTCCATCCCAAAATATTCCCTCCCAATCCCAAAATATTCACTCTCCATCCCAAAATACTCACTCCCCATCCCAAAATCTTCACTGCTCCATCCCTAAATACTCACTCCCCATCCCAAAATACTCACTCCCGCATCCCAAAATATTCACTACCCACCCCAAAATACTAATTCTATCCCAAAATACTCACTCCCATCCCAAAATAGTCACTCCCCACCGAAAATACTCACTCTCCATCCCAAAATACTCACTCCCATCCCAAAATACTCACTCCACCTTTCCCAAAATATACACTCCCCATCCCAAAATACTCACACCACATCCCAAAATATTCACTCCCTATCCCAAAATACTCACTCCCCATCCCAAAATATTCACTCTCCATCCCAAAATGTTTACTCCCCCATCCCAAAATACTCACTTCCAGTCACAAAATATTTAGTCCCCATCCCAAAATATTCACTCCCCATCCCAAAATACTCACTGCCCCATCCCAAAATACTCACTCCCCATCGCAAAATATTCACTCCCCCATCCCGAAATACACTCTCCCCATCCCAAAATACGCACATCCCATAATATTCACTCCCCATCCCAAAATACTCACTCCCCATCTCAAAATAATCACTCCCCATCTCAAAATACTCACTCCCCATCCCAAGATTCTCACTCCCCATCCCAAAATACTCACTCCCCATCCCAAAATACACACTCCCTATCCCAAAATACTCACACCCCATAATAGTCACCCAATCCCAAAATACTCACTCACCATCCCAAAATATTCCCACCCCATCCCAAAATTTTCACTCCTCATCCCAAAATATTCACTCCCCATCCCAAAATACTAATTCCCCATCCCAAGATTCTCACTCCCCATCCCAAGATCTCAGTCACCAGCCCAAAATATTTACTCCCCATCCCAAAATACTCACTCCCCATCCCAAAATATTTGCTCCCCATCCCAAAATATTCACTCCCTCAATCCCAAAATACTCTCTCCCCATCCCAAAATACGCACTCCCCATCCCAAAATATTCAACCACATCCCAAAATAATGACACCATCCCAAAATACTCAGAACCTATCCCTAAATACACACTGCACCATCCCAAAATACTCAATGCCCCATCCCAAAATACTCACTCCCCATCCCAAAATATTCACTCCCTCAATCCCAAAATACTCACTCCCCATCCCAAAATACTCACTCCCCATCCCAAAATACTCACTCCCCATCACAAAATATTCACTCCCAATCCAAATATACCCTCCCCAAAATATTCACTCCCCATCCCAAGATTCTCACTCCACATCCCAAAATACTCACTCCCCATGCCAAAATATTCACTTCCCAATACCCAAATACATCTCTCCATCCCAAAATATTCACTCCCAATCCCAAAATATTCACTCTCCATCCCAAAATAGTCACTCCCCATCCCAAAATACTCACTCCCCATCCCAAAATATTCACTACCCACCCCAAAATACTAATTCTATCCCAAAATACTCACTCCATCCCGAAATACTCACTCCACACCCAAAATACTCACTCTCCATCCCACAATACTCCCTCCCCATCCCAAAATACTCACTCCACCTTTCCCAAAATATACACTCCCCATCCCAAAATACTCACACATCCCAAAATATTCGCTCCCCATCCCGATTCTCAAACCCATCCCAAAATAATCACACCCCATCAAAAAATATACACTCCCCCATCCCAAAATACTCAAAACCCATCCCAAAATACTCACTCTCCGTCCCAAATTACTCACTCCCCATCCCAAAATATTCACTCCCCATCCCAAAATATTCACTCCCCATCCCAAAATATTCACTCCCCAATCCCCAAATACAAACTCTCCATCCCAAAATATTCACACCCAATCCCAAAATACTCACTCCCATCCCAAAACATTCACTCCCCATCCCAAAATATTCACTCCCCATCCCAAGATTCTCACTCCCCATCCCCAAAAACTCACTCCCCGTCCCAAAATACTCCCCATCCCAAAATATTCGCTCCCCATCCCAAAATATTCACTCCCTCAATCCCAAAATCCTCACTCCCCATCCCAAAATACTCACTCCCCATCCCAAAATACTCACTCCCCATCCCAAAATATTCACTACCCACCCCAAAATACTAATTCTATACCAAAATATTCACTCCCCACCCAAAATACTCACTCCACCTTTCCCAAAATATTCAGTCCCCATCCCAAGATTCTCACTCCCCATCGCAAAAAACTCACTCCCCATCCCAAAATACTCCCCATCCCAAAAAACTCAATCCCCACCCCAAAATATTCACTCCCCATCCCAAAATACTCACTCCCCCATCCCAAAATATTCGCTCCCCATCCCAAAATATTCACTCCCTCAATCCCAAAATACTCACTCCCCATCTCAAAATATTCAACCACATCACAAAAGAATGACACCCCATCCCAAAATACTCACTCCCCATCCCAAAATATTCACAACCCATCCCAAAATATTCACACCTTATCCCAAAATACACACTCCCCTGTCCCAAAATACTAACCCCCATCCCAAAATATTCACTACCCACCCCAAAATACTAATTCTATCCCAAAATACTCACTCCCATCCCAAAATACTCACTCCCCTCCCAAAATACTCACTCCCCACCCAAAATACTCACTCTCCATCCCAAAATACTCCCTCCCCATCCCAAAATATTCATTCCACGTTTCCCAAAATATACACTCCCCATCCCAAAATACTCACACCACATCCCAAAATATTCACTCCCCATCCCAAGATTCTCACTCCCCATCCCAAAAAACTCACTCCCCATCCCAAAATACCCCCATCCCAAAAAACTCAATCCGCATCCCAAAATATTCACTCCCCATCCCAAAATACTCACTCCCCCATCCCAAAATATTCGCTCCCCATCCCAAAATAATCACTCACTCAATCCCAAAATACTCACTACCCTATCTCAAAATACTCACTCCCCATCCCAAAATATTCAACCACATCACAAAATAATGACACCCCATCCCAAAATATTCACTCCCAATCCAAATATACTCTCCCCATCCCAAAATATTCACTCCTCAACCCAAGATTCTCACTCCACATCCCAAAATGCTGACTACCCATGCCAAAATATTCACTCCCCAAACCCCAAATACAAACTCTCCATCCCAAAATATTCCCTCCCAATCCCAAAATATTCACTCTCCATCCCAAAATACTCACTCCCCATCCCAAAATCTTCACTGCTCCATCCCTAAATACTCACTCCCATCCCAAAATACTCACTCCCGCATCCCAAAATATTCACTACCCACCCCAAAATACTAATTCTATCCCAAAATACTCACTCCCATCCCAAAATAGTCACTCCCCACCGAAAATACTCACTCTCCATCCCAAAATACTCACTCCCATCCCAAAATACTCACTCCACCTTTCCCAAAATATACACTCCCCATCCCAAAATACTCACACCACATCCCAAAATATTCACTCCCTATCCCAAAATACTCACTCCCCATCCCAAAATATTCACTCTCCATCCCAAAATGTTTACTCCCCCATCCCAAAATACTCAATCCCCATCGCAAAATATACACTCCCCATCCCAAAATACTCACTAGCCCATCCCAAAATACTGACTCCCCATCCCAAAATATTCACAACCTATTCCAAAATAATCACTCTTTATCCCAAAAGATTCACTCACCATCCCAAAATACTCAATCCCCATCGCAAAATATTCACTCCCCATCCCAAAATATTCACTCCCCATCACAAAATATTCACTAACTATCCCAAAATACTCACTCCCCATCCCAAAATATTCATAATCGATTCCAAAATAATCACTCTCCATCCCAAAATATTCACTCCCCATCCCAAAATATTCACTCACCATCCCAAAATACTCACTCACAATCGCAAAATATTCATTCTCCATCCCAAAATATTCACTCCCCATCCTAAAATACTCACTCCCCCTTCCCAAGATACTCACTTCCCATCCCAAATTATTCACTCTCCATCTTAAAATACTCACTCCCCATCCCAAAATACTGACTCCCCATCCCAAATATTCACTCCTCCATCCCAAAATCTCCACTGTCCCATCCCAAAAGATTCACTCGCCATCATAAAATATTCACTCACCATTCCAAAATCCTGTCCACAATCCGAAATACTCGCTCCCCATCCCAAAATATTCACTCTGCATCCCAAAGTATTCACTCCCCCATCCCGGAATACTAACTCCCCATCCCAAAATACTCACTGTGCAGCACAAAATATTCACTCCCCATCCCAGAATCCTCACTCCCCATCCCAAAATACACACTTCACATCCCAAAATACTCACCTGATCCGAAAATACTCACCTGATCCCAAAATACTCACTCCCCTTCCTAAAATATTCACACTCCATCCCAAAATACTCACTCCCCATCCCAAAATACTCAGTCACAGTCACAAAATGTTTAGTCCCCATCCCAAAATACTCACTGCCCCATCCCAAAAAACTCACTCCGCATCCCAAAATACTCACTCCCCCATTGCAAAATATTCACTCCCCTGTCCCGAAATACTCACTCCCCATCCCAAAATACGCACTCCGCATCGCAAAATATTCACTTCCCATCCCAAAATACTCACTCCCCATCCCAAAATGCTCCCCCACCATCCCAAAATATTCACTCGCCATCCTAAACCTAATCACTCCACATCCCAAAATATTCACTCCACATCCCAAAATAATTACATCCCAAAATATTCACTCCCCATCCCAAAATGTTTACTTCCCCATCCCAAAATACTCACTCTGCATTCCAAAATATACACTCCCCATCCCAAAATCTTCACTGCCTCATCCCAAAATACTCACTCTCCATCCCAAAATATTCACACCCCATCCCAAGATTCTCACTCCCCATCCCAAAATACTCACACCCCATCCCAAAATATTCACTCCCCATCCCAATATACTCCCTCCCCATAATAGTCACCCAATCCCAAAATACTCACTCCCCATCCGAAAATACTCACTACCCATCCCAAAATATTCACTCCCAAGCCCAAAAAATCACTCCTCATCCAAAATACTCACACTGCATCCCAAAATTTTCACTGATCCCAAAATATTCACTCCCCATCGCAAAATATACACTGCCCATCCCAAAATATTCACTCCCCATCCCAAAATACTCAGTCACCATCCCAAAATATTCACTCTCCATTCCAAAATATTCACTCCCCATCCCAAAATATTCACTCCCCATCCCAAAATATTCACTCCCCAATCCCCAAACACAAACTCTCCATCCCAAAATATTCACACCCAATCCCAAAATACTCACTCCCATCCCAAAACACTCACTCCCCGTCCCAAAATACTCCCCATCCCAAAATATTCGCTCCCCATCCCAAAATATTCACTCCCTCAATCCCAAAATCCTCACTCCCCATCCCAAAATACTCACTCCCCATCCCAAAATACTCACTCCCCATCCCAAAATATTCACTACCCACCCCAAAATACTAATTCTATCCCAAAATATTCACTCCCCACCCAAAATACTCACTCCACCTTTCCCAAAATATTCAGTCCCCATCCCAAGATTCTCACTCCCCATCGCAAAAAACTCACTCCCCATCCCAAAATACTCCCCATCCCAAAAAACTCAATCCCCACCCCAAAATATTCACTCCCCATCCCAAAATACTCACTCCCCCATCCCAAAATATTCGCTCCCCATCCCAAAATATTCACTCCCTCAATCCCAAAATACTCACTCCCCATCTCAAAATATTCAACCACATCACAAAAGAATGACACCCCATCCCAAAATACTCACTCCCCATCCCAAAATATTCACAACCCATCCCAAAATATTCACACCTTATCCCAAAATACACACTCCCCTGTCCCAAAATACTAACCCCCATCCCAAAATATTCACTACCCACCCCAAAATACTAATTCTATCCCAAAATACTCACTCCCAGCCCAAAATACTCACTCCCCTCCCAAAATACTCACTCCCCACCCAAAATACTCACTCTCCATCCCAAAATACTCCCTCCCCATCCCAAAATATTCATTCCACGTTTCCCAAAATATACACTCCCCATCCCAAAATACTCACACCACATCCCAAAATATTCACTCCCCATCCCAAGATTCTCACTCCCCATCCCAAAAAACTCACTCCCCATCCCAAAATACTCCCCATCCCAAAAAACTCAATCCGCATCCCAAAATATTCACTCCCCATCCCAAAATACTCACTCCCCCATCCCAAAATATTCGCTCCCCATCCCAAAATAATCACTCACTCAATCCCAAAATACTCACTACCCTATCTCAAAATACTCACTCCCCATCCCAAAATATTCAACCACATCACAAAATAATGACACCCCATCCCAAAATACTCACACCCTATCCCAAAATATTCACGCCCCATCCCAAAATACTCACTCCCCATCACAAAATACTCACTCCCCCATCCCAAAATACTCACTCCCCCATCCCAAAATATTCACTCCCAATCCAAATATACTCTCCCCATCCCAAAATATTCACTCCTCAACCCAAGATTCTCACTCCACATCCCAAAATGCTGACTACCCATGCCAAAATATTCACTCCCCAAACCCCAAATACAAACTCTCCATCCCAAAATATTCACTCCCAATCCCAAAATATTCACTCTCCATCCCAAAATATTCACTCCCCATCCCAAAATCTTCACTGCTCCATCCCAAAATACTCACTCCCCATCCCAAAATACTCACTTCCATCCCAAAATACTCACTCCCCATCCCAAAATACTGACTCCCCATCCCAAATATTCACTCCTCCATCCCAAAATCTCCACTGTCCCATCCCAAAAGATTCACTCGCCATCATAAAATATTCACTCACCATTCCAAAATCCTGTCCACAATCCGAAATACTCGCTCCCCATCCCAAAATATTCACTCTGCATCCCAAAGTATTCACTCCCCCATCCCGGAATACTAACTCCCCATCCCAAAATACTCACTGTGCAGCACAAAATATTCACTCCCCATCCCAGAATCCTCACTCCCCATCCCAAAATACACACTTCACATCCCAAAATACTCACCTGATCCGAAAATACTCACCTGATCCCAAAATACTCACTCCCCTTCCTAAAATATTCACACTCCATCCCAAAATACTCACTCCCCATCCCAAAATACTCAGTCACAGTCACAAAATGTTTAGTCCCCATCCCAAAATACTCACTGCCCCATCCCAAAAAACTCACTCCGCATCCCAAAATACTCACTCCCCCATTGCAAAATATTCACTCCCGTCCCGAAATACTCACTCCCCATCCCAAAATACGCACTCCGCATCGCAAAATATTCACTTCCCATCCCAAAATACTCACTCCCCATCCCAAAATGCTCCCCCACCATCCCAAAATATTCACTCGCCATCCTAAACCTAATCACTCCACATCCCAAAATATTCACTCCACATCCCAAAATAATTACATCCCAAAATATTCACTCCCCATCCCAAAATGTTTACTTCCCCATCCCAAAATACTCACTCTGCATTCCAAAATATACACTCCCCATCCCAAAATCTTCACTGCCTCATCCCAAAATACTCACTCTCCATCCCAAAATATTCACACCCCATCCCAAGATTCTCACTCCCCATCCCAAAATACTCACACCCCATCCCAAAATATTCACTCCCCATCCCAATATACTCCCTCCCCATAATAGTCACCCAATCCCAAAATACTCACTCCCCATCCGAAAATACTCACTACCCATCCCAAAATATTCACTCCCAAGCCCAAAAAATCACTCCTCATCCAAAATACTCACACTGCATCCCAAAATTTTCACTGATCCCAAAATATTCACTCCCCATCGCAAAATATACACTGCCCATCCCAAAATATTCACTCCCCATCCCAAAATATTCACTCTCCATTCCAAAATATTCACTCCCCATCCCAAAATATTCACTCCCCATCCCAAAATATTCACTCCCCAATCCCCAAATACAAACTCTCCATCCCAAAATATTCACACCCAATCCCAAAATACTCACTCCCATCCCAAAACACTCACTCCCCATCCCAAAATATTCACTCCCCATCCCAAGATTCTCACTCCCCATCCCCAAAAACTCACTCCCCGTCCCAAAATACTCCCCATCCCAAAATATTCGCTCCCCATCCCAAAATATTCACTCCCTCAATCCCAAAATCCTCACTCCCCATCCCAAAATACTCACTCCCCATCCCAAAATACTCACTCCCCATCCCAAAATATTCACTACCCACCCCAAAATACTAATTCTATCCCAAAATATTCACTCCCCACCCAAAATACTCACTCCACCTTTCCCAAAATATTCAGTCCCCATCCCAAGATTCTCACTCCCCATCGCAAAAAACTCACTCCCCATCCCAAAATACTCCCCATCCCAAAAAACTCAATCCCCACCCCAAAATATTCACTCCCCATCCCAAAATACTCACTCCCCCATCCCAAAATATTCGCTCCCCATCCCAAAATATTCACTCCCAAGCCCAAAAAATCACTCCTCATCCAAAATACTCACACTGCATCCCAAAATTTTCACTGATCCCAAAATATTCACTCCCCATCGCAAAATATACACTGCCCATCCCAAAATATTCACTCCCCATCCCAAAATATTCACTCTCCATTCCAAAATATTCACTCCCCATCCCAAAATATTCACTCCCCATCCCAAAATATTCACTCCCCAATCCCCAAATACAAACTCTCCATCCCAAAATATTCACACCCAATCCCAAAATACTCACTCCCATCCCAAAACACTCACTCCCCATCCCAAAATATTCACTCCCCATCCCAAGATTCTCACTCCCCATCCCCAAAAACTCACTCCCCGTCCCAAAATACTCCCCATCCCAAAATATTCGCTCCCCATCCCAAAATATTCACTCCCTCAATCCCAAAATCCTCACTCCCCATCCCAAAATACTCACTCCCCATCCCAAAATACTCACTCCCCATCCCAAAATATTCACTACCCACCCCAAAATACTAATTCTATCCCAAAATATTCACTCCCCACCCAAAATACTCACTCCACCTTTCCCAAAATATTCAGTCCCCATCCCAAGATTCTCACTCCCCATCGCAAAAAACTCACTCCCCATCCCAAAATACTCCCCATCCCAAAAAACTCAATCCCCACCCCAAAATATTCACTCCCCATCCCAAAATACTCACTCCCCCATCCCAAAATATTCGCTCCCCATCCCAAAATATTCACTCCCTCAATCCCAAAATACTCACTCCCCATCTCAAAATATTCAACCACATCACAAAAGAATGACACCCCATCCCAAAATACTCACTCCCCATCCCAAAATATTCACAACCCATCCCAAAATATTCACACCTTATCCCAAAATACACACTCCCCTGTCCCAAAATACTAACCCCCATCCCAAAATATTCACTACCCACCCCAAAATACTAATTCTATCCCAAAATACTCACTCCCATCCCAAAATACTCACTCCCCTCCCAAAGTACTCACTCCCCACCCAAAATACTCACTCTCCATCCCAAAATACTCCCTCCCCATCCCAAAATATTCATTCCACGTTTCCCAAAATATACACTCCCCATCCCAAAATACTCACACCACATCCCAAAATATTCACTCCCCATCCCAAGATTCTCACTCCCCATCCCAAAAAACTCACTCCCCATCCCAAAATACTCCCCATCCCAAAAAACTCAATCCGCATCCCAAAATATTCACTCCCCATCCCAAAATACTCACTCCCCCATCCCAAAATATTCGCTCCCCATCCCAAAATAATCACTCACTCAATCCCAAAATACTCACTACCCTATCTCAAAATACTCACTCCCCATCCCAAAATATTCAACCACATCACAAAATAATGACACCCCATCCCAAAATACTCACACCCTATCCCAAAATATTCACGCCCCATCCCAAAATACTCACTCCCCATCACAAAATACTCACTCCCCCATCCCAAAATACTCACTCCCCCATCCCAAAATATTCACTCCCAATCCAAATATACTCTCCCCATCCCAAAATATTCACTCCTCAACCCAAGATTCTCACTCCACATCCCAAAATGCTGACTACCCATGCCAAAATATTCACTCCCCAAACCCCAAATACAAACTCTCCATCCCAAAATATTCCCTCCCAATCCCAAAATATTCACTCTCCATCCCAAAATACTCACTCCCCATCCCAAAATACTCACTCCCCATCCCAAAATATTGACTCCCCATCCCAAAATATTCACTTCCCCATCCCAAAATCTCCACTGCCCCATCCCAAAAGATTCACTCACCATCCCAAAATATTCACACCCCATCCCAAAATATTCACTCCCCATCCCAAAATATTCACTCACCATCCCAAAATACTGTCCCCTTCCAAAATACTCACTCCCCATCCCCAAATATTCACTCCCCATCCCAAAATAGTCACTCTCCATCCCAAAGTAGTCACTCCCCATCCCAAAATACTCACTTCCAGTCACAATATATTTAGCCCCCATCCCAAAATATTCACTCCCCATCCCAAAATACTCACTCCCCATCCCAAAATATTCAACCACATCCCAAAATAATGACTCACCATCCCAAAATGCTCACAACCTATCCCTAAATACACACTGCCCCATCCCAAAATACTCAATGCCCCATCCAAAAATACTCACTCCCCATCCCAAAATACTCACTCCCCATCCCAAAATACACACTCCCCATCACAAAATATTCACTCCCAATCCAAATATACCCTCCCCATCCCAAAATACTCACTCCGCTTCCTAAAATATTCTCTCCATCCCAAAATAGTCACTCCCCATCCCAAAATACTCACTTCCAGTCACAAAATATTTAGTCCCCATCCCAAAATATTCACTCCCCATCCCAAAATACTCACTGCCCCATCCCAAAATACTCACTCCCCCATCCCGAAATACACTCTCCCCATCCCAAAATACGCACATCCCATAATATTCACTCCCCATCCCAAAATACTCACTCCCCATCTCAAAATAATCACTCCCCATCTCAAAATACTCACTCCCCATCCCAAGATTCTCACTCCCCATCCCAAAATACTCACTCCCCATCCCAAAATACACACTCCCTATCCCAAAATACTCACACCCCATAATAGTCAACCAATCCCAAAATACTCACTCACCATCCCAAAATATTCCCACCCCATCCCAAAATTTTCACTCCTCATCCCAAAATATTCACTCCCCATCCCAAAATACTAATTCCCCATCCCAAGATTCTCACTCCCCATCCCAAGATCTCAGTCACCAGCCCAAAATATTTACTCCCCATCCCAAAATACTCACTCCCCATCCCAAAATATTTGCTCCCCATCCCAAAATATTCACTCCCTCAATCCCAAAATACTCTCTCCCCATCCCAAAATACGCACTCCCATCCCAAAATATTCAACCACATCCCAAAATAATGACACCATCCCAAAATACTCAGAACCTATCCCTAAATACACACTGCACCATCCCAAAATACTCAATGCCCCATCCCAAAATACTCACTCCCCATCCCAAAATATTCACTCCCTCAATCCCAAAATACTCACTCCCCATCCCAAAATACTCACTCCCCATCCCAAAATACTCACTCCCCATCACAAAATATTCACTCCCAATCCAAATATACCCTCCCCAAAATATTCACTCCCCATCCCAAGATTCTCACTCCACATCCCAAAATACTCACTCCCCATGCCAAAATATTCACTCCCCAATACCCAAATACATCTCTCCATCCCAAAATATTCACTCCCAATCCCAAAATATTCACTCTCCATCCCAAAATAGTCACTCCCCATCCCAAAATACTCACTCCCCATCCCAAAATATTCACTACCCACCCCAAAATACTAATTCTATCCCAAAATACTCACTCCATCCCGAAATACTCACTCCACACCCAAAATACTCACTCTCCATCCCACAATACTCCCTCCCCATCCCAAAATACTCACTCCACCTTTCCCAAAATATACACTCCCCATCCCAAAATACTCACACATCCCAAAATATTCGCTCCCCATCCCGATTCTCAAACCCATCCCAAAATAATCACACCCCATCAAAAAATATACACTCCCCCATCCCAAAATACTCAAAACCCATCCCAAAATACTCACTCTCCGTCCCAAAATACTCACTCCCCATCCCAAAATATTCACTCCAATCCCAAATTACTCACTCGCCATCCCAAAACACTCACTCCCCATCCCAAAATATTCACTCCCCATCCCAAAATATTCACTCCCCAATCCCCAAATACAAACTCTCCATCCCAAAATATTCACACCCAATCCCAAAATACTCACTCCCATCCCAAAACACTCACTCCCCATCCCAAGATTCTCACTCCCCATCCCCAAAAACTCACTCCCCGTCCCAAAATACTCCCCATCCCAAAATATTCGCTCCCCATCCCAAAATATTCACTCCCTCAATCCCAAAATCCTCACTCCCCATCCCAAAATACTCACTCCCCATCCCAAAATACTCACTCCCCATCCCAAAATATTCACTACCCACCCCAAAATACTAATTCTATCCCAAAATATTCACTCCCCACCCAAAATACTCACTCCACCTTTCCCAAAATATTCAGTCCCCATCCCAAGATTCTCACTCCCCATCGCAAAAAACTCACTCCCCATCCCAAAATACTCCCCATCCCAAAAAACTCAATCCCCACCCCAAAATATTCACTCCCCATCCCAAAATACTCACTCCCCCATCCCAAAATATTCGCTCCCCATCCCAAAATATTCACTCCCTCAATCCCAAAATACTCACTCCCCATCTCAAAATATTCAACCACATCACAAAAGAATGACACCCCATCCCAAAATACTCACTCCCCATCCCAA
This sequence comes from Somniosus microcephalus, assembly GCF_052327205.1. Taxonomy (NCBI): domain Eukaryota; kingdom Metazoa; phylum Chordata; class Chondrichthyes; order Squaliformes; family Somniosidae; genus Somniosus; species Somniosus microcephalus. The sequence continues at coordinate 3,221,233 of NC_141002.1, forward strand.
AATATTCACAACCCATCCCAAAATATTCACACCTTATCCCAAAATACACACTCCCCTGTCCCAAAATACTAACCCCATCCCAAAATATTCACTACCCACCCCAAAATACTAATTCTATCCCAAAATACTCACTCCCATCCCAAAATACTCACTCCCCTCCCAAAATACTCACTCCCCACCCAAAATACTCACTCTCCATCCCAAAATACTCCCTCCCCATCCCAAAATATTCATTCCACGTTTCCCAAAATATACACTCCCCATCCCAAAATACTCACACCACATCCCAAAATATTCACTCCCCATCCCAAGATTCTCACTCCCCATCCCAAAAAACTCCCCATCCCAAAAAACTCAATCCGCATCCCAAAATATTCACTCCCCATCCCAAAATACTCACTCCCCCATCCCAAAATATTCGCTCCCCATCCCAAAATAATCACTCACTCAATCCCAAAATACTCACTACCCTATCTCAAAATACTCACTCCCCATCCCAAAATATTCAACCACATCACAAAATAATGACACCCCATCCCAAAATACTCACACCCTATCCCAAAATATTCACGCCCCATCCCAAAATACTCACTCCCCATCACAAAATACTCACTCCCCCATCCCAAAATACTCACTCCCCCATCCCAAAATATTCACTCCCAATCCAAATATACTCTCCCCATCCCAAAATATTCACTCCTCAACCCAAGATTCTCACTCCACATCCCAAAATGCTGACTACCCATGCCAAAATATTCACTCCCCAAACCCCAAATACAAACTCTCCATCCCAAAATATTCCCTCCCAATCCCAAAATATTCACTCTCCATCCCAAAATACTCACTCCCCATCCCAAAATCTTCACTGCTCCATCCCTAAATACTCACTCCCCATCCCAAAATACTCACTCCCGCATCCCAAAATATTCACTACCCACCCCAAAATACTAATTCTATCCCAAAATACTCACTCCCATCCCAAAATAGTCACTCCCCACCGAAAATACTCACTCTCCATCCCAAAATACTCACTCCCATCCCAAAATACTCACTCCACCTTTCCCAAAATATTCACTCCCTATCCCAAAATACTCACTCCCCATCCCAAAATATTCACTCTCCATCCCAAAATGTTTACTCCCCCATCCCAAAATACTCAATCCCCATCGCAAAATATACACTCCCCATCCCAAAATACTCACTAGCCCATCCCAAAATACTGACTCCCCATCCCAAAATATTCACAACCTATTCCAAAATAATCACTCTTTATCCCAAAAGATTCACTCACCATCCCAAAATACTCAATCCCCATCGCAAAATATTCACTCCCCATCCTAAAATATTCACTCCCCATCACAAAATATTCACTAACTATCCCAAAATACTCACTCCCCATCCCAAAATATTCATAATCGATTCCAAAATAATCACTCTCCATCCCAAAATATTCACTCCCCATCCCAAAATATTCACTCACCATCCCAAAATACTCACTCACAATCGCAAAATATTTATTCTCCATCCCAAAATATTCACTCCCCATCCTAAAATACTCACTCCCCCTTCCCAAGATACTCACTTCCCATCCCAAATTATTCACTCTCCATCTTAAAATACTCACTCCCCATCCCAAAATACTGACTCCCCATCCCAAATATTCACTCCTCCATCCCAAAATCTCCACTGTCCCATCCCAAAAGATTCACTCGCCATCATAAAATATTCACTCACCATTCCAAAATCCTGTCCACAATCCGAAATACTCGCTCCCCATCCCAAAATATTCACTCTGCATCCCAAAGTATTCACTCCCCCATCCCGGAATACTAACTCCCCATCCCAAAATACTCACTGTGCAGCACAAAATATTCACTCCCCATCCCAGAATCCTCACTCCCCATCCCAAAATACACACTTCACATCCCAAAATACTCACCTGATCCGAAAATACTCACCTGATCCCAAAATACTCACTCCCCTTCCTAAAATATTCACACTCCATCCCAAAATACTCACTCCCCATCCCAAAATACTCAGTCACAGTCACAAAATGTTTAGTCCCCATCCCAAAATACTCACTGCCCCATCCCAAAAAACTCACTCCGCATCCCAAAATACTCACTCCCCCATTGCAAAATATTCACTCCCCTGTCCCGAAATACTCACTCCCCATCCCAAAATACGCACTCCGCATCGCAAAATATTCACTTCCCATCCCAAAATACTCACTCCCCATCCCAAAATGCTCCCCCACCATCGCAAAATATTCACTCGCCATCCTAAACCTAATCACTCCACATCCCAAAATATTCACTCCACATCCCAAAATAATTACATCCCAAAATATTCACTCCCCATCCCAAAATGTTTACTTCCCCATCCCAAAATACTCACTCTGCATTCCAAAATATACACTCCCCATCCCAAAATCTTCACTGCCTCATCCCAAAATACTCACTCTCCATCCCAAAATATTCACACCCCATCCCAAGATTCTCACTCCCCATCCCAAAATACTCACACCCCATCCCAAAATATTCACTCCCCATCCCAATATACTCCCTCCCCATAAGTCACCCAATCCCAAAATACTCACTCCCCATCCGAAAATACTCACTACCCATCCCAAAATATTCACTCCCAAGCCCAAAAAATCACTCCTCATCCAAAATACTCACACTGCATCCCAAAATTTTCACTGATCCCAAAATATTCACTCCCCATCGCAAAATATACACTGCCCATCCCAAAATATTCACTCCCCATCCCAAAATACTCAGTCACCATCCCAAAATATTCACTCTCCATTCCAAAATATTCACTCCCCATCCCAAAATATTCACTCCCCATCCCAAAATATTCACTCCCCAATCCCCAAATACAAACTCTCCATCCCAAAATATTCACACCCAATCCCAAAATACTCACTCCCATCCCAAAACACTCACTCCCCATCCCAAAATATTCACTCCCCATCCCAAGATTCTCACTCCCCATCCCCAAAAACTCACTCCCCGTCCCAAAATACTCCCCATCCCAAAATATTCGCTCCCCATCCCAAAATATTCACTCCCTCAATCCCAAAATCCTCACTCCCCATCCCAAAATACTCACTCCCCATCCCAAAATATTCACTACCCACCCCAAAATACTAATTCTATCCCAAAATATTCACTCCCCACCCAAAATACTCACTCCACCTTTCCCAAAATATTCAGTCCCCATCCCAAGATTCTCACTCCCCATCGCAAAAAACTCACTCCCCATCCCAAAATACTCCCCATCCCAAAAAACTCAATCCCCACCCCAAAATATTCACTCCCCATCCCAAAATACTCACTCCCCCATCCCAAAATATTCGCTCCCCATCCCAAAATATTCACTCCCTCAATCCCAAAATACTCACTCCCCATCTCAAAATATTCAACCACATCACAAAAGAATGACACCCCATCCCAAAATACTCACTCCCCATCCCAAAATATTCACAACCCATCCCAAAATTTTCACTCCTCATCCCAAAATATTTACTCCCCCATCCCAAAATACTCACTCCCCATCCCAAAATACTCACTCCCCATCCCAAAATACTCACTCCCCACCCCAAAATATTCAACCACATCCCAAAATATTCACACCTTATTCCAAAATACACACTCCCCTGTCCCAAAATACTAACTCCACATCCCAAAATATTTAACCACATCCCAAAATAATGACTCCCCATCCCAAAATACTCGCAACCTATCCCTAAATACACACTGCCCCATCCCAAAATATTCATTGCCCCATCCCAAAATACTCACTCCCCATCCCAAAATACTCACTCCCCCATCCCAAAATATTCACTCCCAATCCAAATATACTCTCCCCATCCCAAAATATTCACTCCCCATCCCAAGATTCTCACTCCACATCCCAAAATGCTCACTCCCCATGCCAAAATATTCACTCCCCAATCCCCAAATGCAAACTCTCCATCCCAAAATATTCACTCTCCATCCCAAAATACTCACTCCCCATCCCAAAATCTTCACTGCTCCATCCAAAAATACTCACTCCCCTTCCCAAAATACTCACTCCCCATCCCAAAATACTCACTCCCTATCCCAAAATATTCACTACCCACCCCAAAATACTAATTCTGTCCCAAAATACTCACTCCCATCCCAAAATACTCACTCCCCACCCAAAATACTCACGCTCCATCCCAAAATACTCCCTCCCCATCCCAAAATGCTCACTCCACCTTTCCCAAAATATACACTCCCCATCCCAAAATACTCACACCACATCCCAAAATATTCACTCCCCATCCCAAGATTCTCACTCCCCATCCCAAAAAACTCACTCCCCATCCCAAAATACTTCCCATCTCAAAAAAACTCACTCCCCATCCCAAAATACTCACTCCCCCATCCCAAAATAATCGCTCCCCATCCCAAAATATTCACTCCCTCAATCCCAAAATACTCACTCCCCTATCCCAAAATACTCACACCCCATCCCAAAATTTTCAACCACATCCCAAAATAATGACACCCCATCCCAAAATACTCACACCCTATCCCAATATTCACACCCCATCCCAAAATATTCACACCTTATCCCAAACTACACACTCCCCATCCCAAAATACTAACTCCCCATCCCAAAATATTTAACCACATCCCAAAATAGTGACACCCCATCCCAAAATACTCACAACCTATCCCTAAATACACACTGCCCCATCCCAAAATACCTATTGCCCCAACCCAAAATACTCACTCCCAATCCCAAAATACTCACTCCCTCATCCCAAAATACTCACTCCCCCATCCCAAAATACTCACTCCCAATCCAAATATACTCTCCCCATCCCAAAATATTCACTCCCCATCCCAAGATTCTCACTCCCCATCCCAAAATACTCATGCCCCATCCCAAAATACTCACTCCCAATCCCAAAATATTCACTACCCACCCCATAATACTAATTCAATCGCAAAATACTCACTCCCATCCCAAAATACTCACTCCACCTTTCCCAAAATATACACTCCCCATCCCAAAATACTCACACCACATCCGAAAATATACATTCCCCATCCCAAAATACTCACTAGCCCATCCCAAAATACTCACTCCCCATCCAAAAAATATTCACAACCTATTCCAAAATAATCACTCTCTATCCCAAAATGTTCACTCCCCATCCCAAAATATTCACTCCCCATCCCAAAATATTCACTCCCCATCCCAAAATATTCACTCTCCATCTCAAAATACTCACTCCCCTTCCCAAAATATTCACTCCTCCATCCCAAAATCTCCACTGCCCCATCCCAAAAGATTCACTCACCATCCCAAAATACTCGATCCCCATCGCAAAATAAACACTGCCCATCCCAAAATACTCACTACCCCATCCCAAAATACTGACACCCCATCCCAAAATATTCACTCCCCATCACAAAATATTCACTAACTATCCCAAAATACTCACTCCCCATCCCAAAACATTCACAACCGATTCCAAAATAATCACTCTCCATCGCAAAATATTCACTCCCCATCCTAAAATACTAACTCCCATCCCAAGATACTCACTCCCCATCCCAAATTATTCACTCTCCATCTTAAAATACTCACTCACCATCCCAAAATACTCACTTCCCATCCCCAAATCTTTACTGCTCCATCCCAAAATACTCACTCCCCATCCCAAAATACTCTCCCCATCCCAAAATACTCACACACCATCTCAAAATACTCACTCCCCATCCCAAAATACTCCCTCCCCATCCCAAAATACTCACTCCACCATTCCCAAAATATACACTCCCCATCCCAAAATATTCACACCACATCCCAAAATATTCACTCCCCATCCCAAGATTCTCACTCTCCATCCCAAAATGTTTACTCCCCATCCCAAAATACTCAATCCCCATCGCAAAATATACACTCCCCATCCCAAAATGCTCACTAGCCCATCCCAAAATACTCACTCCCCATCCCAAATATTCACAACCTATTCCAAAATAATCACTCTCTATCCCAAAATTTTCACACCCCATTCCAAAATATTCACACCCATCCCAAAATATTCACTACCCCATCCCAATATATTCACTCCCCATCCCAAAATATTCACTCACCATTCCAAAATACCGTCCCCATTCCGAAATACTCGCTCCCCATCCCAAAATATACACTCTCCATCCCAAAATATTCACTCCCCCTTCCCAGAATACTAACTCCCCATCCCAATATACTCACTGTCCAGCACAAAATATTCACTCCTCCATCCCAGAATCCTCACTCCCCATCCCAAAATACACACTTCACATCCCAAAATACTCACCTGATCCCAAAATACTCACCTGATCCCAAAATACTCTCTCCCCTTCCTAAAATATTCACTCTCCATCCAAATATAATCACGCCCCATCTCAAAATACTCACTCCCCATCCCAGAATATTCACTCCCCATCCCAAGATTCTCACTCGCTGTCCCAAAACACTCACTCCCCATCCCAATATACTCCCTCCCCATAATAGTCACCCGATCCCAAAATACTCACTCTCCATCCCAAAATATTCACACCCCATCCCAAAATTTTCACTCGTCATCCCAAAATATTCACTCCCCCATCCCAAAATATTCACACCCCAGCCCAAAATTTTCACTCCCCATCCCAAAATACTCATTCCCCATCCCAAGATTCTCACTCCCCATCAAGTTCTCAGTCACCAGCCCAAAATATTTACTCCCCCATCCCAAAATACTCACTCCCCCATCCCAAAATATTCGCTCCCCATCCCAAAATATTCACTCCCTCAATCCCAAAATACTCACTCCCATATCCCAAAATACTCACTCCCCATCCCAAAATATTCAACCACATCCCAAAATAATGACACCCCATCCCAAAATACTCACACCCTATCCCAAAATATTCATGCCCCATCCCAAAATATTCACACCTTATCCCCAAATACTAACTCCCCTTCCCAAAATATTCACTCCTCCATCCCAAAATCTCCACTGCCCCATCCCAAAAGATTCACTCACCATCCCAAAATACTCAATCCCCATCGCAAAATATACACTGCCCATCCCAAAATATTCACAACCGTTTCCAAAATAATCACTCTCCATCCCAAAATATTCACTCCCCATCCTAAAATACTCACTCCCCCTTCCCAAGATACTCACTCCCCATCCCAAATTATTCACTCTCCATCTTAAAATACTCACTCACCATCCCAGAATCCTCACTCCCCATCCCAAAATACACACTTCACATCCCAAAATACTCACCTGATCCCAATATACTCACCTGATCCCAAAATACTCAGTCCCCTTCCTAAAATATTCACTCTCCATCCCAAAATACTTACTCCCCATCCCAAAATACTCACTTACAGTCACAAAATATTTAGTCCCCATCCCAAAATATTCACTCCCCATCCCAAAATACTCACTCCCCATCGCAAAATATTCACTCCCCCGTCCCGAAATACTCACTCCCCATCCCAAAATACTCACTTCCCCATCCCAAAATACTCACATCCCAAAATATTCACTCCCCATCCCAAAATACTCACTCCCCATCTCAAAATAATCACTCCCCATCCCAAAATATTCACACCCCATCCCAAAATTTTTACTCATCATCCCGAAATATTCACTCCCCCATCCCAAAATACTCACTCGCCATCCCAAGATTCTCACTCCCCATCCCAAAATACTCACTCCCCATCCAAAAATACTCACTCCCTATCCCAATATACTCCCTCCCCATAATAGTCACCCGATCCCAAAATACTCACTCCCCATCCCATAATATTCACACCCCATCCCAAAATTTTCACTCCTCATCCCAAAATATTCACTCCCCCATCCCAAAATACTCATTCACCATCCCAAGGTTCTCACTCCCCATCCCAAGATCTGTCACCAGCCCAAAATATTTACTCCCCCATCCCAAAATACTTACTCCCCATCCCAAAATACTCACTTACAGTCACAAAATATTTAGTCCCCATCCCAAAATATTCACTCCCCATCCCAAAATACTCACTGCCCCATCCCAAAATACTCACTCCCCATCGCAAAATATTCACTCCCCCGTCCCGAAATACTCACTCCCCATCCCAAAATACTCACTTCCCCATCCCAAAATACTCACATCCCAAAATATTCACTCCCCATCCCAAAATACTCACTCCCCATCTCAAAATAATCACTCCCCATCCCAAAATATTCACACCCCATCCCAAAATTTTTACTCATCATCCCGAAATATTCACTCCCCCATCCCAAAATACTCACTCGCCATCCCAAGATTCTCACTCCCCATCCCAAAATACTCACTCCCCATCCAAAAATACTCACTCCCTATCCCAATATACTCCCTCCCCATAATAGTCACCCGATCCCAAAATACTCACTCCCCATCCCATAATATTCACACCCCATCCCAAAATTTTCACTCCTCATCCCAAAATATTCACTCCCCCATCCCAAAATACTCATTCACCATCCCAAGGTTCTCACTCCCCATCCCAAGATCTGTCACCAGCCCAAAATATTTACTCCCCCATCCCAAAATACTTACTCCCCATCCCAAAATACTCACTTACAGTCACAAAATATTTAGTCCCCATCCCAAAATATTCACTCCCCATCCCAAAATACTCACTGCCCCATCCCAAAATACTCACTCCCCATCGCAAAATATTCACTCCCCCGTCCCGAAATACTCACTCCCCATCCCAAAATACTCACTTCCCCATCCCAAAATACTCACATCCCAAAATATTCACTCCCCATCCCAAAATACTCACTCCCCATCTCAAAATAATCACTCCCCATCCCAAAATATTCACACCCCATCCCAAAATTTTTACTCATCATCCCGAAATATTCACTCCCCCATCCCAAAATACTCACTCGCCATCCCAAGATTCTCACTCCCCATCCCAAAATACTCACTCCCCATCCAAAAATACTCACTCCCTATCCCAATATACTCCCTCCCCATAATAGTCACCCGATCCCAAAATACTCACTCCCCATCCCATAATATTCACACCCCATCCCAAAATTTTCACTCCTCATCCCAAAATATTCACTCCCCCATCCCAAAATACTCATTCACCATCCCAAGGTTCTCACTCCCCATCCCAAGATCTGTCACCAGCCCAAAATATTTACTCCCCCATCCCAAAATACTCACTCCCCCATCCCAAAATATTTGCTCCCCATCCCAAAATATTCACTCCCTCAATCCCAAAATACTCTCTCCCCATCCCAAAATACTCACTCCCCATCCCAAAATATTCAACCACATCCCAAAATAATGACTCACCATCCCAAAATGCTAACAACCTATCCCTAAATACACACTGCCCCATCCCAAAATACTCAATGCCCCATCCCAAAATACTCAATGCCCCATCCCAAAATACTCACTCCCCATCCCAAAATACTCACGCCCCATCACAAAATATTCACTCCCAATCCAAATATACCCTCCCCATCCCAAAATATTCACTCCCCATCCCAAGATTCTCACTCCACATCCCAAAATACTCACTCCCCATGCCAAAATATTCACTCCCCAATACCCAAATACATACTCTCCATCCCAAAATATTCACTCCCTATCCCAAAATATTCACTCTCCATCCCAAAATACTCACTCCCCATCCCAAAATACTCACTCCCCATCCCAAAATATTCACTACCCACCCCAAAATACTAATTCTATCCCAAAATACTCACTCCCATCCCAAAATACTCACTCCACACCCAAAATACTCACTCTCCATCCCACAATACTCCCTCCCCATCCCAAATTACTCACCACATCCCAAAATATTCACTCCCCATCCCAAGATTCTCACTCCCCATCCCAAAATACTCACGCCCCATCACAAAATATACACTCCCCATCCCAAAATACTCAAAACCCATCCCAAAATACTCACTCACCGTCCCAAAATACTCACTCCCCATCCCAAAATATTCACTCCAATCCCAAATTACTCACTCGCCATCCCAAAATATTCACTCCCCATCCCAAAATAGTCACTCCCCATTCCAAAATATTCACTCCCCAATCCCCAAATACAAACTCTCCATCCCAAAATATTCACTCCCAATCCCAAAATATTCACTCTCCATCCCAAAATATTCACTCCCCATCCCAAAATCTTCACTGCTCCATCCCAAAATACTCACTCCCCATCCCAAAATACTCACTTCCATCCCAAAATACTCACTCCCCATCCCAAAATATTTACTCCCCATCCCAAGATTCTCACTCCCCATCCCCAAAATCTCACTCCCCATCCCAAAATACTCCCCATCCCAAAAAACTCACTCCCCATCCCAAAATATTCACTCCCCATCCCAAAATACTCAGTCCCCATCCCAAAATATTCACTCCCCATCCCAAAATATTCACTCCCTCAATCCCAAAATACTCACTCCCCTATCCCAAAATACTCACTCCCCATCCCAAAATATTCAACCACATCCCAAAATAATGACACCCCATCCCAAAATATTCACACCTTATCCCAAAATACACTCCCCATCCCAAAATACTAACTCCCCATCCCAAAATATTTAACCGCATCCCAAAATAATGACACTCCATCCCAAAATACTCACAACCTATCCCTAAATACACACTGCCCCATCCCAAAATACTCATTGCCCCATCCCAAAATACTCACTCCCCATCACCAAATACTCACTCCCCCATCCCAAAATTCTCACTCCCCCATCCCAAAATATTCACTCCCAATCCAAATATACTCTCCCCATCCCATAATATTCACTCCCCATCCCAAGATTCCCACTCCACATCCCAAAATGCTCACTCCCCATCCCAAAATCTTCACTGCTCCATCCCAAAATACTCACTCCCCATCCCAAAATATTCACTATCCACCCCAAAATACGAATTCTATCCCAAAATACTCACTCCCATCCCAAAATACTCATTCCCCACCCAAAATACTCACTCTCCATCCCAAAATACTCCCTCCCCATCCTAAAATACTCACTCCACCTTTCCCAAAATATACACTCCCCATCCCAAAATACTCACACCACATCTTGTGGTAAACCACTGTTTGTATTCCACTGTGTACATGCCTGTACATGTCTCGGCTGACTCCTCCCACGAGTCCAGGTATAAAGGTGACTGCTCCACAGTCCCTCTGTATTCTGGACCGGTCGACCACTCGAGGCACACCTTCATTCTCTTGTTAATAAAAGCCTGTTAGTTACTCGCTTAATCTCAGTCTTTTGAGTTATTGATAGCGCATCAATTTTATTAACAATATTTTATAATGGAGAAGATCCTCACACCAGCAGACCATCGGGAGGCGGACGCATCCACTAAGTTTACTCACTGGCTGAGGTGCTTTGAAAAATTCCTGATCGCCTCCGCTGCAACGGTCAAATCAGACGAGGACAAACTGGATGTCCTGACCTCCAAAGTGAACCACCGACTGATACCCGCAGCGACACACCGACCCCTATGCTGGCCTCCGTTACGCTGGACCAAGCGAGGCCGCACCAGCTGGCCCGGTCCACAATGGACATTAAGGTAAATGGTCATGAAACAATCTGCCTTTTTGACTCTGGGAGCACGGAGAGCTTCATCCACCCCGACACGGTGCGGCGTTGCTCTCTCCCAGTCTTGCCTGCGCACCAGCGGATTTCTATGGCCTCCGAGTCCCAGTCGGCGGACATTGGCGGCTACTGCGTGGTGAAACTCGTAGTAGACGGGACTGTGTACGATAATTTTAAACTTCTGGTCCTGCCCCACCTCTGCGCTGCCGTTCTACTGGGGTTAGATTTTCAGTGCCACCTTAAAAGTGTTACGATGGCGTACGGTGGACCCCTCCCCCCACTCACAGTCCGCAGCCAGCAGCTTCCAAATTGCCCGCCGCGCACCAGGTGCAACCTCTCCATACTCAGAGTCACCTCCCCCCCCCACTGTTTGCTAACCTCACCCCCGACTGTAAGCCCATCGCCACAAAGAGCAGGCGATACAGTGCCGGGGACAGGGTTTTCATTAAAACCGAAGTGGAGCGGCTCCTGAAGGAAGGGATTATTGAGGGCAGCACCAGCCCCTGGCGAGCCCAGGTTGTGGTCGTTAAGACCGGCGAGAAGCAGCGCCTGGTCATCGACTACGGCCAGACAATAAATCGCTACACCCTGCTGGACGCTTACCCACTCCCCCGCATAGCTGATATGGTCAACCAGATCGCGCAGTACCGCGTCTTCTCGACCATTGACCTGAAATCAGCGTACCACCAGCTCCCTATCCGCCCCGAGGACCGCCAGTATACTGCCTTTGAGGCAAACGGCCGCCTCTATCACTTCCTTAGGGTTCCCTTTGGCGTCACCAACGGGGTCTCCGTCTTCCAAAGGGAGATGGACCGGATGGTCAATCAAAATGCATTGCAGGCCACTTTCCCATATCTGGACAATGTGACCATCTGCGGCCATGACTTGCAGGACCATGACGCAAACCTCGAAAAATTCCTCTGCACCGCCAAACTCCTCAACCTGACGTATAACAAGGAGAAGTGCATATTCCGCACAACCTGCCTCGCCATCCTTGGCTGTGTTGTGGAACACGGAGTCATCGGTCCTGACCCCGACTGGATGTGTCCCCTTATGGAACTCCCACTGCCCCACTGCCTCAAGGCCCTGAAGAGGTGCCTAGGGTTTTTCTCTTATTACACCCAGTGGGTTCCCTACTATGCGGACAAGGCCCGTCCGCTGATCAAGTCCACCTCTTTTCCTGTGACGGCAGAGGCCCGCTTAGCCTTCCACCGTATCAAGGAAGACATTGCCAAAGCCACCATGCACGCAGTGGACGAATCCATCCCCTTCCAGGTGGAAAGCGACTTTGCCCTGGCCGCTACCCTCAATCAGGCGGGGAGACCCGTGGCCTTCTTTTCATGAACCCTCCAGGGCCCGGAGACCAGACACTCCGCTGTTGAGAAGGAGGCCCAGGCTATTGTGGAGGCTGTGCGTCATTGGAGGCACTACCTGGCCGGAAAACGATTTACCCTGCTCACTGACCAGCGTTCAGTTGCTTTCATGTTTAACAACAAGCAGAGGGGCAAAATCAAAAACGACAAGATCTTGAGGTGGAGAATCGAACTTTCCACCTACAATTACAAGATCTTGTACCGGCCCAGGAAGCTCAATGAACCCTCGGATGCTCTATCGCGTGGCACCTGCGCCAGCGCGCAGATCGATAGACTGCGGGCCCTCCACAATGACCTCTGCCACCCGGGGGTCACCAGGTTCTTCCACTTCATCAAGGCCCGCAACCTGCCTTACTCCATTGAGGAGGTCAGGACCATGACCAGGAACTGCCAAGTCTGCGCTGAGTGAAAACCGCACTTTTATAGACCAGACAGGGCTCACCTGATAAAAGCCACTCGCCCCTTCGAGCGCCTGAGCGTTGATTTTAAAGGGCCTCTCCCTTCCTCCGACCGCAATGTGTACTTCCTCAACATTATTGATGAGTACTCCCATTTCCCGTTCGCCATCCCCTGCCCGGACATGACCAGTGCCACGGTCATTAAATGTCTGAACGACCTCTTCACCCTGTTCGGTTTCCCCAGCTATATCCATAGCGACCGGGGCTCATCGTTTATGAGCGACGAACTCCGTCAGTACCTGCTCGCTAGGGGTATTGCCACAAGCAGGACCACCAGTTACAACCCCCGGGGGAACGGACAGGTGGAAAGAGAGAATGCGACAGTTTGGAAGGCTGCCCTGCTAGCCTTAAAGTCTAGGGCCTAGAAATTGGGTTTTGGCTTAGCCAGGGCTTTAGCGCCGGAAATTAGTGCCGGCGCTAAGTCCCCTTTGCGCGCCAAAAATTCAGTGGCGCCGCGCCCAAACGGCTGCCGGCGCTACTGAAGGGTCTTAGCGCCTGGAAAAGGGCGCTAACTGCCGTTTCGCGCCGCAATTCCGGCGCTGCGGCACCCGATGCGGTGCAGCAGGCTGGGGAAGTGCAGGCCTCCTCCTTCCATTAAGGAGGAGCTGCCTGCACCCGGCCGCGGCCCGCGCAAATCTGCTTAAAAATGAGCCCGGCACCGCGGACAAGTGCCGGGCTTCCATCTGTTCCGGGGGGGTGGGGGGGGAGAAGTCCGGGGAGGGAGCTGCGGGCAGGTGGCCGGCGGGAAAGCGGCCGGCCGCCGCGGGGCCTTTAATGCGCCGGCGCTAACTGCAGTAAGGCACCTCTGACAAAACGCTGGTTGCGGCTGCCACGGGCGAGGCGGCCGCAACTCAATTTCGGAGTTCGGGCGGGTTACCACGGCAACCGGGATGCTGCGCACACCGATGACGTCATCGGTGCCGGCGCAGCGCTACCGGAGCAACGCCGATTTAGGGCCCCAGGGAATTTCACTACTGGCCATAACTCCGGCGCAAGGCCCTCTAGCGCCTCAAATGAGGCGCTAAGGCTACTGAATTTTCAGCCGTAGGGGCCTTCCGACCTCCCGCTGGCAGGATGTGCTCCCCGATGCGCTCCACTCTATTCGGTCACTGCTCTGCACTGCCACTAACGCCACCCCTCATGAGAAAATGTTTGTCTTCCCAAGGAAGTCCACATCGGGGACATCGCTACCGCCATGGCTGACGTCCCCAGGGCCGGTCCTACTGAGAAGACACGTGAGGACCCATAAAACAGACCCCCTGGTCGAGAGGGTCGACCTCCTCCACGCCAACCCCCAGTATGCTTACATTGCGTACCCGGACGGGCGGGAGGACACAGTCTCCATACGAGACCTCGCACCCTTGGGGGCCGCAGTAGCCCACTACCCACTACCACCTCCCCCCACGATCCGATATCCAGCCCCAGCAGACGGCAGGCCTGGGCCCCGCGACCCGCTTGACACCTACGAGGACTACACACCAGTGCCCCAGCCTACGCGGGACTCGACGCCGGAAGCTTCACTACCCCTGCCGTCGCCACGTCGATCACAGCGGCAGACAAGACCTCCGGAGAGACTCCAATACACTAACTTTTAATACACTTCACCCCGCCGGACTCAATTTTAAACAAGGGGTGAATGTGGTAAACCACTGTTTGTATTCCACTGTGTACATGCCTGTACATGTCTCGGCTGACTCCTCCCACGAGTCCAGGTATAAAGGTGACTGCTCCACAGTCCCTCTGTATTCTGGACCGGTCGACCACTCGAGGCACACCTTCATTCTCTTGTTAATAAAAGCCTGTTAGTTACTCGCTTAATCTCAGTCTTTTGAGTTATTGATAGCGCATCAATTTTATTAACAATATTTTATAATGGAGAAGATCCTCACACCAGCAGACCATCGGGAGGCGGACGCATCCACTAAGTTTACTCACTGGCTGAGGTGCTTTGAAAAATTCCTGATCGCCTCCGCTGCAACGGTCAAATCAGACGAGGACAAACTGGATGTCCTGACCTCCAAAGTGAACCACCGACTGATACCCGCAGCGACACACCGACCCCTATGCTGGCCTCCGTTACGCTGGACCAAGCGAGGCCGCACCAGCTGGCCCGGTCCACAATGGACATTAAGGTAAATGGTCATGAAACAATCTGCCTTTTTGACTCTGGGAGCACGGAGAGCTTCATCCACCCCGACACGGTGCGGCGTTGCTCTCTCCCAGTCTTGCCTGCGCACCAGCGGATTTCTATGGCCTCCGAGTCCCAGTCGGCGGACATTGGCGGCTACTGCGTGGTGAAACTCGTAGTAGACGGGACTGTGTACGATAATTTTAAACTTCTGGTCCTGCCCCACCTCTGCGCTGCCGTTCTACTGGGGTTAGATTTTCAGTGCCACCTTAAAAGTGTTACGATGGCGTACGGTGGACCCCTCCCCCCACTCACAGTCCGCAGCCAGCAGCTTCCAAATTGCCCGCCGCGCACCAGGTGCAACCTCTCCATACTCAGAGTCACCTCCCCCCCCCACTGTTTGCTAACCTCACCCCCGACTGTAAGCCCATCGCCACAAAGAGCAGGCGATACAGTGCCGGGGACAGGGTTTTCATTAAAACCGAAGTGGAGCGGCTCCTGAAGGAAGGGATTATTGAGGGCAGCACCAGCCCCTGGCGAGCCCAGGTTGTGGTCGTTAAGACCGGCGAGAAGCAGCGCCTGGTCATCGACTACGGCCAGACAATAAATCGCTACACCCTGCTGGACGCTTACCCACTCCCCCGCATAGCTGATATGGTCAACCAGATCGCGCAGTACCGCGTCTTCTCGACCATTGACCTGAAATCAGCGTACCACCAGCTCCCTATCCGCCCCGAGGACCGCCAGTATACTGCCTTTGAGGCAAACGGCCGCCTCTATCACTTCCTTAGGGTTCCCTTTGGCGTCACCAACGGGGTCTCCGTCTTCCAAAGGGAGATGGACCGGATGGTCAATCAAAATGCATTGCAGGCCACTTTCCCATATCTGGACAATGTGACCATCTGCGGCCATGACTTGCAGGACCATGACGCAAACCTCGAAAAATTCCTCTGCACCGCCAAACTCCTCAACCTGACGTATAACAAGGAGAAGTGCATATTCCGCACAACCTGCCTCGCCATCCTTGGCTGTGTTGTGGAACACGGAGTCATCGGTCCTGACCCCGACTGGATGTGTCCCCTTATGGAACTCCCACTGCCCCACTGCCTCAAGGCCCTGAAGAGGTGCCTAGGGTTTTTCTCTTATTACACCCAGTGGGTTCCCTACTATGCGGACAAGGCCCGTCCGCTGATCAAGTCCACCTCTTTTCCTGTGACGGCAGAGGCCCGCTTAGCCTTCCACCGTATCAAGGAAGACATTGCCAAAGCCACCATGCACGCAGTGGACGAATCCATCCCCTTCCAGGTGGAAAGCGACTTTGCCCTGGCCGCTACCCTCAATCAGGCGGGGAGACCCGTGGCCTTCTTTTCATGAACCCTCCAGGGCCCGGAGACCAGACACTCCGCTGTTGAGAAGGAGGCCCAGGCTATTGTGGAGGCTGTGCGTCATTGGAGGCACTACCTGGCCGGAAAACGATTTACCCTGCTCACTGACCAGCGTTCAGTTGCTTTCATGTTTAACAACAAGCAGAGGGGCAAAATCAAAAACGACAAGATCTTGAGGTGGAGAATCGAACTTTCCACCTACAATTACAAGATCTTGTACCGGCCCAGGAAGCTCAATGAACCCTCGGATGCTCTATCGCGTGGCACCTGCGCCAGCGCGCAGATCGATAGACTGCGGGCCCTCCACAATGACCTCTGCCACCCGGGGGTCACCAGGTTCTTCCACTTCATCAAGGCCCGCAACCTGCCTTACTCCATTGAGGAGGTCAGGACCATGACCAGGAACTGCCAAGTCTGCGCTGAGTGAAAACCGCACTTTTATAGACCAGACAGGGCTCACCTGATAAAAGCCACTCGCCCCTTCGAGCGCCTGAGCGTTGATTTTAAAGGGCCTCTCCCTTCCTCCGACCGCAATGTGTACTTCCTCAACATTATTGATGAGTACTCCCATTTCCCGTTCGCCATCCCCTGCCCGGACATGACCAGTGCCACGGTCATTAAATGTCTGAACGACCTCTTCACCCTGTTCGGTTTCCCCAGCTATATCCATAGCGACCGGGGCTCATCGTTTATGAGCGACGAACTCCGTCAGTACCTGCTCGCTAGGGGTATTGCCACAAGCAGGACCACCAGTTACAACCCCCGGGGGAACGGACAGGTGGAAAGAGAGAATGCGACAGTTTGGAAGGCTGCCCTGCTAGCCTTAAAGTCTAGGGCCTAGAAATTGGGTTTTGGCTTAGCCAGGGCTTTAGCGCCGGAAATTAGTGCCGGCGCTAAGTCCCCTGCGCGCGCCAAAAATTCAGTGGCGCCGCGCCCAAACGGCTGCCGGCGCTACTGAAGGGTCTTAGCGCCTGGAAAAGGGCGCTAACTGCCGTTTCGCGCCGCAATTCCGGCGCTGCGGCACCCGATGCGGTGCAGCAGGCTGGGGAAGTGCAGGCCTCCTCCTTCCATTAAGGAGGAGCTGCCTGCACCCGGCCGCGGCCCACGCAAATCTGCTTAAAAATGAGCCCGGCACCGCGGACAAGTGCCGGGCTTCCATCTGTTCCGGGGGGGTGGGGGGGGAGAAGTCCGGGGAGGGAGCTGCGGGCAGGTGGCCGGCGGGAAAGCGGCCGGCCGCCGCGGGGCCTTTAATGCGCCGGCGCTAACTGCAGTAAGGCACCTCTGACAAAACGCTGGTTGCGGCTGCCACGGGCGAGGCGGCCGCAACTCAATTTCGGAGTTCGGGCGGGTTACCACGGCAACCGGGATGCTGCGCACACCGATGACGTCATCGGTGCCGGCGCAGCGCTACCGGAGCAACGCCGATTTAGGGCCCCAGGGAATTTCACTACTGGCCATAACTCCGGCGCAAGGCCCTCTAGCGCCTCAAATGAGGCGCTAAGGCTACTGAATTTTCAGCCGTAGGGGCCTTCCGACCTCCCGCTGGCAGGATGTGCTCCCCGATGCGCTCCACTCTATTCGGTCACTGCTCTGCACTGCCACTAACGCCACCCCTCATGAGAAAATGTTTGTCTTCCCAAGGAAGTCCACATCGGGGACATCGCTACCGCCATGGCTGACGTCCCCAGGGCCGGTCCTACTGAGAAGACACGTGAGGACCCATAAAACAGACCCCCTGGTCGAGAGGGTCGACCTCCTCCACGCCAACCCCCAGTATGCTTACATTGCGTACCCGGACGGGCGGGAGGACACAGTCTCCATACGAGACCTCGCACCCTTGGGGGCCGCAGTAGCCCACTACCCACTACCACCTCCCCCCACGATCCGATATCCAGCCCCAGCAGACGGCAGGCCTGGGCCCCGCGACCCGCTTGACACCTACGAGGACTACACACCAGTGCCCCAGCCTACGCGGGACTCGACGCCGGAAGCTTCACTACCCCTGCCGTCGCCACGTCGATCACAGCGGCAGACAAGACCTCCGGAGAGACTCCAATACACTAACTTTTAATACACTTCACCCCGCCGGACTCAATTTTAAACAAGGGGTGAATGTGGTAAACCACTGTTTGTATTCCACTGTGTACATGCCTGTACATGTCTCGGCTGACTCCTCCCACGAGTCCAGGTATAAAGGTGACTGCTCCACAGTCCCTCTGTATTCTGGACCGGTCGACCACTCGAGGCACACCTTCATTCTCTTGTTAATAAAAGCCTGTTAGTTACTCGCTTAATCTCAGTCTTTTGAGTTATTGATAGCGCATCAATCCCAAAATATTCACTCCCCATCCCAAAAAACTCCCTCCCCATCCCAAAATACTCCCTCCCCATCCCAAAAAACTCACTCCCCATCCCAAAATATTCACTCTCCATCCCAAAATGTTTACTCCCCATCCCAAAATACTCAATCCCCATCGCAAAATATACACTCCCCATCCCAAAATATACACTAGCCCATCCCAAAATACTCACTCCCCATCCCAAAATATTCACTCTCCATCTCAAAATATTCACTCCCCATCCCGAAATACTGACTCCCCATCCCAAAATATTCACTCCTCCATCCCAAAATCTCCACTGCCCCATCCCAAAAGATTCACTCACCATCCCAAAATACTCAATCCCCATCGCAAAATATACACTGCCCATCCCAAAATACTCACTACCCCATCCCAAAATATTCACTCGCCATCACAAAATATTCACTAAGCATCCCAAAATACTCACTCCCCATCCCAAAATATTCACCCTCCATCCCAAAATATTCACTCCCCATCCTAAAATACTCACTCCCCCTTCCCAAGATACTCACTCCCCATCCCAAAATACTGACTCCCCATCCCAAATATTCACTCCTCCATCCCAAAATCTCCACTGCCCCATCCCAAAAGATTCACTCACCATCCCAAAATAATCACTCCCCATCCCAAAATCTTCACTGCTCCATCCCCAAATACTCACTCCCCATCCCAAAATACTCACTCGCCATCCCAAAATACTCACTCCCCATCCCAAAATATTCACTACCCACCCCAAAATACTAATTCTATCCCAAAATACTCACTCCCATCCCAAAATACTCCCTCCCCATCGCAAAATACTCACTCCACCTTTCGCAAAATATACACTCCCATCCCAAAATATTCACTCCCCATCCCAAAATATTCACTCACCATCCCAAAATACTGTCCCCTTCCAAAATACTCACTCCCCATCCCAAAATATTCACTCCCCATCCCAAAATAGTCACTCTCCATCCCAAAGTAGTCACTCCCCATCCCAAAATATTCACTCCCCATCCCAAAATACTCACTGCCCCATCCCAAAATACTCACTCCCCATCCCAAAATATTCAACCACATCCCAAAATAATGACTCACCATCCCAAAATGCTCACAACCTATCCCTAAATACACACTGCCCCATCCCAAAATACTCAATGCCCCATCCCAAAATACTCACTCCCCATCCCAAAATACTCACTCCCCATCCCAAAATACACACTCCCCATCACAAAATATTCACTCCCAATCCAAATATACCCTCCCCATCCCAAAATACTCACTCCGCTTCCTAAAATATTCTCTCCATCCCAAAATAGTCACTCCCCATCCCAAAATACTCACTTCCAGTCACAAAATATTTAGTCCCCATCCCAAAATATTCACTCCCCATCCCAAAATACTCACTGCCCCATCCCAAAATACTCACTCCCCATCGCAAAATATTCACTCCCCCATCCCGAAATACACTCTCCCCATCCCAAAATACGCACATCCCATAATATTCACTCCCCATCCCAAAATACTCACTCCCCATCTCAAAATAATCACTCCCCATCTCAAAATACTCACTCCCCATCCCAAGATTCTCACTCCCCATCCCAAAATACTCACTCCCCATCCCAAAATACACACTCCCTATCCCAAAATACTCACACCCCATAATAGTCACCCAATCCCAAAATACTCACTCCCCATCCCAAAATATTCCCACCCCATCCCAAAATTTTCACTCCTCATCCCAAAATATTCACTCCCCATCCCAAAATACTAATTCCCCATCCCAAGATTCTCACTCCCCATCCCAAGATCTCAGTCACCAGCCCAAAATATTTACTCCCCATCCCAAAATACTCACTCCCCATCCCAAAATATTTGCTCCCCATCCCAAAATATTCACTCCCTCAATCCCAAAATACTCTCTCCCCATCCCAAAATACGCACTCCCCATCCCAAAATATTCAACCACATCCCAAAATAATGACACCATCCCAAAATACTCAGAACCTATCCCTAAATACACACTGCACCATCCCAAAATACTCAATGCCCCATCCCAAAATACTCACTCCCCATCCCAAAATATTCACTCCCTCAATCCCAAAATACTCACTCCCCATCCCAAAATACTCACTCCCCATCCCAAAATACTCACTCCCCATCACAAAATATTCACTCCCAATCCAAATATACCCTCCCCAAAATATTCACTCCCCATCCCAAGATTCTCACTCCACATCCCAAAATACTCACTCCCCATGCCAAAATATTCACTCCCCAATACCCAAATACATCTCTCCATCCCAAAATATTCACTCCCAATCCCAAAATATTCACTCTCCATCCCAAAATAGTCACTCCCCATCCCAAAATACTCACTCCCCATCCCAAAATATTCACTACCCACCCCAAAATACTAATTCTATCCCAAAATACTCACTCCATCCCGAAATACTCACTCCACACCCAAAATACTCACTCTCCATCCCACAATACTCCCTCCCCATCCCAAAATACTCACTCCACCTTTCCCAAAATATACACTCCCCATCCCAAAATACTCACACATCCCAAAATATTCGCTCCCCATCCCGATTCTCAAACCCATCCCAAAATAATCACACCCCATCAAAAAATATACACTCCCCCATCCCAAAATACTCAAAACCCATCCCAAAATACTCACTCTCCGTCCCAAAATACTCACTCCCCATCCCAAAATATTCACTCCCCATCCCAAAATATTCACTCCCCAATCCCCAAATACAAACTCTCCATCCCAAAATATTCACACCCAATCCCAAAATACTCACTCCCATCCCAAAACACTCACTCCCCATCCCAAAATATTCACTCCCCATCCCAAGATTATCACTCCATCCCCAAAAACTCACTCCCCGTCCCAAAATACTCCCCATCCCAAAATATTCGCTCCCCATCCCAAAATATTCACTCCCTCAATCCCAAAATCCTCACTCCCCATCCCAAAATACTCACTCCCCATCCCAAAATACTCACTCCCCATCCCAAAATATTCACTACCCACCCCAAAATACTAATTCTATCCCAAAATATTCACTCCCCACCCAAAATACTCACTCCACCTTTCCCAAAATATTCAGTCCCCATCCCAAGATTCTCACTCCCCATCGCAAAAAACTCACTCCCCATCCCAAAATACTCCCCATCCCAAAAAACTCAATCCCCACCCCAAAATATTCACTCCCCATCCCAAAATACTCACTCCCCCATCCCAAAATATTCGCTCCCCATCCCAAAATATTCACTCCCTCAATCCCAAAATACTCACTCCCCATCTCAAAATATTCAACCACATCACAAAAGAATGACACCCCATCCCAAAATACTCACTCCCCATCCCAAAATATTCACAACCCATCCCAAAATTTTCACTCCTCATCCCAAAATATTTACTCCCCCATCCCAAAATACTCACTCCCCATCCCAAAATACTCACTCCCCATCCCAAAATACTCACTCCCCACCCCAAAATATTCAACCACATCCCAAAATATTCACACCTTATTCCAAAATACACACTCCCCTGTCCCAAAATACTAACTCCACATCCCAAAATATTTAACCACATCCCAAAATAATGACTCCCCATCCCAAAATACTCGCAACCTATCCCTAAATACACACTGCCCCATCCCAAAATATTCATTGCCCCATCCCAAAATACTCACTCCCCATCCCAAAATACTCATGCCCCATCCCAAAATACTCACTCCCAATCCCAAAATATTCACTACCCACCCCATAATACTAATTCAATCGCAAAATACTCACTCCCATCCCAAAATACTCACTCCACCTTTCCCAAAATATACACTCCCCATCCCAAAATACTCACACCACATCCGAAAATATACATTCCCCATCCCAAAATACTCACTAGCCCATCCCAAAATACTCACTCCCCATCCAAAAAATATTCACAACCTATTCCAAAATAATCACTCTCTATCCCAAAATGTTCACTCCCCATCCCAAAATATTCACTCCCCATCCCAAAATATTCACTCCCCATCCCAAAATATTCACTCTCCATCTCAAAATACTCACTCCCCATCCCAAAATATTGACTCCCCTTCCCAAAATATTCACTCCTCCATCCCAAAATCTCCACTGCCCCATCCCAAAAGATTCACTCACCATCCCAAAATACTCGATCCCCATCGCAAAATAAACACTGTCCATCCCAAAATACTCACTACCCCATCCCAAAATACTGACACCCCATCCCAAAATATTCACTCCCCATCACAAAATATTCACTAACTATCCCAAAATACTCACTCCCCATCCCAAAACATTCACAACCGATTCCAAAATAATCACTCTCCATCGCAAAATATTCACTCCCCATCCTAAAATACTAACTCCCATCCCAAGATACTCACTCCCCATCCCAAATTATTCACTCTCCATCTTAAAATACTCACTCACCATCCCAAAATACTCACTTCCCATCCCCAAATCTTTACTGCTCCATCCCAAAATACTCACTCCCCATCCCAAAATACTCACTCCCCATCCCAAAATACTCACACACCATCTCAAAATATTCACTCCCCATCCCAAAAAACTCCCTCCCCATCCCAAAATACTCCCTCCCCATCCCAAAAAACTCACTCCCCATCCCAAAATATTCACTCTCCATCCCAAAATGTTTACTCCCCATCCCAAAATACTCAATCCCCATCGCAAAATATACACTCCCCATCCCAAAATATACACTAGCCCATCCCAAAATACTCACTCCCCATCCCAAAATATTCACAACCTATTCCAAAATAATCACTCTCTATCCCACAATTTTCACTCTACATCCCAAAATATTCACTCACCATCCCAAAATACTCACTCCCCATCCCAAAATATTCACTCTCCATCTCAAAATATTCACTCCCCATCCCGAAATACTGACTCCCCATCCCAAAATATTCACTCCTCCATCCCAAAATCTCCACTGCCCCATCCCAAAAGATTCACTCACCATCCCAAAATACTCAATCCCCATCGCAAAATATACACTGCCCATCCCAAAATACTCACTACCCCATCCCAAAATATTCACTCGCCATCACAAAATATTCACTAAGCATCCCAAAATACTCACTCCCCATCCCAAAATATTCACCCTCCATCCCAAAATATTCACTCCCCATCCTAAAATACTCACTCCCCCTTCCCAAGATACTCACTCCCCATCCCAAAATACTGACTCCCATCCCAAATATTCACTCCTCCATCCCAAAATCTCCACTGCCCCATCCCAAAAGATTCACTCACCATCCCAAAATAATCACTCCCCATCCCAAAATCTTCACTGCTCCATCCCCAAATACTCACTCCCCATCCCAAAATACTCACTCGCCATCCCAAAATACTCACTCCCCATCCCAAAATATTCACTACCCACCCCAAAATACTAATTCTATCCCAAAATACTCACTCCCATCCCAAAATACTCCCTCCCCATCGCAAAATACTCACTCCACCTTTCGCAAAATATACACTCCCATCCCAAAATATTCACTCCCCATCCCAAAATATTCACTCACCATCCCAAAATACTGTCCCCTTCCAAAATACTCACTCCCCATCCCAAAATATTCACTCCCCATCCCAAAATAGTCACTCTCCATCCCAAAATAGTCACTCCCCATCCCAAAATACTCACTTCCAGTCACAATATATTTAGCCCCCATCCCAAAATATTCACTCCCCATCCCAAAATACTCACTGCCCCATCCCAAAATACTCACTCCCCATCCCAAAATATTCAACCACATCCCAAAATAATGACTCACCATCCCAAAATGCTCACAACCTATCCCTAAATACACACTGCCCCATCCCAAAATACTCAATGCCCCATCCCAAAATACTCACTCCCCATCCCAAAATACTCACTCCCCATCCCAAAATACACACTCCCCATCACAAAATATTCACTCCCAATCCAAATATACCCTCCCCATCCCAAAATACTCACTCCGCTTCCTAAAATATTCTCTCCATCCCAAAATAGTCACTCCCCATCCCAAAATACTCACTTCCAGTCACAAAATATTTAGTCCCCATCCCAAAATATTCACTCCCCATCCCAAAATACTCACTGCCCCATCCCAAAATACTCACTCCCCATCGCAAAATATTCACTCCCCCATCCCGAAATACACTCTCCCCATCCCAAAATACGCACATCCCATAATATTCACTCCCCATCCCAAAATACTCACTCCCCATCTCAAAATAATCACTCCCCATCTCAAAATACTCACTCCCCATCCCAAGATTCTCACTCCCCATCCCAAAATACTCACTCCCCATCCCAAAATACACACTCCCTATCCCAAAATACTCACACCCCATAATAGTCACCCAATCCCAAAATACTCACTCCCCATCCCAAAATATTCCCACCCCATCCCAAAATTTTCACTCCTCATCCCAAAATATTCACTCCCCATCCCAAAATACTAATTCCCCATCCCAAGATTCTCACTCCCCATCCCAAGATCTCAGTCACCAGCCCAAAATATTTACTCCCCATCCCAAAATACTCACTCCCCATCCCAAAATATTTGCTCCCCATCCCAAAATATTCACTCCCTCAATCCCAAAATACTCTCTCCCCATCCCAAAATACGCACTCCCCATCCCAAAATATTCAACCACATCCCAAAATAATGACACCATCCCAAAATACTCAGAACCTATCCCTAAATACACACTGCACCATCCCAAAATACTCAATGCCCCATCCCAAAATACTCACTCCCCATCCCAAAATATTCACTCCCTCAATCCCAAAATACTCACTCCCCATCCCAAAATACTCACTCCCCATCCCAAAATACTCACTCCCCATCACAAAATATTCACTCCCAATCCAAATATACCCTCCCCAAAATATTCACTCCCCATCCCAAGATTCTCACTCCACATCCCAAAATACTCACTCCCCATGCCAAAATATTCACTCCCCAATACCCAAATACATCTCTCCATCCCAAAATATTCACTCCCAATCCCAAAATATTCACTCTCCATCCCAAAATAGTCACTCCCCATCCCAAAATACTCACTCCCCATCCCAAAATATTCACTACCCACCCCAAAATACTAATTCTATCCCAAAATACTCACTCCATCCCGAAATACTCACTCCACACCCAAAATACTCACTCTCCATCCCACAATACTCCCTCCCCATCCCAAAATACTCACTCCACCTTTCCCAAAATATACACTCCCCATCCCAAAATACTCACACATCCCAAAATATTCGCTCCCCATCCCGATTCTCAAACCCATCCCAAAATAATCACACCCCATCAAAAAATATACACTCCCCCATCCCAAAATACTCAAAACCCATCCCAAAATACTCACTCTCCGTCCCAAAATACTCACTCCCCATCCCAAAATATTCACTCCCCATCCCAAAATATTCACTCCCCAATCCCCAAATACAAACTCTCCATCCCAAAATATTCACACCCAATCCCAAAATACTCACTCCCATCCCAAAACACTCACTCCCCATCCCAAAATATTCACTCCCCATCCCAAGATTATCACTCCATCCCCAAAAACTCACTCCCCGTCCCAAAATACTCCCCATCCCAAAATATTCGCTCCCCATCCCAAAATATTCACTCCCTCAATCCCAAAATCCTCACTCCCCATCCCAAAATACTCACTCCCCATCCCAAAATACTCACTCCCCATCCCAAAATATTCACTACCCACCCCAAAATACTAATTCTATCCCAAAATATTCACTCCCCACCCAAAATACTCACTCCACCTTTCCCAAAATATTCAGTCCCCATCCCAAGATTCTCACTCCCCATCGCAAAAAACTCACTCCCCATCCCAAAATACTCCCCATCCCAAAAAACTCAATCCCCACCCCAAAATATTCACTCCCCATCCCAAAATACTCACTCCCCCATCCCAAAATATTCGCTCCCCATCCCAAAATATTCACTCCCTCAATCCCAAAATACTCACTCCCCATCTCAAAATATTCAACCACATCACAAAAGAATGACACCCCATCCCAAAATACTCACTCCCCATCCCAAAATATTCACAACCCATCCCAAAATTTTCACTCCTCATCCCAAAATATTTACTCCCCCATCCCAAAATACTCACTCCCCATCCCAAAATACTCACTCCCCATCCCAAAATACTCACTCCCCACCCCAAAATATTCAACCACATCCCAAAATATTCACACCTTATTCCAAAATACACACTCCCCTGTCCCAAAATACTAACTCCACATCCCAAAATATTTAACCACATCCCAAAATAATGACTCCCCATCCCAAAATACTCGCAACCTATCCCTAAATACACACTGCCCCATCCCAAAATATTCATTGCCCCATCCCAAAATACTCACTCCCCATCCCAAAATACTCATGCCCCATCCCAAAATACTCACTCCCAATCCCAAAATATTCACTACCCACCCCATAATACTAATTCAATCGCAAAATACTCACTCCCATCCCAAAATACTCACTCCACCTTTCCCAAAATATACACTCCCCATCCCAAAATACTCACACCACATCCGAAAATATACATTCCCCATCCCAAAATACTCACTAGCCCATCCCAAAATACTCACTCCCCATCCAAAAAATATTCACAACCTATTCCAAAATAATCACTCTCTATCCCAAAATGTTCACTCCCCATCCCAAAATATTCACTCCCCATCCCAAAATATTCACTCCCCATCCCAAAATATTCACTCTCCATCTCAAAATACTCACTCCCCATCCCAAAATATTGACTCCCCTTCCCAAAATATTCACTCCTCCATCCCAAAATCTCCACTGCCCCATCCCAAAAGATTCACTCACCATCCCAAAATACTCGATCCCCATCGCAAAATAAACACTGTCCATCCCAAAATACTCACTACCCCATCCCAAAATACTGACACCCCATCCCAAAATATTCACTCCCCATCACAAAATATTCACTAACTATCCCAAAATACTCACTCCCCATCCCAAAACATTCACAACCGATTCCAAAATAATCACTCTCCATCGCAAAATATTCACTCCCCATCCTAAAATACTAACTCCCATCCCAAGATACTCACTCCCCATCCCAAATTATTCACTCTCCATCTTAAAATACTCACTCACCATCCCAAAATACTCACTTCCCATCCCCAAATCTTTACTGCTCCATCCCAAAATACTCACTCCCCATCCCAAAATACTCACTCCCCATCCCAAAATACTCACACACCATCTCAAAATACTCACTCCCCATCCCAAAATACTCCCTCCCCATCCCAAAATACTCACTCCACCATTCCCAAAATATACACTCCCCATCCCAAAATATTCACACCACATCCCAAAATATTCACTCCCCATCCCAAGATTCTCACTCTCCATCCCAAAATGTTTACTCCCCATCCCAAAATACTCAATCCCCATCACAAAATATACACTCCCCATCCCAAAATGCTCACTAGCCCATCCCAAAATACTCACTCCCCATCCCAAATATTCACAACCTATTCCAAAATAATCACTCTCTATCCCAAAATTTTCACACCCCATTCCAAAATATTCACACCCATCCCAAAATATTCACTACCCCATCCCAATATATTCACTCCCCATCCCAAAATATTCACTCACCATTCCAAAATACCGTCCCCATTCCGAAATACTCGCTCCCCATCCCAAAATATACACTCTCCATCCCAAAATATTCACTCCCCCTTCCCAGAATACTAACTCCCCATCCCAATATACTCACTGTCCAGCACAAAATATTCACTCCTCCATCCCAGAATCCTCACTCCCCATCCCAAAATACACACTTCACATCCCAAAATACTCACCTGATCCCAAAATACTCACCTGATCCCAAAATACTCTCTCCCCTTCCTAAAATATTCACTCTCCATCCAAATATAATCACGCCCCATCTCAAAATACTCACTCCCCATCCCAGAATATTCACTCCCCATCCCAAGATTCTCACTCGCTGTCCCAAAACACTCACTCCCCATCCCAATATACTCCCTCCCCATAATAGTCACCCGATCCCAAAATACTCACTCTCCATCCCAAAATATTCACAGCCCATCCCAAAATTTTCACTCGTCATCCCAAAATATTCACTCCCCCGTCCCGAAATACTCACTCCCCATCCCAAAATACTCACTTCCCCATCCCAAAATACTCACATCCCAAAATATTCACTCCCCATCCCAAAATACTCACTCCCCATCTCAAAATAATCACTCCCCATCCCAAAATATTCACACCCCATCCCAAAATTTTTACTCATCATCCCGAAATATTCACTCCCCCATCCCAAAATACTCACTCGCCATCCCAAGATTCTCACTCCCCATCCCAAAATACTCACTCCCCATCCAAAAATACTCACTCCCTATCCCAATATACTCCCTCCCCATAATAGTCACCCGATCCCAAAATACTCACTCCCCATCCCATAATATTCACACCCCATCCCAAAATTTTCACTCCTCATCCCAAAATATTCACTCCCCCATCCCAAAATACTCATTCACCATCCCAAGGTTCTCACTCCCCATCCCAAGATCTGTCACCAGCCCAAAATATTTACTCCCCCATCCCAAAATACTCACTCCCCATCCCAAAATATTTGCTCCCCATCCCAAAATATTCACTCCCTCAATCCCAAAATACTCTCTCCCCATCCCAAAATACTCACTCCCCATCCCAAAATATTCAACCACATCCCAAAATAATGACTCACCATCCCAAAATGCTAACAACCTATCCCTAAATACACACTGCCCCATCCCAAAATACTCAATGCCCCATCCCAAAATACTCAATGCCCCATCCCAAAATACTCACTCCCCATCCCAAAATACTCACTCCCCATCCCAAAATACTCACGCCCCATCACAAAATATTCACTCCCAATCCAAATATACCCTCCCCATCCCAAAATATTCACTCCCCATCCCAAGATTCTCACTCCACATCCCAAAATACTCACTCCCCATGCCAAAATATTCACTCCCCAATACCCAAATACATACTCTCCATCCCAAAATATTCACTCCCTATCCCAAAATATTCACTCTCCATCCCAAAATACTCACTCCCCATCCCAAAATACTCACTCCCCATCCCAAAATATTCACTACCCACCCCAAAATACTAATTCTATCCCAAAATACTCACTCCCATCCCAAAATACTCACTCCACACCCAAAATACTCACTCTCCATCCCACAATACTCCCTCCCCATCCCAAATTACTCACACCACATCCCAAAATATTCACTCCCCATCCCAAGATTCTCACTCCCCATCCCAAAATACTCACGCCCCATCACAAAATATATACTCCCCATCCCAAAATACTCAAAACCCATCCCAAAATACTCACTCACCGTCCCAAAATACTCACTCCCCATCCCAAAATATTCACTCCAATCCCAAATTACTCACTCGCCATCCCAAAATATTCACTCCCCATCCCAAAATAGTCACTCCCCATTCCAAAATATTCACTCCCCAATCCCCAAATACAAACTCTCCATCCCAAAATATTCACTCCCAATCCCAAAATATTCACTCTCCATCCCAAAATATTCACTCCCCATCCCAAAATCTTCACTGCTCCATCCCAAAATACTCACTCCCCATCCCAAAATACTCACTTCCATCCCAAAATACTCACTCCCCATCCCAAAATATTTACTCCCCATCCCAAGATTCTCACTCCCCATCCCCAAAATCTCACTCCCCATCCCAAAATACTCCCCATCCCAAAAAACTCACTCCCCATCCCAAAATATTCACTCCCCATCCCAAAATACTCAGTCCCCATCCCAAAATATTCACTCCCCATCCCAAAATATTCACTCCCTCAATCCCAAAATACTCACTCCCCTATCCCAAAATACTCACTCCCCATCCCAAAATATTCAACCACATCCCAAAATAATGACACCCCATCCCAAAATATTCACACCTTATCCCAAAATACACTCCCCATCCCAAAATACTAACTCCCCATCCCAAAATATTTAACCGCATCCCAAAATAATGACACTCCATCCCAAAATACTCACAACCTATCCCTAAATACACACTGCCCCATCCCAAAATACTCATTGCCCCATCCCAAAATACTCACTCCCCATCACCAAATACTCACTCCCCCATCCCAAAATTCTCACTCCCCCATCCCAAAATATTCACTCCCAATCCAAATATACTCTCCCCATCCCATAATATTCACTCCCCATCCCAAGATTCCCACTCCACATCCCAAAATGCTCACTCCCCATCCCAAAATCTTCACTGCTCCATCCCAAAATACTCACTCCCCATCCCAAAATATTCACTATCCACCCCAAAATACGAATTCTATCCCAAAATACTCACTCCCATCCCAAAATACTCATTCCCCACCCAAAATACTCACTCTCCATCCCAAAATACTCCCTCCCCATCCTAAAATACTCACTCCACCTTTCCCAAAATATACACTCCCCATCCCAAAATACTCACACCACATCTTGTGGTAAACCACTGTTTGTATTCCACTGTGTACATGCCTGTACATGTCTCGGCTGACTCCTCCCACGAGTCCAGGTATAAAGGTGACTGCTCCACAGTCCCTCTGTATTCTGGACCGGTCGACCACTCGAGGCACACCTTCATTCTCTTGTTAATAAAAGCCTGTTAGTTACTCGCTTAATCTCAGTCTTTTGAGTTATTGATAGCGCATCAATTTTATTAACAATATTTTATAATGGAGAAGATCCTCACACCAGCAGACCATCGGGAGGCGGACGCATCCACTAAGTTTACTCACTGGCTGAGGTGCTTTGAAAAATTCCTGATCGCCTCCGCTGCAACGGTCAAATCAGACGAGGACAAACTGGATGTCCTGACCTCCAAAGTGAACCACCGACTGATACCCGCAGCGACACACCGACCCCTATGCTGGCCTCCGTTACGCTGGACCAAGCGAGGCCGCACCAGCTGGCCCGGTCCACAATGGACATTAAGGTAAATGGTCATGAAACAATCTGCCTTTTTGACTCTGGGAGCACGGAGAGCTTCATCCACCCCGACACGGTGCGGCGTTGCTCTCTCCCAGTCTTGCCTGCGCACCAGCGGATTTCTATGGCCTCCGAGTCCCAGTCGGCGGACATTGGCGGCTACTGCGTGGTGAAACTCATAGTAGACGGGACTGTGTACGATAATTTTAAACTTCTGGTCCTGCCCCACCTCTGCGCTGCCGTTCTACTGGGGTTAGATTTTCAGTGCCACCTTAAAAGTGTTACGATGGCGTACGGTGGACCCCTCCCCCCACTCACAGTCCGCAGCCAGCAGCTTCCAAATTGCCCGCCGCGCACCAGGTGCAACCTCTCCATACTCAGAGTCACCTCCCCCCCCACTGTTTGCTAACCTCACCCCCGACTGTAAGCCCATCGCCACAAAGAGCAGGCGATACAGTGCCGGGGACAGGGTTTTCATTAAAACCGAAGTGGAGCGGCTCCTGAAGGAAGGGATTATTGAGGGCAGCACCAGCCCCTGGCGAGCCCAGGTTGTGGTCGTTAAGACCGGCGAGAAGCAGCGCCTGGTCATCGACTACGGCCAGACAATAAATTGCTACACCCTGCTGGACGCTTACCCACTCCCCCGCATAGCTGATATGGTCAACCAGATCGCGCAGTACCGCGTCTTCTCGACCATTGACCTGAAATCAGCGTACCACCAGCTCCCTATCCGCCCCGAGGACCGCCAGTATACTGCCTTTGAGGCAAACGGCCGCCTCTATCACTTCCTTAGGGTTCCCTTTGGCGTCACCAACGGGGTCTCCGTCTTCCAAAGGGAGATGGACCGGATGGTCAATCAAAATGCATTGCAGGCCACTTTCCCATATCTGGACAATGTGACCATCTGCGGCCATGACTTGCAGGACCATGACGCAAACCTCGAAAAATTCCTCTGCACCGCCAAACTCCTCAACCTGACGTATAACAAGGAGAAGTGCATATTCCGCACAACCTGCCTCGCCATCCTTGGCTGTGTTGTGGAACACGGAGTCATCGGTCCTGACCCCGACTGGATGTGTCCCCTTATGGAACTCCCACTGCCCCACTGCCTCAAGGCCCTGAAGAGGTGCCTAGGGTTTTTCTCTTATTACACCCAGTGGGTTCCCTACTATGCGGACAAGGCCCGTCCGCTGATCAAGTCCACCTCTTTTCCTGTGACGGCAGAGGCCCGCTTAGCCTTCCACCGTATCAAGGAAGACATTGCCAAAGCCACCATGCACGCAGTGGACGAATCCATCCCCTTCCAGGTGGAAAGCGACTTTGCCCTGGCCGCTACCCTCAATCAGGCGGGGAGACCCGTGGCCTTCTTTTCATGAACCCTCCAGGGCCCGGAGACCAGACACTCCGCTGTTGAGAAGGAGGCCCAGGCTATTGTGGAGGCTGTGCGTCATTGGAGGCACTACCTGGCCGGAAAACGATTTACCCTGCTCACTGACCAGCGTTCAGTTGCTTTCATGTTTAACAACAAGCAGAGGGGCAAAATCAAAAACGACAAGATCTTGAGGTGGAGAATCGAACTTTCCACCTACAATTACAAGATCTTGTACCGGCCCAGGAAGCTCAATGAACCCTCGGATGCTCTATCGCGTGGCACCTGCGCCAGCGCGCAGATCGATAGACTGCGGGCCCTCCACAATGACCTCTGCCACCCGGGGGTCACCAGGTTCTTCCACTTCATCAAGGCCCGCAACCTGCCTTACTCCATTGAGGAGGTCAGGACCATGACCAGGAACTGCCAAGTCTGCGCTGAGTGAAAACCGCACTTTTATAGACCAGACAGGGCTCACCTGATAAAAGCCACTCGCCCCTTCGAGCGCCTGAGCGTTGATTTTAAAGGGCCTCTCCCTTCCTCCGACCGCAATGTGTACTTCCTCAACATTATTGATGAGTACTCCCATTTCCCGTTCGCCATCCCCTGCCCGGACATGACCAGTGCCACGGTCATTAAATGTCTGAACGACCTCTTCACCCTGTTCGGTTTCCCCAGCTATATCCATAGCGACCGGGGCTCATCGTTTATGAGCGACGAACTCCGTCAGTACCTGCTCGCTAGGGGTATTGCCACAAGCAGGACCACCAGTTACAACCCCCGGGGGAACGGACAGGTGGAAAGAGAGAATGCGACAGTTTGGAAGGCTGCCCTGCTAGCCTTAAAGTCTAGGGCCTAGAAATTGGGTTTTGGCTTAGCCAGGGCTTTAGCGCCGGAAATTAGTGCCGGCGCTAAGTCCCCTGCGCGCGCCAAAAATTCAGTGGCGCCGCGCCCAAACGGCTGCCGGCGCTACTGAAGGGTCTTAGCGCCTGGAAAAGGGCGCTAACTGCCGTTTCGCGCCGCAATTCCGGCGCTGCGGCACCCGATGCGGTGCAGCAGGCTGGGGAAGTGCAGGCCTCCTCCTTCCATTAAGGAGGAGCTGCCTGCACCCGGCCGCGGCCCACGCAAATCTGCTTAAAAATGAGCCCGGCACCGCGGACAAGTGCCGGGCTTCCATCTGTTCCGGGGGGGTGGGGGGGGAGAAGTCCGGGGAGGGAGCTGCGGGCAGGTGGCCGGCGGGAAAGCGGCCGGCCGCCGCGGGGCCTTTAATGCGCCGGCGCTAACTGCAGTAAGGCACCTCTGACAAAACGCTGGTTGCGGCTGCCACGGGCGAGGCGGCCGCAACTCAATTTCGGAGTTCGGGCGGGTTACCACGGCAACCGGGATGCTGCGCACACCGATGACGTCATCGGTGCCGGCGCAGCGCTACCGGAGCAACGCCGATTTAGGGCCCCAGGGAATTTCACTACTGGCCATAACTCCGGCGCAAGGCCCTCTAGCGCCTCAAATGAGGCGCTAAGGCTACTGAATTTTCAGCCGTAGGGGCCTTCCGACCTCCCGCTGGCAGGATGTGCTCCCCGATGCGCTCCACTCTATTCGGTCACTGCTCTGCACTGCCACTAACGCCACCCCTCATGAGAAAATGTTTGTCTTCCCAAGGAAGTCCACATCGGGGACATCGCTACCGCCATGGCTGACGTCCCCAGGGCCGGTCCTACTGAGAAGACACGTGAGGACCCATAAAACAGACCCCCTGGTCGAGAGGGTCGACCTCCTCCACGCCAACCCCCAGTATGCTTACATTGCGTACCCGGACGGGCGGGAGGACACAGTCTCCATACGAGACCTCGCACCCTTGGGGGCCGCAGTAGCCCACTACCCACTACCACCTCCCCCCACGATCCGATATCCAGCCCCAGCAGACGGCAGGCCTGGGCCCCGCGACCCGCTTGACACCTACGAGGACTACACACCAGTGCCCCAGCCTACGCGGGACTCGACGCCGGAAGCTTCACTACCCCTGCCGTCGCCACGTCGATCACAGCGGCAGACAAGACCTCCGGAGAGACTCCAATACACTAACTTTTAATACACTTCACCCCGCCGGACTCAATTTTAAACAAGGGGTGAATGTGGTAAACCACTGTTTGTATTCCACTGTGTACATGCCTGTACATGTCTCGGCTGACTCCTCCCACGAGTCCAGGTATAAAGGTGACTGCTCCACAGTCCCTCTGTATTCTGGACCGGTCGACCACTCGAGGCACACCTTCATTCTCTTGTTAATAAAAGCCTGTTAGTTACTCGCTTAATCTCAGTCTTTTGAGTTATTGATAGCGCATCAATCCCAAAATATTCACTCCCCATCCCAAAAAACTCCCTCCCCATCCCAAAATACTCCCTCCCCATCCCAAAAAACTCACTCCCCATCCCAAAATATTCACTCTCCATCCCAAAATGTTTACTCCCCATCCCAAAATACTCAATCCCCATCGCAAAATATACACTCCCCATCCCAAAATATACACTAGCCCATCCCAAAATACTCACTCCCCATCCCAAAATATTCACAACCTATTCCAAAATAATCACTCTCTATCCCACAATTTTCACTCTACATCCCAAAATATTCACTCACCATCCCAAAATACTCACTCCCCATCCCAAAATATTCACTCTCCATCTCAAAATATTCACTCCCCATCCCGAAATACTGACTCCCCATCCCAAAATATTCACTCCTCCATCCCAAAATCTCCACTGCCCCATCCCAAAAGATTCACTCACCATCCCAAAATACTCAATCCCCATCGCAAAATATACACTGCCCATCCCAAAATACTCACTACCCCATCCCAAAATATTCACTCGCCATCACAAAATATTCACTAAGCATCCCAAAATACTCACTCCCCATCCCAAAATATTCACCCTCCATCCCAAAATATTCACTCCCCATCCTAAAATACTCACTCCCCCTTCCCAAGATACTCACTCCCCATCCCAAAATACTGACTCCCCATCCCAAATATTCACTCCTCCATCCAAAATCTCCACTGCCCCATCCCAAAAGATTCACTCACCATCCCAAAATAATCACTCCCCATCCCAAAATCTTCACTGCTCCATCCCCAAATACTCACTCCCCATCCCAAAATACTCACTCGCCATCCCAAAATACTCACTCCCCATCCCAAAATATTCACTACCCACCCCAAAATACTAATTCTATCCCAAAATACTCACTCCCATCCCAAAATACTCCCTCCCCATCGCAAAATACTCACTCCACCTTTCGCAAAATATACACTCCCATCCCAAAATATTCACTCCCCATCCCAAAATATTCACTCACCATCCCAAAATACTGTCCCCTTCCAAAATACTCACTCCCCATCCCAAAATATTCACTCCCCATCCCAAAATAGTCACTCTCCATCCCAAAATAGTCACTCCCCATCCCAAAATACTCACTTCCAGTCACAATATATTTAGCCCCCATCCCAAAATATTCACTCCCCATCCCAAAATACTCACTGCCCCATCCCAAAATACTCACTCCCCATCCCAAAATATTCAACCACATCCCAAAATAATGACTCACCATCCCAAAATGCTCACAACCTATCCCTAAATACACACTGCCCCATCCCAAAATACTCAATGCCCCATCCCAAAATACTCACTCCCCATCCCAAAATACTCACTCCCCATCCCAAAATACACACTCCCCATCACAAAATATTCACTCCCAATCCAAATATACCCTCCCCATCCCAAAATACTCACTCCGCTTCCTAAAATATTCTCTCCATCCCAAAATAGTCACTCCCCATCCCAAAATACTCACTTCCAGTCACAAAATATTTAGTCCCCATCCCAAAATATTCACTCCCCATCCCAAAATACTCACTGCCCCATCCCAAAATACTCACTCCCCATCGCAAAATATTCACTCCCCCATCCCAAAATACACTCTCCCCATCCCAAAATACGCACATCCCATAATATTCACTCCCCATCCCAAAATACTCACTCCCCATCTCAAAATAATCACTCCCCATCTCAAAATACTCACTCCCCATCCCAAGATTCTCACTCCCCATCCCAAAATACTCACTCCCCATCCCAAAATACACACTCCCTATCCCAAAATACTCACACCCCATAATAGTCACCCAATCCCAAAATACTCACTCCCCATCCCAAAATATTCCCACCCCATCCCAAAATTTTCACTCCTCATCCCAAAATATTCACTCCCCATCCCAAAATACTAATTCCCCATCCCAAGATTCTCACTCCCCATCCCAAGATCTCAGTCACCAGCCCAAAATATTTACTCCCCATCCCAAAATACTCACTCCCCATCCCAAAATATTTGCTCCCCATCCCAAAATATTCACTCCCTCAATCCCAAAATACTCTCTCCCCATCCCAAAATACGCACTCCCCATCCCAAAATATTCAACCACATCCCAAAATAATGACACCATCCCAAAATACTCAGAACCTATCCCTAAATACACACTGCACCATCCCAAAATACTCAATGCCCCATCCCAAAATACTCACTCCCCATCCCAAAATATTCACTCCCTCAATCCCAAAATACTCACTCCCCATCCCAAAATACTCACTCCCCATCCCAAAATACTCACTCCCCATCACAAAATATTCACTCCCAATCCAAATATACCCTCCCCAAAATATTCACTCCCCATCCCAAGATTCTCACTCCACATCCCAAAATACTCACTCCCCATGCCAAAATATTCACTCTCCAATACCCAAATACATCTCTCCATCCCAAAATATTCACTCCCAATCCCAAAATATTCACTCTCCATCCCAAAATAGTCACTCCCCATCCCAAAATACTCACTCCCCATCCCAAAATATTCACTACCCACCCCAAAATACTAATTCTATCCCAAAATACTCACTCCATCCCGAAATACTCACTCCACACCCAAAATACTCACTCTCCATCCCACAATACTCCCTCCCCATCCCAAAATACTCACTCCACCTTTCCCAAAATATACACTCCCCATCCCAAAATACTCACACATCCCAAAATATTCGCTCCCCATCCCGATTCTCAAACCCATCCCAAAATAATCACACCCCATCAAAAAATATACACTCCCCCATCCCAAAATACTCAAAACCCATCCCAAAATACTCACTCTCCGTCCCAAAATACTCACTCCCCATCCCAAAATATTCACTCCCCATCCCAAAATATTCACTCCCCAATCCCCAAATACAAACTCTCCATCCCAAAATATTCACACCCAATCCCAAAATACTCACTCCCATCCCAAAACACTCACTCCCCATCCCAAAATATTCACTCCCCATCCCAAGATTATCACTCCCCATCCCCAAAAACTCACTCCCCGTCCCAAAATACTCCCCATCCCAAAATATTCGCTCCCCATCCCAAAATATTCACTCCCTCAATCCCAAAATCCTCACTCCCCATCCCAAAATACTCACTCCCCATCCCAAAATACTCACTCCCCATCCCAAAATATTCACTACCCACCCCAAAATACTAATTCTATCCCAAAATATTCACTCCCCACCCAAAATACTCACTCCACCTTTCCCAAAATATTCAGTCCCCATCCCAAGATTCTCACTCCCCATCGCAAAAAACTCACTCCCCATCCCAAAATACTCCCCATCCCAAAAAACTCAATCCCCACCCCAAAATATTCACTCCCCATCCCAAAATAATCACTCCCCCATCCCAAAATATTCGCTCCCCATCCCAAAATATTCACTCCCTCAATCCCAAAATACTCACTCCCCATCTCAAAATATTCAACCACATCACAAAAGAATGACACCCCATCCCAAAATACTCACTCCCCATCCCAAAATATTCACAACCCATCCCAAAATTTTCACTCCTCATCCCAAAATATTTACTCCCCCATCCCAAAATACTCACTCCCCATCCCAAAATACTCACTCCCCATCCCAAAATACTCACTCCCCACCCCAAAATATTCAACCACATCCCAAAATATTCACACCTTATTCCAAAATACACACTCCCCTGTCCCAAAATACTAACTCCACATCCCAAAATATTTAACCACATCCCAAAATAATGACTCCCCATCCCAAAATACTCGCAACCTATCCCTAAATACACACTGCCCCATCCCAAAATATTCATTGCCCCATCCCAAAATACTCACTCCCCATCCCAAAATACTCATGCCCCATCCCAAAATACTCACTCCCAATCCCAAAATATTCACTACCCACCCCATAATACTAATTCAATCGCAAAATACTCACTCCCATCCCAAAATACTCA
This sequence comes from Somniosus microcephalus, assembly GCF_052327205.1. Lineage (NCBI taxonomy): Eukaryota > Metazoa > Chordata > Chondrichthyes > Squaliformes > Somniosidae > Somniosus > Somniosus microcephalus. The sequence goes on from NC_141002.1 coordinate 3,261,383, forward strand.
CTCCACCTTTCCCAAAATATACACTCCCCATCCCAAAATACTCACACCACATCCGAAAATATACATTCCCCATCCCAAAATACTCACTAGCCCATCCCAAAATACTCACTCCCCATCCAAAAAATATTCACAACCTATTCCAAAATAATCACTCTCTATCCCAAAATGTTCACTCCCCATCCCAAAATATTCACTCCCCATCCCAAAATATTCACTCCCCATCCCAAAATATTCACTCTCCATCTCAAAATACTCACTCCCCATCCCAAAATATTGACTCCCCTTCCCAAAATATTCACTCCTCCATCCCAAAATCTCCACTGCCCCATCCCAAAAGATTCACTCACCATCCCAAAATACTCGATCCCCATCGCAAAATAAACACTGTCCATCCCAAAATACTCACTACCCCATCCCAAAATACTGACACCCCATCCCAAAATATTCACTCCCCATCACAAAATATTCACTAACTATCCCAAAATACTCACTCCCCATCCCAAAACATTCACAACCGATTCCAAAATAATCACTCTCCATCGCAAAATATTCACTCCCCATCCTAAAATACTAACTCCCATCCCAAGATACTCACTCCCCATCCCAAATTATTCACTCTCCATCTTAAAATACTCACTCACCATCCCAAAATACTCACTTCCCATCCCCAAATCTTTACTGCTCCATCCCAAAATACTCACTCCCCATCCCAAAATACTCACTCCCCATCCCAAAATACTCACACACCATCTCAAAATACTCACTCCCCATCCCAAAATACTCCCTCCCCATCCCAAAATACTCACTCCACCATTCCCAAAATATACACTCCCCATCCCAAAATATTCACACCACATCCCAAAATATTCACTCCCCATCCCAAGATTCTCACTCTCCATCCCAAAATGTTTACTCCCCATCCCAAAATACTCAATCCCCATCACAAAATATACACTCCCCATCCCAAAATGCTCACTAGCCCATCCCAAAATACTCACTCCCCATCCCAAATATTCACAACCTATTCCAAAATAATCACTCTCTATCCCAAAATTTTCACACCCCATTCCAAAATATTCACACCCATCCCAAAATATTCACTACCCCATCCCAATATATTCACTCCCCATCCCAAAATATTCACTCACCATTCCAAAATACCGTCCCCATTCCGAAATACTCGCTCCCCATCCCAAAATATACACTCTCCATCCCAAAATATTCACTCCCCCTTCCCAGAATACTAACTCCCCATCCCAATATACTCACTGTCCAGCACAAAATATTCACTCCTCCATCCCAGAATCCTCACTCCCCATCCCAAAATACACACTTCACATCCCAAAATACTCACCTGATCCCAAAATACTCACCTGATCCCAAAATACTCTCTCCCCTTCCTAAAATATTCACTCTCCATCCAAATATAATCACGCCCCATCTCAAAATACTCACTCCCCATCCCAGAATATTCACTCCCCATCCCAAGATTCTCACTCGCTGTCCCAAAACACTCACTCCCCATCCCAATATACTCCCTCCCCATAATAGTCACCCGATCCCAAAATACTCACTCTCCATCCCAAAATATTCACACCCATCCCAAATTTTCACTCGTCATCCCAAAATATTCACTCCCCCATCCCAAAATATTCACACCCCAGCCCAAAATTTTCACTCCCATCCCAAAATGACTCATTCCCCATCCCAAGATTCTCACTCCCCATCAAGTTCTCAGTCACCAGCCCAAAATATTTACTCCCCCATCCCAAAATACTCACTCCCCCATCCCAAAATATTCGCTCCCCATCCAAAATATTCACTCCCTCAATCCCAAAATACTCACTCCCATATCCCAAAATACTCACTCCCCATCCCAAAATATTCAACCACATCCCAAAATAATGACACCCCATCCCAAAATACTCACACCCTATCCCAAAATATTCATGCCCCATCCCAAAATATTCACACCTTATCCCCAAATACTAACTCCCCTTCCCAAAATATTCACTCCTCCATCCCAAAATCTCCACTGCCCCATCCCAAAAGATTCACTCACCATCCCAAAATACTCAATCCCCATCGCAAAATATACACTGCCCATCCCAAAATATTCACAACCGTTTCCAAAATAATCACTCTCCATCCCAAAATATTCACTCCCCATCCTAAAATACTCACTCCCCCTTCCCAAGATACTCACTCCCCATCCCAAATTATTCACTCTCCATCTTAAAATACTCTCTCACCATCCCAGAATCCTCACTCCCCATCCCAAAATACACACTTCACATCCCAAAATACTCACCTGATCCCAATATACTCACCTGATCCCAAAATACTCAGTCCCCTTCCTAAAATATTCACTCTCCATCCCAAAATACTTACTCCCCATCCCAAAATACTCACTTACAGTCACAAAATATTTAGTCCCCATCCCAAAATATTCACTCCCCATCCCAAAATACTCACTGCCCCATCCCAAAATACTCACTCCCCATCGCAAAATATTCACTCCCCCGTCCCGAAATACTCACTCCCCATCCCAAAATACTCACTTCCCCATCCCAAAATACTCACATCCCAAAATATTCACTCCCCATCCCAAAATACTCACTCCCCATCTCAAAATAATCACTCCCCATCCCAAAATATTCACACCCCATCCCAAAATTTTTACTCATCATCCCGAAATATTCACTCCCCCATCCCAAAATACTCACTCGCCATCCCAAGATTCTCACTCCCCATCCCAAAATACTCACTCCCCATCCAAAAATACTCACTCCCTATCCCAATATACTCCCTCCCCATAATAGTCACCCGATCCCAAAATACTCACTCCCCATCCCATAATATTCACACCCCATCCCAAAATTTTCACTCCTCATCCCAAAATATTCACTCCCCCATCCCAAAATACTCATTCACCATCCCAAGGTTCTCACTCCCCATCCCAAGATCTGTCACCAGCCCAAAATATTTACTCCCCCATCCCAAAATACTTACTCCCCATCCCAAAATACTCACTTACAGTCACAAAATATTTAGTCCCCATCCCAAAATATTCACTCCCCATCCCAAAATACTCACTGCCCCATCCCAAAATACTCACTCCCCATCGCAAAATATTCACTCCCCCGTCCCGAAATACTCACTCCCCATCCCAAAATACTCACTTCCCCATCCCAAAATACTCACATCCCAAAATATTCACTCCCCATCCCAAAATACTCACTCCCCATCTCAAAATAATCACTCCCCATCCCAAAATATTCACACCCCATCCCAAAATTTTTACTCATCATCCCGAAATATTCACTCCCCCATCCCAAAATACTCACTCGCCATCCCAAGATTCTCACTCCCCATCCCAAAATACTCACTCCCCATCCAAAAATACTCACTCCCTATCCCAATATACTCCCTCCCCATAATAGTCACCCGATCCCAAAATACTCACTCCCCATCCCATAATATTCACACCCCATCCCAAAATTTTCACTCCTCATCCCAAAATATTCACTCCCCCATCCCAAAATACTCATTCACCATCCCAAGGTTCTCACTCCCCATCCCAAGATCTGTCACCAGCCCAAAATATTTACTCCCCCATCCCAAAATACTCACTCCCCCATCCCAAAATATTTGCTCCCCATCCCAAAATATTCACTCCCTCAATCCCAAAATACTCTCTCCCCATCCCAAAATACTCACTCCCCATCCCAAAATATTCAACCACATCCCAAAATAATGACTCACCATCCCAAAATGCTAACAACCTATCCCTAAATACACACTGCCCCATCCCAAAATACTCAATGCCCCATCCCAAAATACTCAATGCCCCATCCCAAAATACTCACTCCCCATCCCAAAATACTCACTCCCCATCCCAAAATACTCACGCCCCATCACAAAATATTCACTCCCAATCCAAATATACCCTCCCCATCCCAAAATATTCACTCCCCATCCCAAGATTCTCACTCCACATCCCAAAATACTCACTCCCCATGCCAAAATATTCACTCCCCAATACCCAAATACATACTCTCCATCCCAAAATATTCACTCCCTATCCCAAAATGTTCACTCTCCATCCCAAAATACTCACTCCCCATCCCAAAATACTCACTCCCCATCCCAAAATATTCACTACCCACCCCAAAATACTAATTCTATCCCAAAATACTCACTCCCATCCCAAAATACTCACTCCACACCCAAAATACTCACTCTCCATCCCACAATACTCCCTCCCCATCCCAAATTACTCACACCACATCCCAAAATATTCACTCCCCATCCCAAGATTCTCACTCCCCATCCCAAAATACTCACGCCCCATCACAAAATATATACTCCCCATCCCAAAATACTCAAAACCCATCCCAAAATACTCACTCACCGTCCCAAAATACTCACTCCCCATCCCAAAATATTCACTCCAATCCCAAATTACTCACTCGCCATCCCAAAATATTCACTCCCCATCCCAAAATAGTCACTCCCCATTCCAAAATATTCACTCCCCAATCCCCAAATACAAACTCTCCATCCCAAAATATTCACTCCCAATCCCAAAATATTCACTCTCCATCCCAAAATATTCACTCCCCATCCCAAAATCTTCACTGCTCCATCCCAAAATACTCACTCCCCATCCCAAAATACTCACTTCCATCCCAAAATACTCACTCCCCATCCCAAAATATTTACTCCCCATCCCAAGATTCTCACTCCCCATCCCCAAAATCTCACTCCCCATCCCAAAATACTCCCCATCCCAAAAAACTCACTCCCCATCCCAAAATATTCACTCCCCATCCCAAAATACTCAGTCCCCATCCCAAAATATTCACTCCCCATCCCAAAATATTCACTCCCTCAATCCCAAAATACTCACTCCCCTATCCCAAAATACTCACTCCCCATCCCAAAATATTCAACCACATCCCAAAATAATGACACCCCATCCCAAAATATTCACACCTTATCCCAAAATACACTCCCCATCCCAAAATACTAACTCCCCATCCCAAAATATTTAACCGCATCCCAAAATAATGACACTCCATCCCAAAATACTCACAACCTATCCCTAAATACACACTGCCCCATCCCAAAATACTCATTGCCCCATCCCAAAATACTCACTCCCCATCACCAAATACTCACTCCCCCATCCCAAAATTCTCACTCCCCCATCCCAAAATATTCACTCCCAATCCAAATATACTCTCCCCATCCCATAATATTCACTCCCCATCCCAAGATTCCCACTCCACATCCCAAAATGCTCACTCCCCATCCCAAAATCTTCACTGCTCCATCCCAAAATACTCACTCCCCATCCCAAAATATTCACTATCCACCCCAAAATACGAATTCTATCCCAAAATACTCACTCCCATCCCAAAATACTCATTCCCCACCCAAAATACTCACTCTCCATCCCAAAATACTCCTCCCCATCCTAAAATACTCACTCCACCTTTCCCAAAATATACACTCCCCATCCCAAAATACTCACACCACATCTTGTGGTAAACCACTGTTTGTATTCCACTGTGTACATGCCTGTACATGTCTCGGCTGACTCCTCCCACGAGTCCAGGTATAAAGGTGACTGCTCCACAGTCCCTCTGTATTCTGGACCGGTCGACCACTCGAGGCACACCTTCATTCTCTTGTTAATAAAAGCCTGTTAGTTACTCGCTTAATCTCAGTCTTTTGAGTTATTGATAGCGCATCAATTTTATTAACAATATTTTATAATGGAGAAGATCCTCACACCAGCAGACCATCGGGAGGCGGACGCATCCACTAAGTTTACTCACTGGCTGAGGTGCTTTGAAAAATTCCTGATCGCCTCCGCTGCAACGGTCAAATCAGACGAGGACAAACTGGATGTCCTGACCTCCAAAGTGAACCACCGACTGATACCCGCAGCGACACACCGACCCCTATGCTGGCCTCCGTTACGCTGGACCAAGCGAGGCCACACCAGCTGGCCCGGTCCACAATGGACATTAAGGTAAATGGTCATGAAACAATCTGCCTTTTTGACTCTGGGAGCACGGAGAGCTTCATCCACCCCGACACGGTGCGGCGTTGCTCTCTCCCAGTCTTGCCTGCGCACCAGCGGATTTCTATGGCCTCCGAGTCCCAGTCGGCGGACATTGGCGGCTACTGCGTGGTGAAACTCGTAGTAGACGGGACTGTGTACGATAATTTTAAACTTCTGGTCCTGCCCCACCTCTGCGCTGCCGTTCTACTGGGGTTAGATTTTCAGTGCCACCTTAAAAGTGTTACGATGGCGTACGGTGGACCCCTCCCCCCACTCACAGTCCGCAGCCAGCAGCTTCCAAATTGCCCGCCGCGCACCAGGTGCAACCTCTCCATACTCAGAGTCACCTCCCCCCCCACTGTTTGCTAACCTCACCCCCGACTGTAAGCCCATCGCCACAAAGAGCAGGCGATACAGTGCCGGGGACAGGGTTTTCATTAAAACCGAAGTGGAGCGGCTCCTGAAGGAAGGGATTATTGAGGGCAGCACCAGCCCCTGGCGAGCCCAGGTTGTGGTCGTTAAGACCGGCGAGAAGCAGCGCCTGGTCATCGACTACGGCCAGACAATAAATCGCTACACCCTGCTGGACGCTTACCCACTCCCCCGCATAGCTGATATGGTCAACCAGATCGCGCAGTACCGCGTCTTCTCGACCATTGACCTGAAATCAGCGTACCACCAGCTCCCTATCCGCCCCGAGGACCGCCAGTATACTGCCTTTGAGGCAAACGGCCGCCTCTATCACTTCCTTAGGGTTCCTTTGGCGTCACCAACGGGGTCTCCGTCTTCCAAAGGGAGATGGACCGGATGGTCAATCAAAATGCATTGCAGGCCACTTTCCCATATCTGGACAATGTGACCATCTGCGGCCATGACTTGCAGGACCATGACGCAAACCTCGAAAAATTCCTCTGCACCGCCAAACTCCTCAACCTGACGTATAACAAGGAGAAGTGCATATTCCGCACAACCTGCCTCGCCATCCTTGGCTGTGTTGTGGAACACGGAGTCATCGGTCCTGACCCCGACTGGATGTGTCCCCTTATGGAACTCCCACTGCCCCACTGCCTCAAGGCCCTGAAGAGGTGCCTAGGGTTTTTCTCTTATTACACCAGTGGGTTCCCTACTATGCGGACAAGGCCCGTCCGCTGATCAAGTCCACCTCTTTTTCCTGTGACGGCAGAGGCCCGCTTAGCCTTCCACCGTATCAAGGAAGACATTGCCAAAGCCACCATGCACGCAGTGGACGAATCCATCCCCTTCCAAGGTGGAAAGCGACTTTGCCCTGGCCGCTACCCTCAATCAGGCGGGGAGACCCGTGGCCTTCTTTTCATGAACCCTCCAGGGCCCGGAGACCAGACACTCCGCTGTTGAGAAGGAGGCCCAGGCTATTGTGGAGGCTGTGCGTCATTGGAGGCACTACCTGCCGGAAAACGATTTACCCTGCTCACTGACCAGCGTTCAGTTGCTTTCATGTTTAACAACAAGCAGAGGGGCAAAATCAAAAACGACAAGATCTTGAGGTGGAGAATCGAACTTTCCACCTACAATTACAAGATCTTGTACCGGCCCAGGAAGCTCAATGAACCCTCGGATGCTCTATCGCGTGGCACCTGCGCCAGCGCGCAGATCGATAGACTGCGGGCCCTCCACAATGACCTCTGCCACCCGGGGGTCACCAGGTTCTTCCACTTCATCAAGGCCCGCAACCTGCCTTACTCCATTGAGGAGGTCAGGACCATGACCAGGAACTGCCAAGTCTGCGCTGAGTGAAAACCGCACTTTTATAGACCAGACAGGGCTCACCTGATAAAAGCCACTCGCCCCTTCGAGCGCCTGAGCGTTGATTTTAAAGGGCCTCTCCCTTCCTCCGACCGCAATGTGTACTTCCTCAACATTATTGATGAGTACTCCCATTTCCCGTTCGCCATCCCCTGCCCGGACATGACCAGTGCCACGGTCATTAAATGTCTGACGACCTCTTCACCCTGTTCGGTTTCCCCAGCTATATCCATAGCGACCGGGGCTCATCGTTTATGAGCGACGAAACTCCGTCAGTACCTGCTCGCTAGGTATTGCCACAAGCAGGACCACCAGTTACAACCCCCGGGGGAACGGACAGGTGGAAAGAGAGAATGCGACAGTTTGGAAGGCTGCCCTGCTAGCCTTAAAGTCTAGGGCCTAGAAATTGGGTTTTGGCTTAGCCAGGGCTTTAGCGCCGGAAATTAGTGCCGGCGCTAAGTCCCCTGCGCGCGCCAAAAATTCAGTGGCGCCGCGCCCAAACGGCTGCCGGCGCTACTGAAGGGTCTTAGCGCCTGGAAAAGGGCGCTAACTGCCGTTTCGCGCCGCAATTCCGGCGCTGCGGCACCCGATGCGGTGCAGCAGGCTGGGGAAGTGCAGGCCTCCTCCTTCCATTAAGGAGGAGCTGCCTGCACCCGGCCGCGGCCCACGCAAATCTGCTTAAAAATGAGCCCGGCACCGCGGACAAGTGCCGGGCTTCCATCTGTTCCGGGGGGGTGGGGGGGGAGAAGTCCGGGGAGGGAGCTGCGGGCAGGTGGCCGGCGGGAAAGCGGCCGGCCGCCGCGGGGCCTTTAATGCGCCGGCGCTAACTGCAGTAAGGCACCTCTGACAAAACGCTGGTTGCGGCTGCCACGGGCGAGGCGGCCGCAACTCAATTTCGGAGTTCGGGCGGGTTACCACGGCAACCGGGATGCTGCGCACACCGATGACGTCATCGGTGCCGGCGCAGCGCTACCGGAGCAACGCCGATTTAGGGCCCCAGGGAATTTCACTACTGGCCATAACTCCGGCGCAAGGCCCTCTAGCGCCTCAAATGAGGCGCTAAGGCTACTGAATTTTCAGCCGTAGGGGCCTTCCGACCTCCCGCTGGCAGGATGTGCTCCCCGATGCGCTCCACTCTATTCGGTCACTGCTCTGCACTGCCACTAACGCCACCCCTCATGAGAAAATGTTTGTCTTCCCAAGGAAGTCCACATCGGGGACATCGCTACCCGCCATGGCTGACGTCCCCAGGGCCGGTCCTACTGAGAAGACACGTGAGGACCCATAAAACAGACCCCCTGGTCGAGAGGGTCGACCTCCTCCACGCCAACCCCCAGTATGCTTACATTGCGTACCCGGACGGGCGGGAGGACACAGTCTCCATACGAGACCTCGCACCCTTGGGGGCCGCAGTAGCCCACTACCCACTACCACCTCCCCCCACGATCCGATATCCAGCCCCAGCAGACGGCAGGCCTGGGCCCCGCGACCCGCTTGACACCTACGAGGACTACACACCAGTGCCCCAGCCTACGCGGGACTCGACGCCGGAAGCTTCACTACCCCTGCCGTCGCCACGTCGATCACAGCGGCAGACAAGACCTCCGGAGAGACTCCAATACACTAACTTTTAATACACTTCACCCCGCCGGACTCAATTTTAAACAAGGGGTGAATGTGGTAAACCACTGTTTGTATTCCACTGTGTACATGCCTGTACATGTCTCGGCTGACTCCTCCCACGAGTCCAGGTATAAAGGTGACTGCTCCACAGTCCCTCTGTATTCTGGACCGGTCGACCACTCGAGGCACACCTTCATTCTCTTGTTAATAAAAGCCTGTTAGTTACTCGCTTAATCTCAGTCTTTTGAGTTATTGATAGCGCATCAATCCCAAAATATTCACTCCCCATCCCAAAAAACTCCCTCCCCATCCCAAAATACTCCCTCCCCATCCCAAAAAACTCACTCCCCATCCCAAAATATTCACTCTCCATCCCAAAATGTTTACTCCCCATCCCAAAATACTCAATCCCCATCGCAAAATATACACTCCCCATCCCAAAATATACACTAGCCCATCCCAAAATACTCACTCCCCATCCCAAAATATTCACAACCTATTCCAAAATAATCACTCTCTATCCCACAATTTTCACTCTACATCCCAAAATATTCACTCACCATCCCAAAATACTCACTCCCCATCCCAAAATATTCACTCTCCATCTCAAAATATTCACTCCCCATCCCGAAATACTGACTCCCCATCCCAAAATATTCACTCCTCCATCCCAAAATCTCCACTGCCCCATCCCAAAAGATTCACTCACCATCCCAAAATACTCAATCCCCATCGCAAAATATACACTGCCCATCCCAAAATACTCACTCGCCATCACAAAATATTCACTAAGCATCCCAAAATACTCACTCCCCATCCCAAAATATTCACCCTCCATCCCAAAATATTCACTCCCCATCCTAAAATACTCACTCCCCCTTCCCAAGATACTCACTCCCCATCCCAAAATACTGACTCCCCATCCCAAATATTCACTCCTCCATCCCAAAATCTCCACTGCCCCATCCCAAAAGATTCACTCACCATCCCAAAATAATCACTCCCCATCCCAAAATCTTCACTGCTCCATCCCCAAATACTCACTCCCCATCCCAAAATACTCACTCGCCATCCCAAAATACTCACTCCCCATCCCAAAATATTCACTACCCACCCCAAAATACTAATTCTATCCCAAAATACTCACTCCCATCCCAAAATACTCCCTCCCCATCGCAAAATACTCACTCCACCTTTCGCAAAATATACACTCCCATCCCAAAATATTCACTCCCCATCCCAAAATATTCACTCACCATCCCAAAATACTGTCCCCTTCCAAAATACTCACTCCCCATCCCAAAATATTCACTCCCCATCCCAAAATAGTCACTCTCCATCCCAAAATAGTCACTCCCCATCCCAAAATACTCACTTCCAGTCACAATATATTTAGCCCCCATCCCAAAATATTCACTCCCCATCCCAAAATACTCACTGCCCCATCCCAAAATACTCACTCCCCATCCCAAAATATTCAACCACATCCCAAAATAATGACTCACCATCCCAAAATGCTCACAACCTATCCCTAAATACACACTGCCCCATCCCAAAATACTCAATGCCCCATCCCAAAATACTCACTCCCCATCCCAAAATACTCACTCCCCATCCCAAAATACACACTCCCCATCACAAAATATTCACTCCCAATCCAAATATACCCTCCCCATCCCAAAATACTCACTCCGCTTCCTAAAATATTCTCTCCATCCCAAAATAGTCACTCCCCATCCCAAAATACTCACTTCCAGTCACAAAATATTTAGTCCCCATCCCAAAATATTCACTCCCCATCCCAAAATACTCACTGCCCCATCCCAAAATACTCACTCCCCATCGCAAAATATTCACTCCCCCATCCCAAAATACACTCTCCCCATCCCAAAATACGCACATCCCATAATATTCACTCCCCATCCCAAAATACTCACTCCCCATCTCAAAATAATCACTCCCCATCTCAAAATACCACTCCCCATCCCAAGATTCTCACTCCCCATCCCAAAATACTCACTCCCCCATCCCAAAATACACACTCCCTATCCCAAAATACTCACACCCCATAATAGTCACCCAATCCCAAAATACTCACTCCCCATCCCAAAATATTCCCACCCCATCCCAAAATTTTCACTCCTCATCCCAAAATATTCACTCCCCATCCCAAAATACTAATTCCCCATCCCAAGATTCTCACTCCCCATCCCAAGATCTCAGTCACCAGCCCAAAATATTTACTCCCCATCCCAAAATACTCACTCCCCATCCCAAAATATTTGCTCCCCATCCCAAAATATTCACTCCCTCAATCCCAAAATACTCTCTCCCCATCCCAAAATACGCACTCCCCATCCCAAAATATTCAACCACATCCCAAAATAATGACACCATCCCAAAATACTCAGAACCTATCCCTAAATACACACTGCACCATCCCAAAATACTCAATGCCCCATCCCAAAATACTCACTCCCCATCCCAAAATATTCACTCCCTCAATCCCAAAATACTCACTCCCCATCCCAAAATACTCACTCCCCATCCCAAAATACTCACTCCCCATCACAAAATATTCACTCCCAATCCAAATATACCCTCCCCAAAATATTCACTCCCCATCCCAAGATTCTCACTCCACATCCCAAAATACTCACTCCCCATGCCAAAATATTCACTCCCCAATACCCAAATACATCTCTCCATCCCAAAATATTCACTCCCAATCCCAAAATATTCACTCTCCATCCCAAAATAGTCACTCCCCCATCCCAAAATACTCACTCCCCATCCCAAAATATTCACTACCCACCCCAAAATACTAATTCTATCCCAAAATACTCACTCCATCCCGAAATACTCACTCCACACCCAAAATACTCACTCTCCATCCCACAATACTCCCTCCCCATCCCAAAATACTCACTCCACCTTTCCCAAAATATACACTCCCCATCCCAAAATACTCACACATCCCAAAATATTCGCTCCCCATCCCGATTCTCAAACCCATCCCAAAATAATCACACCCCATCAAAAAATATACACTCCCCCATCCCAAAATACTCAAAACCCATCCCAAAATACTCACTCTCCGTCCCAAAATACTCACTCCCCATCCCAAAATATTCACTCCCCCATCCCAAAATATTCACTCCCCAATCCCCAAATACAAACTCTCCATCCCAAAATATTCACACCCCAATCCCAAAATACTCACTCCCATCCCAAAACACTCACTCCCCATCCCAAAATATTCTCCCCATCCCAAGATTATCACTCCCCATCCCCAAAAACTCACTCCCCGTCCCAAAATACTCCCCATCCCAAAATATTCGCTCCCCATCCCAAAATATTCACTCCCTCAATCCCAAAATCCTCACTCCCCATCCCAAAATACTCACTCCCCATCCCAAAATACTCACTCCCCATCCCAAAATATTCACTACCCACCCCAAAATACTAATTCTATCCCAAAATATTCACTCCCCACCCAAAATACTCACTCCACCTTTCCCAAAATATTCAGTCCCCATCCCAAGATTCTCACTCCCCATCGCAAAAAACTCACTCCCCATCCCAAAATACTCCCCATCCCAAAAAACTCAATCCCCACCCCAAAATATTCACTCCCCCATCCCAAATACTCACTCCCCCATCCCAAAATATTCGCTCCCCATCCCAAAATATTCACTCCCTCAATCCCAAAATACTCACTCCCCATCTCAAAATATTCAACCACATCACAAAAGAATGACACCCCATCCCAAAATACTCACTCCCCATCCCAAAATATTCACAACCCATCCAAAATTTTCACTCCTCATCCCAAAATATTTACTCCCCCATCCCAAAATACTCACTCCCCATCCCAAAATACTCACTCCCCATCCCCAAAATACTCACTCCCCACCCCAAAATATTCAACCACATCCCAAAATATTCACACCTTATTCCAAAATACACACTCCCCTGTCCCAAAATACTAACTCCACATCCCAAAATATTTAACTACATCCCAAAATAATGACTCCCCATCCCAAAATACTCGCAACCTATCCCTAAATACACACTGCCCCATCCCAAAATATTCATTGCCCCATCCCAAAATATTCACAACCTATTCCAAAATAATCACTCTCTATCCCACAATTTTCACTCTACATCCCAAAATATTCACTCACCATCCCAAAATACTCACTCCCCATCCCAAAATATTCACTCTCCATCTCAAAATATTCACTCCCCATCCCGAAATACTGACTCCCCATCCCAAAATATTCACTCCTCCATCCCAAAATCTCCACTGCCCCATCCCAAAAGATTCACTCACCGTCCCAAAATACTCAATCCCCATCGCAAAATATACACTGCCCATCCCAAAATACTCACTACCCCATCCCAAAATATTCACTCGCCATCACAAAATATTCACTAAGCATCCCAAAATACTCACTCACCCCATCCCAAAATATTCACCCTCCATCCCAAAATATTCACTCCCCATCCTAAAATACTCACTCCCCCTTCCCAAGATACTCACTCCCCATCCCAAAATACTGACTCCCCATCCCAAATATTCACTCCTCCATCCCAAAATCTCCACTGCCCCATCCCAAAAGATTCACTCACCATCCCAAAATAATCACTCCCCATCCCAAAATCTTCACTGCTCCATCCCCAAATACTCACTCCCCATCCCAAAATACTCACTACGCCATCCCAAAATACTCACTCCCCATCCCAAAATATTCACTACCCACCCCAAAATACTAATTCTATCCCAAAATACTCACTCCCATCCCAAAATACTCCCTCCCCATCGCAAAATACTCACTCCACCTTTCGCAAAATATACACTCCCATCCCAAAATATTCACTCCCCATCCCAAAATATTCACTCACCATCCCCAAATACTGTCCCCTTCCAAAATACTCACTCCCCATCCCAAAATAGTCACTCTCCATCCCAAAATAGTCACTCTCCATCCCAAAATAGTCACTCCCCATCCCAAAATACTCACTTCCAGTCACAATATATTTAGCCCCCATCCCAAAATATTCACTCCCCATCCCAAAATACTCACTGCCCCATCCCAAAATACTCACTCCCCATCCCAAAATATTCAACCACATCCCAAAATAATGACTCACCATCCCAAAATGCTCACAACCTATCCCTAAATACACACTGCCCCATCCCAAAATACTCAATGCCCCATCCCAAAATACCTCACTCCCCCCATCCCAAAATACTCACTCCCCATCCCAAAATACACACTCCCCATCACAAAATATTCACTCCCAATCCAAATATACCCTCCCCATCCCAAAATACTCACTCCGCTTCCTAAAATATTCTCTCCATCCCAAAATAGTCACTCCCCATCCCAAAATACTCACTTCCAGTCACAAAATATTTAGTCCCCATCCCAAAATATTCACTCCCCATCCCAAAATACTCACTGCCCCATCCCAAAATACTCACTCCCCATCGCAAAATATTCACTCCCCCATCCCGAAATACACTCTCCCCATCCCAAAATACGCACATCCCATAATATTCACTCCCCATCCCAAAATACTCACTCCCCATCTCAAAATAATCACTCCCCATCTCAAAATACTCACTCCCCATCCCAAGATTCTCACTCCCCATCCCAAAATACTCACTCCCCATCCCAAAAATACACACTCCCTATCCCAAAATACTCACACCCCATAATAGTCACCCAATCCCAAAATACTCACTCCCCATCCCAAAATATTCCCACCCCATCCCAAAATTTTCACTCCTCATCCCAAAATATTCACTCCCCATCCCAAAATACTAATTCCCCATCCCAAGATTCTCACTCCCCATCACAAGATCTCAGTCACCAGCCCAAAATATTTACTCCCCATCCCAAAATACTCACTCCCCATCCCAAAATATTTGCTCCCCATCCCAAAATATTCACTCCCTCAATCCCAAAATACTCTCTCCCCATCCCAAAATACGCACTCCCCATCCCAAAATATTCAACCACATCCCAAAATAATGACACCATCCCAAAATACTCAGAACCTATCCCTAAATACACACTGCACCATCCCAAAATACTCAATGCCCCATCCCAAAATACTCACTCCCCATCCCAAAATATTCACTCCCTCAATCCCAAAATACTCACTACCCCATCCCAAAATACTCACTCCCCATCCCAAAATACTCACTCCCCATCACAAAATATTCACTCCCAATCCAAATATACCCATCCCAAGATTCTCACTCCACATCCCAAAATACTCACTCCCCATGCCAAAATATTCACTCCCCAATACCCAAATACATCTCTCCATCCCAAAATATTCACTCCCAATCCCAAAATATTCACTCTCCATCCCAAAATAGTCACTCCCCATCCCAAAATACTCACTCCCCATCCCAAAATATTCACTACCCACCCCAAAATACTAATTCTATCCCAAAATACTCACTCCATCCCGAAATACTCACTCCACACCCAAAATACTCACTCTCCATCCCACAATACTCCCTCCCCATCCCAAAATACTCACTCCACCTTTCCCAAAATATACACTCCCCATCCCAAAATACTCACACATCCCAAAATATTCGCTCCCCATCCCGATTCTCAAACCCATCCCAAAATAATCACACCCCATCAAAAAATATACACTCCCCATCCCAAAATACTCAAAACCCATCCCAAAATACTCACTCTCCGTCCCAAAATACTCACTCCCCATCCCAAAATATTCACTCCCCATCCAAAATATTCACTCCCCAATCCCCAAATACAAACTCTCCATCCCAAAATATTCACACCCAATCCCAAAATACTCACTCCCATCCCAAAACACTCACTCCCCATCCCAAAATATTCACTCCCCATCCCAAGATTATCACTCCCCATCCCCAAAAACTCACTCCCCGTCCCAAAATACTCCCCATCCCAAAATATTCGCTCCCCATCCCAAAATATTCACTCCCTCAATCCTCACTCCCCATCCCAAAATCCTCACTCCCCATCCCAAAATACTCACTCCCCATCCCAAAATATTCACTACCCACCCCAAAATACTAATTCTATCCCAAAATATTCACTCCCCACCCAAAATACTCACTCCACCTTTCCCAAAATATTCAGTCCCCATCCCAAGATTCTCACTCTCCATCCCAAAATGTTTACTCCCCATCCCAAAATACTCAATCCCCATCGCAAAATATACACTCCCCATCCCAAAATGCTCACTAGCCCATCCCAAAATACTCACTCCCCATCCCAAATATTCACAACCTATTCCAAAAGAATCACTCTCTATCCCAAAATTTTCACACCCCATTCCAAAATATTCACACCCATCCCAAAATATTCACTACCCCATCCCAATATATTCACTCCCCATCCCAAAATATTCACTCACCATTCCAAAATACCGTCCCCATTCCGAAATACTCGCTCCCCATCCCAAAATATACACTCTCCATCCCAAAATATTCACTCCCCCTTCCCAGAATACTAACTCCCCATCCCAATATACTCACTGTCCAGCACAAAATATTCACTCCTCCATCCCAGAATCCTCACTCCCCATCCCAAAATACACACTTCACATCCCAAAATACTCACCTGATCCCAAAATACTCACCTGATCCCAAAATACTCTCTCCCCTTCCTAAAATATTCACTCTCCATCCAAATATAATCACGCCCCATCTCAAAATACTCACTCCCCATCCCAGAATATTCACTCCCCATCCCAAGATTCTCACTCGCTGTCCCAAAACACTCACTCCCCATCCCAATATACTCCCTCCCCATAATAGTCACCCGATCCAAAATACTCACTCTCCATCCCAAAATATTCACACCCCATCCCAAAATTTTCACTCGTCATCCCAAAATATTCACTCCCCCATCCCAAAATATTCACACCCCAGCCCAAAATTTTCACTCCCCATCCCAAAATACTCATTCCCCATCCCAAGATTCTCACTCCCCATCAAGTTCTCAGTCACCAGCCCAAAATATTTACTCCCCCATCCCAAAATACTCACTCCCCCATCCCAAAATATTCGCTCCCCATCCCAAAATATTCACTCCCTCAATCCCAAAATACTCACTCCCATATCCCAAAATACTCTCCCCATCCCAAAATATTCAACCACATCCCAAAATAATGACACCCCATCCCAAAATACTCACACCCTATCCCAAAATATTCATGCCCCATCCCAACATATTCACACCTTATCCCCAAATACTAACTCCCCTTCCAAAATATTCACTCCTCCATCCCAAAATCTCCACTGCCCCATCCCAAAAGATTCACTCACCATCCCAAAATACTCAATCCCCATCGCAAAATATACACTGCCCATCCCAAAATATTCACAACCGTTTCCAAAATAATCACTCTCCATCCCAAAATATTCACTCCCCATCCTAAAATACTCACTCCCCCTTCCCAAGATACTCACTCCCCATCCCAAATTATTCACTCTCCATCTTAAAATACTCACTCACCATCCCAGAATCCTCACTCCCCATCCCAAAATACACACTTCACATCCCAAAATACTCACCTGATCCCAATATACTCACCTGATCCCAAAATACTCAGTCCCCTTCCTAAAATATTCACTCTCCATCCCAAAATACTTACTCCCCATCCCAAAATACTCACTTACAGTCACAAAATATTTAGTCCCCATCCCAAAATATTCACTCCCCATCCCAAAATACTCACTGCCCCATCCCAAAATACTCACTCCCCATCGCAAAATATTCACTCCCCCGTCCCGAAATACTCACTCCCCATCCCAAAATACTCACTTCCCCATCCCAAAATACTCACATCCCAAAATATTCACTCCCCATCCCAAAATACTCACTCCCCATCTCAAAATAATCACTCCCCATCCCAAAATATTCACACCCCATCCCAAAATTTTTACTCATCATCCCGAAATATTCACTCCCCCATCCCAAAATACTCACTCCCCATCCCAAGATTCTCACTCCCCATCCCAAAATACTCACTCCCCATCCAAAAATACTCACTCCCTATCCCAATATACTCCCTCCCCATAATAGTCACCCGATCCCAAAATACTCACTCCCCATCCCATAATATTCACACCCCATCCCAAAATTTTCACTCCTCATCCCAAAATATTCACTCCCCCATCCCAAAATACTCATTCACCATCCCAAGGTTCTCACTCCCCATCCCAAGATCTGTCACCAGCCCAAAATATTTACTCCCCCATCCCAAAATACTCACTCCCCCATCCCAAAATATTTGCTCCCCATCCCAAAATATTCACTCCCTCAATCCCAAAATACTCTCTCCCCATCCCAAAATACTCACTCCCCATCCCAAAATATTCAACCACATCCCAAAATAATGACTCACCATCCCAAAATGCTAACAACCTATCCCTAAATACACACTGCCCCATCCCAAAATACTCAATGCCCCATCCCAAAATACTCAATGCCCCATCCCAAAATACTCACTCCCCATCCCAAAATACTCACTCCCCATCCCAAAATACTCACGCCCCATCACAAAATATTCACTCCCAATCCAAATATACCCTCCCCATCCCAAAATATTCACTCCCCATCCCAAAATACTCACTCCCCATCCCAAAATACTCACTCCCCATCCCAAAATACTCACTCCCCATCCCAAAATATTCACTACCCACCCCAAAATACTAATTCTATCCCAAAATACTCACTCCCATCCCAAAATACTCACTCCACACCCAAAATACTCACTCTCCATCCCACAATACTCCCTCCCCATCCCAAATTACTCACACCACATCCCAAAATATTCACTCCCCATCCCAAGATTCTCACTCCCCATCCCAAAATACTCACGCCCCATCACAAAATATACACTCCCCATCCCAAAATACTCAAAACCCATCCCAAAATATTCACTCCAATCCCAAATTACTCACTCGCCATCCCAAAATATTCACTCCCCATCCCAAAATAGTCACTCCCCATTCCAAAATATTCACTCCCCAATCCCCAAATACAAACTCTCCATCCCAAAATATTCACTCCCAATCCCAAAATATTCACTCTCCATCCCAAAATATTCACTCCCCATCCCAAAATCTTCACTGCTCCATCCCAAAATACTCACTCCCCATCCCAAAATACTCACTTCCATCCCAAAATACTCACTCCCCATCCCAAAATATTTACTCCCCATCCCAAGATTCTCACTCCCCATCCCCAAAATCTCACTCCCCATCCCAAAATACTCCCCATCCCAAAAAACTCACTCCCCATCCCAAAATATTCACTCCCCATCCCAAAATACTCAGTCCCCATCCCAAAATATTCACTCCCCATCCCAAAATATTCACTCCCTCAATCCCAAAATACTCACTCCCCTATCCCAAAATACTCACTCCCCATCCCAAAATATTCAACCACATCCCAAAATAATGACACCCCATCCCAAAATATTCACACCTTATCCCAAAATACACTCCCCATCCCAAAATACTAACTCCCCATCCCAAAATATTTAACCGCATCCCAAAATAATGACACCCCATCCCAAAATACTCACAACCTATCCCTAAATACACACTGCCCCATCCCAAAATACTCACTCCCCATCACCAAATACTCACTCCCCCATCCCAAAATTCTCACTCCCCCATCCCAAAATATTCACTCCCAATCCAAATATACTCTCCCCATCCCATAATATTCACTCCCCATCCCAAGATTCCCACTCCACATCCCAAAATGCTCACTCCCCATCCCAAAATCTTCACTGCTCCATCCCAAAATACTCACTCCCCATCCCAAAATATTCACTATCCACCCCAAAATACGAATTCTATCCCAAAATACTCACTCCCATCCCAAAATACTCATTCCCCACCCAAAATACTCACTCTCCATCCCAAAATACTCCCTCCCCATCCTAAAATACTCACTCCACCTTTCCCAAAATATACACTCCCCATCCCAAAATACTCACACCACATCTTGTGGTAAACCACTGTTTGTATTCCACTGTGTACATGCCTGTACATGTCTCGGCTGACTCCTCCCACGAGTCCAGGTATAAAGGTGACTGCTCCACAGTCCCTCTGTATTCTGGACCGGTCGACCACTCGAGGCACACCTTCATTCTCTTGTTAATAAAAGCCTGTTAGTTACTCGCTTAATCTCAGTCTTTTGAGTTATTGATAGCGCATCAATTTTATTAACAATATTTTATAATGGAGAAGATCCTCACACCAGCAGACCATCGGGAGGCGGACGCATCCACTAAGTTTACTCACTGGCTGAGGTGCTTTGAAAAATTCCTGATCGCCTCCGCTGCAACGGTCAAATCAGACGAGGACAAACTGGATGTCCTGACCTCCAAAGTGAACCACCGACTGATACCCGCAGCGACACACCGACCCCTATGCTGGCCTCCGTTACGCTGGACCAAGCGAGGCCGCACCAGCTGGCCCGGTCCACAATGGACATTAAGGTAAATGGTCATGAAACAATCTGCCTTTTTGACTCTGGGAGCACGGAGAGCTTCATCCACCCCGACACGGTGCGGCGTTGCTCTCTCCCAGTCTTGCCTGCGCACCTGCGCTCCGAGTCCCAGTCGGCGGACATTGGCGGCTACTGCGTGGTGAAACTCATAGTAGACGGGACTGTGTACGATAATTTTAAACTTCTGGTCCTGCCCCACCTCTGCGCTGCCGTTCTACTGGGGTTAGATTTTCAGTGCCACCTTAAAAGTGTTACGATGGCGTACGGTGGACCCCTCCCCCCACTCACAGTCCGCAGCCAGCAGCTTCCAAATTGCCCGCCGCGCACCAGGTGCAACCTCTCCATACTCAGAGTCACCTCCCCCCCCACTGTTTGCTAACCTCACCCCCGACTGTAAGCCCATCGCCACAAAGAGCAGGCGATACAGTGCCGGGGACAGGGTTTTCATTAAAACCGAAGTGGAGCGGCTCCTGAAGGAAGGGATTATTGAGGGCAGCACCAGCCCCTGGCGAGCCCAGGTTGTGGTCGTTAAGACCGGCGAGAAGCAGCGCCTGGTCATCGACTACGGCCAGACAATAAATCGCTACACCCTGCTGGACGCTTACCCACTCCCCCGCATAGCTGATATGGTCAACCAGATCGCGCAGTACCGCGTCTTCTCGACCATTGACCTGAAATCAGCGTACCACCAGCTCCCTATCCGCCCCGAGGACCGCCAGTATACTGCCTTTGAGGCAAACGGCCGCCTCTATCACTTCCTTAGGGTTCCCTTTGGCGTCACCAACGGGGTCTCCGTCTTCCAAAGGGAGATGGACCGGATGGTCAATCAAAATGCATTGCAGGCCACTTTCCCATATCTGGACAATGTGACCATCTGCGGCCATGACTTGCAGGACCATGACGCAAACCTCGAAAAATTCCTCTGCACCGCCAAACTCCTCAACCTGACGTATAACAAGGAGAAGTGCATATTCCGCACAACCTGCCTCGCCATCCTTGGCTGTGTTGTGGAACACGGAGTCATCGGTCCTGACCCCGACTGGATGTGTCCCCTTATGGAACTCCCACTGCCCCACTGCCTCAAGGCCCTGAAGAGGTGCCTAGGGTTTTTCTCTTATTACACCCAGTGGGTTCCCTACTATGCGGACAAGGCCCGTCCGCTGATCAAGTCCACCTCTTTTCCTGTGACGGCAGAGGCCCGCTTAGCCTTCCACCGTATCAAGGAAGACATTGCCAAAGCCACCATGCACGCAGTGGACGAATCCATCCCCTTCCAGGTGGAAAGCGACTTTGCCCTGGCCGCTACCCTCAATCAGGCGGGGAGACCCGTGGCCTTCTTTTCATGAACCCTCCAGGGCCCGGAGACCAGACACTCCGCTGTTGAGAAGGAGGCCCAGGCTATTGTGGAGGCTGTGCGTCATTGGAGGCACTACCTGGCCGGAAAACGATTTACCCTGCTCACTGACCAGCGTTCAGTTGCTTTCATGTTTAACAACAAGCAGAGGGGCAAAATCAAAAACGACAAGATCTTGAGGTGGAGAATCGAACTTTCCACCTACAATTACAAGATCTTGTACCGGCCCAGGAAGCTCAATGAACCCTCGGATGCTCTATCGCGTGGCACCTGCGCCAGCGCGCAGATCGATAGACTGCGGGCCCTCCACAATGACCTCTGCCACCCGGGGGTCACCAGGTTCTTCCACTTCATCAAGGCCCGCAACCTGCCTTACTCCATTGAGGAGGTCAGGACCATGACCAGGAACTGCCAAGTCTGCGCTGAGTGAAAACCGCACTTTTATAGACCAGACAGGGCTCACCTGATAAAAGCCACTCGCCCCTTCGAGCGCCTGAGCGTTGATTTTAAAGGGCCTCTCCCTTCCTCCGACCGCAATGTGTACTTCCTCAACATTATTGATGAGTACTCCCATTTCCCGTTCGCCATCCCCTGCCCGGACATGACCAGTGCCACGGTCATTAAATGTCTGAACGACCTCTTCACCCTGTTCGGTTTCCCCAGCTATATCCATAGCGACCGGGGCTCATCGTTTATGAGCGACGAACTCCGTCAGTACCTGCTCGCTAGGGGTATTGCCACAAGCAGGACCACCAGTTACAACCCCCGGGGGAACGGACAGGTGGAAAGAGAGAATGCGACAGTTTGGAAGGCTGCCCTGCTAGCCTTAAAGTCTAGGGCCTAGAAATTGGGTTTTGGCTTAGCCAGGGCTTTAGCGCCGGAAATTAGTGCCGGCGCTAAGTCCCCTGCGCGCGCCAAAAATTCAGTGGCGCCGCGCCCAAACGGCTGCCGGCGCTACTGAAGGGTCTTAGCGCCTGGAAAAGGGCGCTAACTGCCGTTTCGCGCCGCAATTCCGGCGCTGCGGCACCCGATGCGGTGCAGCAGGCTGGGGAAGTGCAGGCCTCCTCCTTCCATTAAGGAGGAGCTGCCTGCACCCGGCCGCGGCCCACGCAAATCTGCTTAAAAATGAGCCCGGCACCGCGGACAAGTGCCGGGCTTCCATCTGTTCCGGGGGGGTGGGGGGGGAGAAGTCCGGGGAGGGAGCTGCGGGCAGGTGGCCGGCGGGAAAGCGGCCGGCCGCCGCGGGGCCTTTAATGCGCCGGCGCTAACTGCAGTAAGGCACCTCTGACAAAACGCTGGTTGCGGCTGCCACGGGCGAGGCGGCCGCAACTCAATTTCGGAGTTCGGGCGGGTTACCACGGCAACCGGGATGCTGCGCACACCGATGACGTCATCGGTGCCGGCGCAGCGCTACCGGAGCAACGCCGATTTAGGGCCCCAGGGAATTTCACTACTGGCCATAACTCCGGCGCAAGGCCCTCTAGCGCCTCAAATGAGGCGCTAAGGCTACTGAATTTTCAGCCGTAGGGGCCTTCCGACCTCCCGCTGGCAGGATGTGCTCCCCGATGCGCTCCACTCTATTCGGTCACTGCTCTGCACTGCCACTAACGCCACCCCTCATGAGAAAATGTTTGTCTTCCCAAGGAAGTCCACATCGGGGACATCGCTACCGCCATGGCTGACGTCCCCAGGGCCGGTCCTACTGAGAAGACACGTGAGGACCCATAAAACAGACCCCCTGGTCGAGAGGGTCGACCTCCTCCACGCCAACCCCCAGTATGCTTACATTGCGTACCCGGACGGGCGGGAGGACACAGTCTCCATACGAGACCTCGCACCCTTGGGGGCCGCAGTAGCCCACTACCCACTACCACCTCCCCCCACGATCCGATATCCAGCCCCAGCAGACGGCAGGCCTGGGCCCCGCGACCCGCTTGACACCTACGAGGACTACACACCAGTGCCCCAGCCTACGCGGGACTCGACGCCGGAAGCTTCACTACCCCTGCCGTCGCCACGTCGATCACAGCGGCAGACAAGACCTCCGGAGAGACTCCAATACACTAACTTTTAATACACTTCACCCCGCCGGACTCAATTTTAAACAAGGGGTGAATGTGGTAAACCACTGTTTGTATTCCACTGTGTACATGCCTGTACATGTCTCGGCTGACTCCTCCCACGAGTCCAGGTATAAAGGTGACTGCTCCACAGTCCCTCTGTATTCTGGACCGGTCGACCACTCGAGGCACACCTTCATTCTCTTGTTAATAAAAGCCTGTTAGTTACTCGCTTAATCTCAGTCTTTTGAGTTATTGATAGCGCATCAATCCCAAAATATTCACTCCCCATCCCAAAAAACTCCCTCCCCATCCCAAAATACTCCCTCCCCATCCCAAAAAACTCACTCCCCATCCCAAAATATTCACTCTCCATCCCAAAATGTTTACTCCCCATCCCAAAATACTCAATCCCCATCGCAAAATATACACTCCCCATCCCAAAATATACACTAGCCCATCCCAAAATACTCACTCCCCATCCCAAAATATTCACAACCTATTCCAAAATAATCACTCTCTATCCCACAATTTTCACTCTACATCCCAAAATATTCACTCACCATCCCAAAATACTCACTCCCCATCCCAAAATATTCACTCTCCATCTCAAAATATTCACTCCCCATCCCGAAATACTGACTCCCCATCCCAAAATATTCACTCCTCCATCCCAAAATCTCCACTGCCCCATCCCAAAAGATTCACTCACCATCCCAAAATACTCAATCCCCATCGCAAAATATACACTGCCCATCCCAAAATACTCACTACCCCATCCCAAAATATTCACTCGCCATCACAAAATATTCACTAAGCATCCCAAAATACTCACTCCCCATCCCAAAATATTCACCCTCCATCCCAAAATATTCACTCCCCATCCTAAAATACTCACTCCCCCTTCCCAAGATACTCACTCCCCATCCCAAATTATTCACTCTCCATCTTAAAATACTCACTCCCCATCCCAAAATACTGACTCCCCATCCCAAATATTCACTCCTCCATCCCAAAATCTCCACTGCCCCATCCCAAAAGATTCACTCACCATCCCAAAATAATCACTCCCCATCCCAAAATCTTCACTGCTCCATCCCCACTCACTCCCCATCCCAAAATACTCACTCGCCATCCCAAAATACTCACTCCCCATCCCAAAATATTCACTACCCACCCCAAAATACTAATTATATCCCAAAATACTCACTCCCATCCCAAAATACTCCCTCCCCATCGCAAAATACTCACTCCACCTTTCCCAAAATATACACTCCCCATCCCAAAATACCCACACCACATCCCAAAATATTCACTCCCCATCCCAAGATTCTCACTCCCCAACACGAAAAACTCACTCCCCATCCCAAAAAACTCACTCCCCATCCCAAAATATTCACTCCCCATCCCAAAATGTTTACTCCCCCATCCCAAAATGCTCAATCCCCATCACAAAATAAACACTCCCCATCCCAAAATACTCACTAGCCCATCCCAAAATACTCACTCCCCATCCCAAAATATTCACAACCTATTCCAAAATAATCACTCTCTATCCCAAAATTTTCACACCCCATTCCAAAATATTCACACCCATCCCAAAATATTCACTACCCCATCCCAATATATTCACTCCCCATCCCAAAATATTCACTCACCATTCCAAAATACTATCCCCATTCTGAAATACTCGCTCCCCATCCCAAAATATACACCCTCCATCCCAAAATATTCACTCCCCCATCCCAGAATCCTCACTCCCCATCCCAAAATACACACTTCACATCCCAAAATGCTCACCTGATCCCAAAATACTCTCTCCCCTTCTGAAAATATTCACTCTCTATCCCGAAATAATCATTCCTATCCCAAAATACTCACTCCCCATCCCAAAATATTCACTCCCCATCCCAAAATATTCACTCCCCCATCCCAATATACTCATTCCCCATCCCAAGATTCTCACTCCCCATCCCAAATTCTCAGTCACCAGCCCAAAATATTTACTCCCCCATCCCAAAATACTCACTCCCCTGTCCCAAAATACTCACTCCCCATCCCAAAATATTCAACCACATCCCAAAATAATGACTCCACATCCCAAAATGCTCACACCCCATGCCAAAATATTCACTCCCCAATCCCCAAATACAAACTCTCCATCCCAAAATATTCACTCCCAATCCCAAAATATTCACTCTCCATCCCAAAATACTCACTCCCCATCCCAAAATCTTCACTGCTCCATCCCAAAATACTCACTCCCCATCCCAAAATACTCACTCCCCATCCCAAAATACTCACTCCCCATCCCAAAATACTCACTCCCCACCCCAAAATACTAATTCTATCCCACAATATTCACTCCCATCCCAAAATACTCACTCCCCACCCAAAATACTCACTCTCCATCCCAAAATACTCCCTCCCCATCTCAAAATACTCACTCCACCTTTCCCAAAATATACACTCCCCATCCCAAAATACTCACACCACATCCCAAAATATTCACTCCCCATCCCAAGATTCTCACTCCCCATCCCAAAAAACTCACTCCCCATCCCAAAAAACTCACTCCCCATCCCAAAATATTCACTCCCCTATCCCAAAATACTCACTCCCCCATCCCAAAATATTCAACCACATCCCAAAATAATGACACCCCATCCAAAAATATTCACACCCTAGCCCAAAATATTCACGCCCCATCCCAAAATACTCACTCCCCCATCCCAAAGTACTCACTCCCGCATCCCAAAATATTCACTCCCAATCCAAATATACTCTCCCCATCCCAAAATATTCACACCCCATCCCAAGATTCTCACTCCCCACCCCAAAAAACTAATTCTATCCCAAAATACTCACTCCCATCCCAAAATACTCACTCCCCACCCAAAATGCTCACTCTCCATCCCAAAATACTCCCGCCCCATCCCAAAATACTCACACCACATCCCAAGATATTCACTCCCCATCCCAAGATTCCCACTCCCCATCCCAAATAACGAATTCCCCATCCCAAAATACTCCCCATCCCAAAAATCTCACTCCCCATCCCAAAAAATTCACTCTCCATCCCAAAATGTTTACTCCCCCATCCCAAAATACTCAATCCCCATCCCAAAATACTCACTCCTCCATCCCAAAATCTCCACTGCCCCATCCCAAAAGATTCACTCCCCATCCCAAAATACTCAATCCCCATCGCAAAATATACACTGCCCACCCCAAAATACTCACTACCCCATCCCAAAATACTCACTCCCCATCCCAAAATATTCACTAACTATCCCAAAATACTCTCTCCATCCCAAAATATTCACTCCCCATCCCAAAATACTCACTCACCATCCCAAAATATTCTCTCCATCCCAAAATATTCACTCCCCATCCTAAAATACTCACTCCCCCTTCCCAAGATACTCACTCCCCATCCCAAATTATTCACTCTCCATTTTAAAATACTCACTCCCCATCCCAAAATAATGACTCCCCATCCCAAATATTCATTCCTCCATCCCAAAATCTCCAGTCCCATCCCAAAAGATTCACTCCCCACCCCAAAATCTTCACTCCCCATCACAAAATACACCCCATTCCAAAATATTCACTCCCATCCCAAAATATTCACTACCCCATCCCAATATATTAACTCCCCATCCCAAAATATTCACTCACCATTCCAAAATCCTGTCCCCATTCCGAAATACTCGCTCCCCATCACAAAATATTCACTCTCCATCCCAAAATTTTCACTCCCCCATCCCAGAATCCTCACTCCCTATCCCAAAATACACACTTCACATCCCAAAATACTCAACTGATCCCAAAATACTCACCTGATCCCAAAATACTCACTCCCCTTCCTAAAATATTCACTCTCCATCCCAAAAAACTCACTCCGCATCCCAAAATACTCACTCCCCATCCCAAAATACTCACTTCCCCATCCCAAAATACTCACTCCGCATCGCAAAATATTCACTTCCCATCCCAAAATACTCACTCCCCATCCCAAAATGCTCCCCCACCATCCCAAAATATTCACTCGCCATCCTAAACTAATCACTCCACATCCCAAAATATTCACTCCACATCCCAAAATACTTACATCCCAAAATATTCACTCGCCATCCCAAAATACTCACTACCCAATCCCAAAATATTCATTCCCCATCCCAAAATAGTTACTTCCCCATCCCAAAATACTCACTCCCCATCCCAAAATATACACTCCCCATCCCAAAATTTTCACTGCCTCATCCCAAAATACTCACTGCCCCATCCCAAAATACTCACTCTCCATCCCAAAATATTCACACCCCATCCCAAGATTCTCACTCCCCATCCCAAAATACTCACACCCCATCCCAAAATACTCACACCCCATCCCAAAATACTCACTCCCCATCCCAATATACTCCCTCCCCATAATAGTCACCCGATCCCAAAATACTCACTCCGCACCCGAAAATACTCACTACCCATCCCAAAATATTCACTCCCAAGCCCAAAATACTCACTCCTCATCCAAAATACTCACTCACCATCCCAAAACTGTCTGTGTGGAGTTTGCACATTCTCCCCGTGTTTGCGTGGGTTTTCTGCGGGTGCTCCGGTTTCCTCCCACAGTCCAAAGATGTGCGGGGTTAGGTTGATTGGCTATGATAAATTGACCCTTAGTGTTAGGGGGGATTAAATAGGTGGGGTTACAGGGGATAGGGTGGGATATGTGTTGGGGTTACGGGGATCGGGTGGGATATGTGTCGGTGCAGGCTCGATGGGCCGAAATGGCCTCTATCTGCATTGTGGGGGTTCTGTGATTCTGTGAAAATATACACTGCCCATCCCAAAATATTCACTCCCCATCACAAAATACTCACTCCCCATCCCAAAATACTCACTCACCATCCCAAAATATTCACTCTCCATTCCAAAATATTCACTCCCCATCCCAAAATACTCACTCACCATCCCAAAATATTCACTCCCCATCCTAAAATACTCACTCACCCTTCCCAAGATACTCACTCCCCATCCCAAATTATTCACTCTCCATCTCAAAATACTGACTCCCCATCCCAAAATATTCACTTCTCCATCCCAAAATCTCCACTGCCCCATCCCAAAAGATTCACTCACCATCCCAAAATATTCACACCCCATCCCAAAATATTCACTCCCCATCCCAAAATATTCACTCACCATCCCAAAATACTGTCCCCATTCCGAAATACTCGCTCCCCATCCCAAAATATTCACTCTCCATCCCAAAATATTCACTCCCCCATCCCAGAATACTAACTCCCCATCCCAAAATACTCACTGTCCAGCACAAAATAATTCACTCCCTCATCCCAGAATCCTTACTCCCCATCCCAAAATACACACTTCAGAGACCAGGTAAGGCTTACTTTACTGGTGGTATTGAACTAAGTTAATTTAAATTGATTAAAGGGGTAGGTCATGCCAGGAGAGCCCAGCCCCGTGATGTGCTCCTCTTGCTCTATGTGGGTATTCAGGGACGCTGCCAGTGTCCCTGACCAACACGTGTGCCAGAAATGCATCCAGCTGCAGCTACTAACGGGCCGTCTTGCGGCGCTGGAGCTGCGGGTGGATGGGTTGTGGAGCATTCACGATGCTGAGAGGGTTGCGAATTACTCGTACAGTGAGTTGGTCACACCGCAGCATAGGGCTGCACAGGCAGAAGGGAAATGGGTGACCACCAGGCGGAACAATAGAAGCAGGCAGGTAGTGCAGGAGACCCCTGTGGCCATCCCCCTTTCAACCAGGTATACCGCTTTGGATACTGTTGAGGGGGATGACTTACCAGAGGAAGGCAGCAGCAGCGAACTTCCTGGCACTGGGGGTGCTCCTGCTGCCCAGGAAGGGAGGAAAAAGAGTGGGAGAGCAATAGTGGTAGGGGATTCTATAGTAAGGGGAACAGATAGGCATTTCTGTGGCCGTAGACGTGAATCCAGGATGGTTTGTTGCCTCCCTGGTGCCAGGGTCAAGGATGTCACTGAGCGGCTGCAGGGCATTCTGGAGGGGGAGGGCGAACAGCCAGAGGTCGTGGTCCACATTGGTACCAACGACATAGGTAAAAAGAGGGATGAGGTCCTGCAGCAAGAATTTAGGGAGCTAGGTAGAAGATTAAAGAGCAGGACCTCAAAGGTTGTAATCTCTGGATTAGAGTCATAGAGTCATAGAGTAATACAGCACGGATAGAGGCCCTTCGGCCCATCGTGTCCATGCCGGCCATCAAGCCCTGTCTAATCTAATCCCATATTCCAGCATTTGGCCCGTAGCCTTGTATGCTATGGCATTTCAAATGCTCATCCAAATGCTTCTTAAATGTTGTGAGGGTTTCTGCCTCCACAACCCTTTCAGGCAGTGAGTTCCAGACTCCAACCACCCTCTGGGTGAAAAAGTTCTTTCTCAAATCCCCTCTAAACCTCCCGCCCTTTACCTTGAATCTATGCCCCCTAGTTATTGACCCCTCTACTAAGGGGAAAAGCTCCTCAGCATCCATCCTATCTATGCCCCTCACAATTTTGTACACCTCAATCATGTCCCCCCTCAGCCTCCTCTGCTCCAAGGAAAACAAACCCAATCTGCCCAGTCTCTCTTCATAGCTGAAGCGCTCCAGCCCTGGTAACATCCTGGTGAACCTCCTCTGCACCCTCTCTAACGCGATCACATCTTTCCTGTAGTGTGGCGACCAGAACTGCACACAGTATTCCAGCTGTGGCCTAACCAGTGTTTTATACAGCTCCATCATAACCTCCTTGCTCTTATATTCTATGCCTCGGCTAATGAAGGCAAGTATCCCATATGCCTTTTTTACCACCTTATCCACCTGTTCCGCCGCCTTCAGGGATCTGTGTACCTGCACACCCAGATCCCTCTGACCCTCCGTCTTGCCTAGGGTCTTTCCCTTCATTGTGTATTCCCTTGCCTTGTTAGACCCCCCAAAGTGCATCACCTCGCACTTTTCCGGGTTAAATTCCATTTGCCACTGTTCCGCCCATCTGACCAACCCATCTATATCGTTCTGCAGACTGAGGCTACCCTCCTCGCTATTTACCACCCTACCAATTTTAGTATCATCCGCGAATTTACTGATCATACCCTTTACATTCATATCCAAGTCATTAATGTAGACCACAAACAGCAAGGGACCCAGCACCGATCCCTGTGGTACCCCACTGGCCACAGGTTTCCAGTCACAAAAACAACCTTCGACCATCACCCTCTGCCTTCTGCCACTAAGCCAGTTTTGTATCCAATGTGCCAAGGCACCCTGGATTCCATGGGCTCTTACCTTCTTGACCAGTCTCCTGTGCGGGACTTTATCGAAGGCCTTACTGAAATCCATGTATACCACATCCACTGCGTTACCCTCATCCACACACCTAGTCACCCCCTCAAAAAATTCAATCAAATTAGTCAGACATGATCTTCCCTTGACAAAGCCATGTTGACTATCCCTGATTAATCCTTGCCTCTCCAAGTGGAGACAAATTTTGTCCCTCAGGATTTTTTCCAGTAATTTTCCTACCACTGATGTTAGGCTCACTGGCCTGTAGTTCCCCGGTTTTTCCCTACTACCCTTCTTGAATAATGGTACTACATTAGCGGTTCTCCAGTCCTCTGGCACATCCCCTGTGGCCAGAGAGGTCCTGAATATATGTGTTAGAGCCCCCGCAATCTCCTCCTTTGCCTCACACAGCAGCCTGGGGTACATTTCATCCGGGCCTGGGGATTTATCCATTTTTAGGCCAGCTAAAACCGCCAATACCTCCTCCCTCTCGATGTTAATATGTTCGAGCATATCACAGTCCCCCCGCCCTATTTCTATGTCTACATCGTCCTTCTCCATAGTGAAAACAGATGCAAAAAATTCATTTAGAACCCCTCCTACATCTTCCGGCTCCACACACAGATTGCCACTTTTGTCCCTAATGGGCCCTATTTTTTCCCTAGTTATCCTTTTACCCTTAATATACTTATAAAACATCTTCGGATTTTCCTTTATTTTGCTCGCCAGTGTTATTTCATGGCCCCTCCTTGATCTCCTAATTTCTTTTTTAAGTATCCCCCTGCACTTTTTGTACTCCTCTAGGGCTTCCTCCGTCTTTAGCCTTTTGTATCTACCAAAAGCCCTCCTTTTTTTCCTAATCCATTCCCGTATATCCCCTGACATCCACGGTTCCCTGTGGTTTTTGGAACCACTCTTGACCTTTATGGGAACATGTTGCCCTTGTATGATCTCAATCTCCCTTCTGAAAGCCTCCCATTGCTCCGATGCGGATTTTCCTACAAGTAGCTGATCCCAGTCCATTTTGGCCAGATCCTGCCTTATCCTATTAAAATCGGCCTTCCCCCAATTTAGAACCTTTATTTCCGGCCCATCCCTGTCCTTTTCCATGACCACCTTAAATCTTACCATATTATGGTCACTATCACCAAAGTGCTCACCTACTAGCACTTTTTCCACTTGGCCGGCCACATTCCCTAGAATTAGGTCCAGTACCGCCCCCTCTCTTGTAGGACTTTCTACATGCTGGCTCAAAAAGCTCTCCTGGATGCACTTTAAGAATTCTACACCCTCTGAGCCTTTCACACTTTGACTATCCCAGTTAATATTGGGGAAGTTGAAATCCCCCATTATTATTACCCTATTATTTGCACATTTCTCTGAGATTTGCCTACATATCTGTTCCTCTATCTCCCCCTGACTGTTTGGAGGCCTATAGTACACTCCCAGCAAAGTGCTTGCCCCCTTTTTGTTTTTAAGCTCCACCCATATGGCCTCATTAGAGGACCCTGCTAATATATCATCCCTCCTTAGTGCAGTAATTGACTCCTTAATTAATATTGCGACACCCCCTCCTCTTATACCTCCCCCTCTGTCTCGCCTGAAGATTCTGTACCCCGGAATATTGAGCTGCCAGTCTTGCCCCTCCCTCAACCATGTCTCCGTGATAGCAACAATATCATACTCCCATGTGTTTATCAACACCTTCAGTTCATCCACCTTATTTGCAAGACTCCTTGCATTAAAATAGATGCCATCCAGCCTTGCCCTTATATATTTGCCCTGTCTACCAAGCTGACTTGTTTTTTCCTCCATAATTGGCAGCACATCCCCCCCTATTTCAGCTCCCCTCTGTATCCCATCCCCCTGCCAAGTTAGTTTAAACCTCCCCCGACAGTGCTAGCAAACCTCCCCGCAAGGATATTTGTCCCGCTCTGGTTCAGGTGCAACCCGTCCGACTTGTACAAGTCCCACCTTTCCCAGAAGCAGGCCCAGTGATCCAGGAAAGTAAAACCCTCCCCCCTACACCAACTCTTTAGCCACGCATTCATCTGCTCTATCCTCCCATTCCTATACTTACTAGCACGTGGCACTGGGAGTAATCCAGAGATTACACCCTTTGAGGTCCTGCCCTTTAATCTGTTACCTAGCTCCCTAAATTCTTGATGCAGGACCTCATCCCTCTTTTTACCTATGTCGTTGGTACCAATGTGGACCACGACCACTGGCTGTTCACCCTCCCCCTCCAGAATGCCCTGCAGCCGCTCAGTGACATCCTTGACCCTGGCACCAGGGAGGCAACAAACCATCCTGGAGTCACGTTTGCGGCCACAGAAACGCCTATCTGTTCCCCTTACAATAGAATCCCCTACCACTATTGCTCTCCCACTCTTTTTCCCCCCCTCCTGGGCAGCAGGAGCACCCCCAGTGCCAGGAAGTTGGCTGCTGCTGCCTTCCCCTGGTGAGTCATCCCCCTCAACAGTATCCAAAGCGGTATACCTGTTTGAAAGGGGGATGTCCGCAGGGGTTCCCTGCACTACCTGCCTGCCTTTGTTGCTCCGCCTGATGGTCACTCCCTGTGCTGCCCTACCCTGAGGCGTGCACAACTCGCTAAACGTGGTATCCACGAGCCTCTCAGCATCGCGCATGCTCCACAACCCATCCACCCGCAGCTCGAGCGCCGCAATGCGGTCTACAAGTAGCTGCAGCTGGATGCATTTCCCGCACACATGGTCATCAGGGACACTGGCAGCGTCCCTGATTTCCCACATGGAGCAAGAGGAGCAGAACACGGGTCTGAGCTCTCCTGCCATGACTTACTCCTTTAATTAATTTAAAAATTAATTCAATACCCCAGTTACAGGTATACTCTAGGGCGCTTTATTTACCAACTGTCCCCACTACACCTTAATCCCGAGAAATTTAACACCACAGAATTCAAGCTTGTACTGAAAAGAGAGAAATACTCACCAACCAATTACTCCCGGTGCCACATGCCTGTGAGTATAGGAATAGGAAGATAGAACAGATGAATGCATGGCTAAAGAGTTGGTGCAGGAGGGAGGGCTTTAGTTTCCTGGATCACTGGGTCTGCTTCTGGGAAAGGTGGGACTTGTACAAATCGGACGGTTTACACCTGAACCAGAGGGGGACCAATATCCTTGTGGGGAGGTTTGCTAGCACTGTTGGGGGGGGGGGGGTTAAACTAACTTGGCAGGGGGATGGGATACAGAGTGGAGCTATAGTAGGGGGTGAATTACAGCCAAATACGGAGGAAAAAACAAGTCAGCTGGGAAGGCAGAGCAAATATGTGAAGGCAAAAGGGAATATGGCAAGGCTGGAAGGCATTTATTTTAATGCAAGGAGTATTGCAAATAAGGTGGATGAACTGAAGTTGTTGTTGAACACATGGGAGTACGATATTGTTGCTATCACGGAGACATGGTTGAGGGAGGGTCAGGACTGGCAGCTCAATATTCCGGGGTATAGAATCTTCAGGCGAGGGTGTAAAAGGGGAGGGGGTGTTGCAATATTAATTAAGGAGTCAATTACTGCTGTAAGGAGGGATGATATATGGGTAGAACTTAAAAACAAAAAGGGGGCAAGCACTTTGCTGGGAGTGTACTATAGGCCCCCAAACAGTCAGGGGGAGATAGAGGAACAGATATGTAGGCAAATCTCAGAGAAGTGCGAAAATAATAGGGTAATAATAGTGGGGGATTTCAACTTCCCCACTATTAATTGGGATAGTCAGAGTGTGAAAGGCTTAGAGGGTGCAGAATTCTTAAAGTGCATCCAGGAGAGTTTTTTGAGCCAGCGTGTAGAAAGTCCTACAAGAGAGGGGGCGGTACTGGACCTAATTCTAGGGAATGTAGCCGGGCAAGTGGTGGAAGTGTTTTGGCGACAGTGACCATAATTCGGTGAGATTTAAGGTGGTCATGGAAAAAGACAAAGACAGCCCGGAAATAAGGGTTCTAAATTGGGGGAAGGGCGATTTTAATATGATAAGGCAGGATCTGGCCAAAGTGGACTGGGAGCAGCTACTTATAGGAAAATCCACATCAAAGCAGTGGGAGACTTTCAGAAGGGAAATAGAGAGAGTGCAACGCCAACATGTTCCCGTAAAGGTCAAGGGTGGTACCAACAAGCAAAGGGAACCTTGGATGACAAGGGATATACAAAAATGCATTAGGAAAAAAAGGGGGGCTTTTGGCAGTTACAAAAGACTAAAGACGGAGGAAGCCCTAGAGGAGTATAAAAAGTGCAGGGGCATACTTAAAAAAAGAAATTAGGAGAGCGAGGAGGGGCCATGAAATAACACTGGCGAGCAAAATAAAGGAAAATCCAAAGATGTTTTATAAGTATATTAAGGGCAAGAGGATAACCAGGGAAAGGGTAGGGCCCATTAGGAACCAAAGTGGCAATCTGTGTGTAGAGCCAGATGATGTAGGCGGGGTTTTAAATGAATTTTTTGCATCTGTGTTCACTATGGAGGAAGACGATGTAGACATAGAAATCGGGCAGGGGGACTGTGATATACTTGAACATATTAGCATCGAGAGGGAGGAGGTACTAGCGGTTTTAGCAGGCCAAAAAGTGGATAAATCCCCAGGCCCAGACGAGATGTATCCCAGGCTGCTGTGTGAGGCAAAGGAGGAGATTGCAGGGGCTCTGACACAAATTTTCAGAACCTCTCTGGCCACAGGGGATGTACCAGAGGACTGGAGAACAGCTAACGTAGTACCATTATTCAAGAAGGGTAGCGGGGATAAACCAGGGAATTACAGGCCAGTGAGCCTAACATCTGTGGTAGGGAAATTATTGGAAAAAATTCTGAGGGACAAAATTAGTCTCCACTTGGAGAGGCAAGGATTAATCGGGGATAGTCAGCATGGCTTTGTCAAGGGTAAATCATGTCTGACCAATCTGATTGAATTTTTCAAGGGGGTGACAAGGTGTGTGGATGAGGGAAATGCTGTGGATGTGGTATACATGGACTTCAGTAAGGCTTTTGACAAAGTCCCGCATAGGAGACTGGTCAAGAAGGTAAGAGCCCATGGGATCCAGGGTGCCTTGGCACGTTGGATCCTAAACTGGCTGAGTGGCAGGAGGCAGAGTGTGATGGTCGAAGGTTGCTTTTGTGACTGGAAGCCTGTGTCCTCAGGGATCGGTGCTGGGTCCCTTGCTGTTTGTGATCTACATAAATGATTTGGATGAGAATGTAAAAGGTATGATCAGTAAGTTCGCAGATGACACGAAAATTGGTGGGGTGCTAAATTGCGAGGAGGAAAGCCTCAGGTTACAGGACGATATAAACGGGTTGGTCAGATGGGCGGAAAAGTGGCAAATGGAATTTAACCCTGAAAAGAGCGAGGTGATGCATTTTGGACGGACAAATAAGGCAAGGGAATACACAATGAGTGGTAGGGCCCTAGGAAGCACAGAGGGTCAGAGGGACCTTGGTGTACATGTACATAGATCCCTGAAGGCAGCGGATCAGGTAGATAAGGTGGTTAAAAAGGCATATGGGATACTTGCCTTCATTAGCCGAGGCATAGAATATAAGAGCAGGGAGGTACAAAACGCTGGTAAGGCCACAGCTGGAGTACTGTGTGCAGTTCTGGTCGCCTCACTATTGGAAGGATGTGATTGCGTTGGAGAGGGTGCAGAGAAGATTCACCAGGATGTTACCTGGGATGGAGCGCCTCAGCTATGAAGAAAGACTAAACAGGCTGGGGTTGTTTTCCTTGGAGCAAAGAAGGCTGAGGGGGGACCTGATTGAGGTGTACAAAATGATGAGGGCATAGATAGGGTAGATAAAGAGGAACTTTCCCCTTAGTAGGGGGGTCAATAACAAGGGGGCATAGATTCAAGGTAAGGGGCAGGAGGTTTAGAGGGGATTTGAGGAGGAACCTTTTCACCCAGAGGGTGGTTGGAGTCTGGAACTCACTGCCTGAAAGGGTGGTAGAGGCAGGAACCCTCACAACATTCAAGAAGCATTTGGATGAGCACTTGAAATGCCATTGCATACAAGGCTATGGACCAAATGCTGGAAAATGGGATTAGATTGGACAGGGCTTGAAGGACGGCGCAGACACGATGGGCCGAAGGGCCTCCTTCTGTGCTGTATAACTCTAGGACTCTATGACCACATCCCAAAATACTCACCTGATCCCAATATACTCACCTGATCCCAAAATACTCACTCCGCATCCTAAAATATTCACTCTCCATCCCAAAATAGTCACTCCCCATCCCAAAATACTCACTCTGTCACAAAATATTTAGTCCCCATCCCAAAATATTCACTCACCCATCCCAAAATACTCACTGCCCCATCCCAAAATACTCACACCCCATCGCAAAATATTCACTCCCCCGTCCCGAAATACTCTCCCCATCCCAAAATACTCACTTCCCCATCCCAAAATACTCACATCCCAAAATATTCACTACCCATCCCAAAATACTCACTCCCCATCTCAAAATAATCACTCCCCATCCCAAAATACTCACTCCCCATCCCAAAATATTCACTCCCCATCCCAAGATTCTCACTCCCCATCCAAAATACTCACTCCCCATCCCAAAATACTCACACCCCATCCCAAAATACTCACTCCCCATCCCAATATACTCACTCCCCATAATAGTCACCCGATCCCAAAATACTCACTCCCCATCCCAAAATATTCACACCCCATCCCAAAATTTTCACTCCTCATCCCAAAATATTCACTCCCCCATCCCAAAATACTCATTCCCCATTCCAAGATTCTCACTCCCCATCCCAAGATCTGTCACCAGCCCAAAATATTTACTCCCCATCCCAAAATACTCACTCCCCATCCCAAAATATTGAACCACATCACAAAATAATGACACCCCATTCCAAAATACTCACACCCTATCCCAAAATATTCACTCCCCATCCCAAAATATTCACACCGTATCCCAAAATACACTCCCCATCCCAAAATACTCACAACCTATCCCTAAATACACACTGCCCCATCCCAAAATACTCAATGCCCCATCCCAAAATACTCACTCCCCATCCCAAAATACTCACTCCCCATCCCAAAATACTCACTCCCCATCCCAAAATACTCACTCCCCATCCCAAAATACTCACTCCCCATCCCAAAATATTCACTCCCCATCCCAAGATTCTCACTGCACATCCCAAAATCTTCACTCCCCAATACCCAAATACACTCTCCATCCCAAAATATTCACTCCCAATCCCAAAATATTCACTCTCCATCCCAAAATACTCACTCCCCATCCCATTATTTTCACTGCTCCATCCCAAAATACTCACTCCCCATCCCAAAATACTCACTCCCCATCCCAAAATATTCACTACCCACCCCAAAATACTAATTCTATCCCAAAATACTCACTCCCATCCCAAAATACTCACTCCACACCCAAAATACTCACTCTCCATCCCAAAATACTCCCTCCCCATCCCAAAATACTCTCTCCATCTTTCCCAAAATATACACTCCCCATCACAAAATACTCACACCACATCCCAAAATATTCGCTCCCCATCCCAAGATTCTCACTCCCCATCCCAAAATACTCACACCCCATCCCAAAATATACACTCCCCATCCCAAAATACTCACAGCCCATCCCAAAATACTCACTCACCGTCCCAAAATACTCACTCCCCATCCCAAAATATTCACTTCAATCCCAAATTATTCACACCCCATCTCAAAATATTCACTCACCATCCCAAAATACTTACTCCCCCTCCCAAAATATTCACAACCCATTCCAAAATAATCAATATCCATCCCAAAATATTTACTCCCCCATCCCAATATATTCACTCCCATACCAAAATAGTCACTCCCCATCCCAAAATATTCACTCCCCATCCCAAAATACTCACACCCATTCCCAAAATTTTCACACCCATTCCCAAAATTCTCACTCCCTATCCCAAAATACTCACTCCCCATCCCAGAATACTCATTCCCCATCCCAAAATACTCTCTGCCCATCAGAAAATATTCACTCCCCAATCCAAAATACTCACTTCGCAGCCCAAAATACTCACCCGAACCCAAAATACTCACTCCCCTTCCAAAAATATTCACTCCCCCATCCCAAAATACTCAATCCCCATCCCAAAATACTCACTCCATCACAAAATATTTAAGTCGCCCATCCCAGATACTCAATCCCCTATCCCAAAATACTCACTCCCCATCCCAAAATATTCACTCCCCATCCCAAAATACTCACTCCCAGTCACAAAATATTTATGTTGCCCATCCCAAAAACCTCACTGCCCCATCACAAAAAACTCACTCATCCCAAAATACTCAATCCCCTATCCCAAAATACTCACTCCCCATCCCAAAATACTCACTCCCCAT
The DNA here is from genome assembly GCF_052327205.1 of Somniosus microcephalus. NCBI lineage: Eukaryota > Metazoa > Chordata > Chondrichthyes > Squaliformes > Somniosidae > Somniosus > Somniosus microcephalus. The sequence continues at coordinate 3,301,550 of NC_141002.1, forward strand.
CCCAAAATACTCACTCCCCATCCCAAAATACTCACTCCCCCATCCCAAAATACTCACTCCCCATCCCAAAATACTCTCTCCCCATCCCAAAATACTCACTCCCCATCCCAAAATACTCACTCGCCCATCCAAAAATACTCACTCCCCATCCAAAATACTCCCCCGCCATCACAAAATATTCACTCCACATCCCAAAATACTCCCATCGCAAAATACTCACTCCAGTCACAAAATATTTAGTCCCCATCCCAAAATGTTCACTCCCCATCCCAAAATACTCACTGCCCCATCCCAAAAAACTCACTCCCCATCCCAAGATTTTCACTTCCCATCCCAAAATATTCACTCCCCATCCCAAAATGTTTACTCCTCCATCCCAAAATACTCACTCCCCATCGCAAAATACTCACTACCCCATCCCAAAATACTCACTCCCCATCCCAAAATACTCACTCCCCATCCCAAAATATTCGCAATCCATTCCAAAATAATCACTCTCCATCCCAAAATATTCACTCCCCATCCCAAAATATTCACTCCCCATCCTAAAATACTCACTCCCTCTTCCCAAGATACTCACTCCACATCCCAAATTATTCACTCTCCATGCCAAAATACTCCCTCCCCATCCCAAAATACTGACTCCCCATCCCAAAATATTCACTCCTCCATCCCAAAATCTCCACTGCCCCATCCCAAAATATTCACTCACCATCCCAAAATATTCACACCCCATCCCAAATATTCACTCCCCATCACAAAATACACCCCATTCCAAAATATTCACTCCCATCCCAAAATATTCACTACCCCATCCCAATATATTCACTCCCCATCCCAAAATTCTGTCCCCATTCCGAAATACTTGCTCCCCATCCCAAAATATTCACTCCCCATAGAGTCATAGAGTTATACAGCACAGAAAGAGGCCCTTTGGCCCATCGTGTCTGTGCCGTCCATCAAGCCCTGTCCAATCTAATCCCATTTGCCAGCATTTGGTCCATAGCCTTGTATGCAATGGCATTTCAAGTGCTCATCCAAATGCTTCTTGAATGTTGTGAGGGTTCCTGCCTCTACCACCCTTTCAGGCAGTGAGTTCCAGACTCCAACCACCCTCTGAGTGAAAAAGTTCCTCCTCAAATCCCCTCTAAACCTCCTGCCCCTTACCTTGAATCTATGCCCCCTTGTTATTGACCCCCCTACTAAGGGGAAAAGTTCCTCTTTATCTACCCTATCTATGCCCCTCATCATTTTGTACACCTCAATCAGGTCCCCCCTCAGCCTTCTTTGCTCCAAGGGAAACAACCCCAGCCTGTTTAGTCTTTCTTCATAGCTGAGGCGCTCCATCCCAGGTAACATCCTGGTGAATCTTCTCTGCACCCTCTCCAAAGCAATCACATCCTTCCTATAGTGAGGCGACCAGAACTGCACACAGTACTCCAGCTGTGGCCTTACCAGCGTTGTGTACAGCTCCATCATAACCTCCCTGCTCTTATATTCTATGCCTCGGCTAATGAAGGCAAGTATCCCATATGCCTTTTTAACCACCTTATCTACCTGTTCCGCTGCCTTCAGGGATCTATGTACATGTACACCAAGGTCCCTCTGACCCTCTGTACTTCCTAGGGTCCTACCACTCATTGTGTATTCCCTTGCCTTATTTGTCCGTCCAAAATGCATCACCTCGCACTTTTCAGGGTTAAATTCCATTTGCCACTTCTCCGCCCATCTGACCAACCCGTTTATATCATCCTGTAGACTGAGGCTTTCCTCCTCGCAATTTACCACCCCACCAATTTTCGTGTCATCTGCGAACTTACTGATCATACCTTTTCTCATCCAAATCATTTATGTAGATCACAAACAGCAAGGGACCCAGCACCGATCCCTGAGGTACCCCACTGGACACAAGCTTCCAGTCACAAAAGCAACCTTCGACCATCACACTCTGCCTCCTGCCACTCAGCCAGTTTAGGATCCAACGTGCCAAGGCACCCTGGATCCCATGGGCTCTTACCTTCTCGACCAGTCTCCTATGCGGGACTTTGTCAAAAGCCTTACTGAAGTCCATGCATCCCAGAATACTAACTCCCCATTCCAAAATACACACTTCACATCCCAAAATATTCACCTGATCCCAAAATACTCACTCCCCTTCCTAAAATATTCACTCCCCATCCCAAAATACTCACTGCCCATCCCAAAATACTCACTGCCCCACCCCAAAAAGTTCACTCCCCATCCCAAATTACTCACTCCCCCATCGCAAAATATTCACTCCCCCGTCCCGAAATACTCACTCCCCATCCCAAAATACTCACTTCCCCATCCCAAAATACTCACTCCCCATCGCAAAATATTCACTTCCCATCCCAAAATACTCACTTCCCCATCCCAAAATACTCACTCCCCATCGCAAAATATTCACTTCCCATCCCAAAATACTCACTCCCCATCCCAAACTGCTCCCCCACCATCCCAAAATATTCACTCGCCATCCCAAAATATTCACTCCTCATCCCAAAATAATCACTCCCCATCCCAAAATATTCACCCAATCCCAAAATACTCACTCCCAATCCCAAGTTTTTCACTGCCCATTGCAACATTTTCACTGCCCCATCCCAAAATACTCACTACCCAATCCCAAAATATTCATTCCCCATCCCAAAATATTTACTTCCCCATCCCAAAATACCCACTCGCCGTCCCAAAATATACACTCCCCATCCCAAAATCTTCACTGCCTCATCCCAAAATACTCACTCTCCATCCCAATATATTCACTCCCCATCCCAAAATATTCACTCACCATCTCAAAATACTCGCTCCCCATCCCAAAATATTCACAACCCATTCCAAAATACGCACTCCCCATCCCAAAATATACACTCCCCATCCCAAAATCTTCTCTGCCCCATCCAAAAATACTCACTCCCCATCCCATTATATTCACACCCCATCTCAAAATATTCACTCACCATCCCAAAATACTTACTCCCCCTCCCAAAATATTCACAACCCATTCCAAAATAATCAATATCAATCCCAAAATATTTACTCCCCCATCCCAATATATTCACTCCCATACCAAAATAGTCACTCCCCATCCCAAAATATTCACTCCCCATCCCAAAATACTCACTCCCATTCCCAAAATTTTCACACCCATTCCCAAAATTCTCACTCCCTATCCCAAAATACTCACTCCCCATCCCAGAATACTCATTCCCCATCCCAAAATACTCTCTGCCCATCACAAAATATTCACTCCCCAATCCAAAATAATCACCCGAACCCAAAATACTCACCCGAACCCAAAATACTCACTCCCCTTCCAAAAATATTCACTCCCCCATCCCAAAATACTCAATCCCCATCCCAAAATACTCACTCCCAGTCACAAAATATTTAAGTCGCCCATCCCAGATACTCAATCCCCTATCCCAAAATACTCAGTCCCCATCCCAAAATATTCACTCCCCATCCCAAAATACTCACTCCCAGTCACAAAATATTTAAGTTGCCCATCCCAAAAAACTCACTGCCCCATCACAAAAAACTCACTCATCCCAAAATACTCAATCCCCTATCCCAAAATACTCACTCCCCATCCCAAAATACTCACTCCCCATCCCAAAATACTCACTCCCCATCCCAAAATACTCACTCGCCCATCCAAAAATACTCACTCCCCATCCAAAATACTCCCCCGCTATCACAAAATATTCACTCGCCATCACAAAATACTCACTCCCCATCCCAAAATATTCACTCCACATCCCAAAATACTCCCGTCCCAAAATACTCACTGCCCCATCCCAAAAAACTCACTCCCCATCCCAAGATTTTCACTTTCCATCCCAAAATATTCACTCCCCATCCCAAAATGTTTACTCCTCCATCCCAAAATACTCACTCCCCATCGCAAAATGCTCACCACCCCATCCCAAAATACTCACTCCCCATCCCAAAATATTCACAATCCATTCCAAAATAATCACTCTCCATCCCAAAATATTCACTCCCCATCCCAAAATACTCACTCCCTCTTCCCAAGATACTCACTCCACATCCCAAATTATTCACTCTCCATGCCAAAATACTCCCTCCCCATCCCAAAATACTGACTCCCCATCCCAAAATATTCACTCCTCCATCCCAAAATCTCCACTGCCCCATCCCAAAATATTCACTCACCATCCCAAAATATTCACACCCCATTCCAAATATTCACTCCCCATCACAAAATCTTCACCCCATCACAAAATACACCCCATTCCAAAATATTCACTCCCATCCCAAAATCTTCACTCCCCATCACAATATATTCACCCCCATCCCAAAATATTCACTCACCATCCCAAAATTCTGTGCCCATTCCGAAATACTCGCTCCCCATCCCAAAATATTCACTCCGCATCCCAAAATATTGACTCCCCCATCCCAGAATGCTCACTCCCCATCCCAAAATACTCACTGCCCCATCCCAAAATACACACCCCATCGCAAAATATTCACTTCCAATCCCAAAATACTCACTCCCCATCCCAAACTGCTCCCCCACCATCCCAAAATATTCACTCGCCATCCCAAAAGACTCACTCCCCATCTCAAAATACTCACTCCCCATCCCAAAATACTCACTCCCCATCCCAAAATACTCACTCCCCATCCCAAAATATTCACTCCCCATCCCAAGATACTCACTCCCCATCCCAATATAGTCACTCCCATCCAAAAATATTCAGTCCCCATCCCAAAACTCACCCAATCCCAAAACACTCACTCCCCTCTGAAAATACCCACTCCCCATCCCAAAATACTCATTGCCCATCCTAAGATTCACACTCCCCATCCCAAGATCTCAGACCCAGCCCAAAATATTTATTCCCCATCCCAAAATACTCACTCCCTCTATCCCAAAATACTCAGTCCATCTCAAAATACTCACTCCCCTTCCCAAAATACTCACCCCATCCCAAAATATTCACTCCCCATCCCAAAATATTCACCCACATCCCAAAATAGTCACTCCCCATCCCAAAATATTCACACCCGATCTCAAAATATTCACGCCCCATCCCAAAATATTCACACCATCCCAAAATATTCACTCCCCCATCCCAAAATACTCACTCCCCATCACCAAATATTCACACCCTATCCCAAAATCTTCACTCCCCATCCCAAGATGCTCACTTCCCCATCCCAAAATATTCACTCTCCATCCCAAAATATTCACTACCATTCCGAAAATACTCTCTCCCCCTTTCCAAGATACTCACTCCCCATCCCAAAATATTCACTGTCCATCCCAAAATTTTCACTCCCCATCCCAAAATACTCACTCCCAGTCACAAAATATTTAATCCGCATCCCAAAATGTTCACTCCCCCATCCCAAAATACTAACTGCCCCATCCTAAAAAACTCACTCCCAATCCCAAGATTCTCACTCCCCATCCCAAAATATTCACTCCCCATCCCAAAATCTTCACTGCCCCATCCCAAAATGCTCACACCTCATCCCAAAATATTCACTCCCCATCCCAATATATTTACTCCCACATCCCAATACTCACTCCCCATCCCAAAATCCTCGCTGACCCGTCCCAAAATACTCATTACCCCATCCCAAAATATTCACTCCCCATCCCAAAATAATTCTCCGCCATCCCAAAATATTCACTCGCCATCCCAAAATACTCACTCCCCATCCCAAAATACACACTGCCCCATCCCAAAATACTCACTCCCCATCCCAAAATACTCGCTCCCCATCGCAAAATATTCACTCCCCATCCCAAAATACTCCCATCCCAAAATACTCACACCCAGTCCCAAAATATTTAGTCCCCCATCCCAAAATGTTCACTCCCGCATCCCAAAATACTCTCCCCATTCCAAAATATTCACTCCCTATTCCAAGATTCTCACTCCCCATCCCAAAAAACTCACGCCCCATCCCTAAATACTCACACCCCCATCCCAAAAAACTCACTCCCCATCGCAAAATATTCACTCATCCATCCCAAAATATTCACATCCCATCACAAAATACTCCCCTGCCATCCCAATAATTCACTTGCCATCCCAAAATACTTACTCCCCATCCCAAAATATTCACTCCACAGCCCAAAATATTCACTCTCCATCCCAAAATTCTCACTCCCCATCTCAAAATACTCACTCCCCATCGCAAAATATTCACTTTCCATCCCAAAATACTCACTCCCCATCCCAAACTGCTCCCCCACCATCCCAAAATATTCACTCGCCATCCCAAAATACTCACTCCCCATCCCAATACACTCCCTCCCCATAAGTCACCCGATCCCAAAACTCACTCCCCATCCGAAAATACTCACTACCCATCCCAAAATATTGACTCCCAAGCCCAAAATTCTCCCATCTCTCCCCCCCTCATTTCCCTCCCTCCCCCATCTCGCCCCTCATTTCCCTCCCTCCCCATCTCTCCCCCCTCATTTCCCTCCCTCCCCATCTCTCCCCCCCTTATTTCCCTCCCTCCCCATCTCTCCCCCCCTTATTTCCCTCCCTCCCCATCTCTCCCCCATTTTCCTCCCTCCCCATCTCTCCCCCCATTTCCCTCCCTCCCCATTTCTCCCCCCCTCATTTCCCTCCCTCTCCATTTCTCCCCCCCTCATTTCCCTCCCTCTCCATTTCTCCCATTTCCCTCCCTCCCCATTTCTCCCCCCTCATTTCCCTCCCTCCCCATTTCTCCCCCCGTCATTTCCCTCCCTCCCCATTACTCCCCCTCATTTCCCTCCCTCCCCATTTCTCCCGCCATTTCCCTCCCTCCCCATTTCTCCCATCTTTCCCCCCATTTCCCTCCCTCCCCATTTCTCCCGTCATTTCCCTCCCTCCCCATTTCTCCCCCCTCATTTCCCTCCCTCCCCCATCTCTCCCATTTCACTCCCTCCCCATTTCTCCCCCTCATTTCCCTCCCTCCCCATTTCCCCCCCTCATTTTGCTCCCTCCCCATTTCTCACCCCATTTCCCTCCCTCCCCATTTCTCCCCTTATTTCCCTCCCCCCCTCATTTCCCTCCCCATCTCTCCCCCCATTTCCCTCCCTCCCCTTTTCTCCCCTCATTTCCCTCCCTCCCCATCTCTCCCCTCATTTCTCCCCCTCCCTCCACCCTGATTTCCCTCCCTCCCCATCTCTCCCCCTCATTTCCCTCCCTCCCCATCTCTCCCCCCCTCATTTCCCTCCCTCCCCATCTCTCCCCCCCTCATTTCCCTCCCTCCCCATCTCTTCCCCCCCTCCCTTCCCAAATATGTAATTGTTTCCCTGATTATTGGTGGTCTGGTTCTTCGCCAGTTCTTGAATTGAGGTCACCACAGATCAACACGTTCCCCTGGGCCTGGAATTGGATAATCTCCCTCTCAATGTTGGAGGTGTCCTCTTTAAAGTACGGGGATTCCATTGGGGGGATATAGAGTGTGCAAATGAAAACATCTTGAGTGTTAAGAGATAATCCCCTCTCAATTTTGAGCCACATGTGGTTTTCGCCCTTTTTTATAAATTTGATGCAATTCTTAAGCTCTGTTTTAAACCAAATCAGTATGCCTCCAGAGTCTCTGCCCTGGGTTACTCCTGGCAATTTATTGGAGGGGACCACCAGCTCTGTGTACCCTTGGGGACGGCCAGTGTGTCCTTCTCCTCTATACCAAGTTTCCTGTAAAATGATAATATCCAGGTCTTTAGTTTCATCTATGAACTCTGGGGTCCTACTCTTCACGTCGAGCACCGAAGAGCGTAGACCTTGGATATTCCAGGTCGAAATATATAAGGATTTCATGTTGTGGTAAACCACTGTTGTTGTTGTTGATACACACTGTTGTACCTATGCATGCCTCAACATGTCTCGGCTGGCTCCACCCACACAGGCCCAGGTATAAAGGTGATTGACCTGCAGCCCCCTGCCTTCTTGGAACCCAGTCAACCACGAGAGGCATGCTCTGTTCTTTGCTAATAAAAGCCTTTAGTTACTCTCTTAACTCTGTCTTTTATGAGTAATTGATAGCGCATCAATTTTATTAGCAAAAACAAAATGTCGACATTTGCTGAACAGCAGGCTGCTGCACCAAACGCTGAACAGCAGACTGCTGCACCAAACGCTGAGCAACAGGAGCTGCTGCGAGCCCTCAGACCAACATGCCTGGACCTAGATACCCAAGAGGCGGGTTCGGCTACCAAATTCGCGCATTGGCTGCGTTGCTTCGAGGCCTACCTGCAAGCCTCAACTGTGACCCTGGACGAAAACAAGTTGGAAATCCTGGCCTCAAAGGTGAGCCACCAAGTTTATACAATAATCCAGGACGCGACGACCTATGCGGCGGCTATCGGTCTGCTAAAAGGGCAATACGCACGCCCGGTAAATACGGTCTATGCCCGGCACCTCTTAAGATCCCGCAGACAGCAGCCCGGGGAATCGGTGGAGGCCTTCCTACGGGCACTACGGATACTTGGCCGAGACTGCGACTGCAAAGAAGCATCAGCCGCAGCACACACGGAGGGACTGATCCGAGATGCTTTCGTTGCGGGTCTAAGGTCCGACTACTCCTGGCAGAGACTGTTGGAAAAGGGAGAAATGGACCTGAGAAAGGCAGTGTCCCTCGCGCTCTCGCTCGACGCGGCCCACAGGAATATGGATGCCTTCTCCCCTAACCGCTCTGCAACGTGGACACCACAACCTTGGGTCATGGGACCACCACCTTCAACTGCTGCTGCGATGTCCAAGGCACAGAAATGTTATTTTTGTGGCCAGGCAAAACACCCCAGAGCACGCTGCCCGGCGAGAAACGCTACCTGCTCCGGCTGCGGGAAGAAAGGACAATATGTCAGCGCCTGCAAAGGTAAAACCGCTAACGCCAGCAGCGCCACGTGCGAACCGTGGGGGCAGCCATCTTGGGCTCCCCCAGCCGCGTGGGGATCGGGACCATGGGCGCCGCCATTTTGTCCGCCATCTCGGACGTCTCCAACTTCAACCACGGGGGACCCGGACTCAACCACCGCCTCACCTGACGACCACATCGACTCGCTCGACCATACGCTGGCCTCCGTGACGCTGGACCAATCTCTCCCTCATCAACTGTCCAGGTCCATGATGGACATTAAGGTAAACGGCCGCGCCACTACCTGCCTTTTTGACAGCGGGAGCACGGAAAGCTTTATCCACCCCGACACGGTGCGGAGTTACTCTCTCCTGGTCCTGCCGACGCGACATCGGATCTCTTTGGCTTCCAAAGCCCAGTCAGCGGACGTCGGTGGCTACTGTGTAGTGACCCTTTCAGTAAGGGGCACAGAATACAAAAATTTTAAACTCCTGGTCCTGCCCCATCTTTGCGCTGCCGTTCTACTGGGGTTGGATTTTCAGTGCAACCTTAAGAGTGTCACATTAGCGTACGACGGACCCCTCCCCCCACTCACAGTCTGCAGCCAGCAGCTTTTAAATCGCCCGCCGCGCACCATTTGCAGCCTCTCCACCCTTAAAGTCCCCCCCCCTCCTTGTTCGCTAACCTCACCCGCGACTGTAAGCCCATCGCTACCAAAAGCAGGCGTTACAGTGCCGGGGATAGAAGCTTCATTAAATCCGAGGTAGCAAGACTCCTGAAGGAAGGGATTATTGAAAGTAGCACCAGCCCATGGCGAGCACAAGTGGTGGTAGTGAAGACTGGCGAAAAACAGCGCCTAGTTATTGACTACAGCCAGACAATCAATCGCTACACCCAGCTAGATGCATACCCACTCCCCCGCATATCTGACATGGTCAATCAGATAGCACAATACCGGGTGTTCTCGACGATTGATCTGAAGTCGGCATACCACCAGCTCCCCATCAGGGCTGAGAACCGCCAGTACACAGCTTTTGAAGCTGACGGTCGTCTCTACCACTTCCTCAGAGTTCCCTTCGGCGTCACCAACGGGGTTTCAGTCTTCCAACGGGAGATGGACCGGATGGTCGACCAGAACTGGAAGGCAGTCCTTTTAAACTTGAAATCTAAGGGCCTCCCGACCTCTCGCTGGCAGGAAGTCCTCCCTGCGGTGCCCCATTCCATTCGGTCACTGCTCTGTACAGCCACCAATGCTACCCCTCACGAGAGAATGTTCTCCTTCCCCAGGAAGTCCACATCGGGGACCTCGTTACCGACATGGCTGACTTCTCCAGGACCCGTCCTACTGCGGAAGCACGTGAGGTCCCATAAGACGGACCCCCTGGTCGAGAGGGTGAGCCTCCTCCATGCCAACCCTCAGTATGCTTACGTGGTGTACCCGGACGGGCGGGAGGACACAGTCTCCATACGAGACCTCGCACCTTCGGGTGCTCCCGAAACAGCCCCCTCGCCATCCACCACTACCCACGCCTACCCCCAGTAAGCTTACGTAGCGTACCCGGACGGGCGGGAGGACACAGCCCCCACACGAGATCTCGCACCTTTGGGTGCCCCTGAAACACTACCATTGCCATCCACCACTACCCACAACCCAACCCCGCTAGACGGCATGCCGCAGCCAGACTCAACGTTGGATGCTGCACCATCACCGCCGCCACCACAACGATCAGGACGGCATACAAGGCCACCTGATAGATTTACTTACACAAACCTTTAGTACACTTCACCCCGCCGGACTCAATTTTAAACAAGGGGTGAATGTGGTAAACCACTGTTGTTGTTGTTGTTGTTGTTGATACACACTGCTGTACCTATGCATGCCTCAACATGTCTCGGCTGGCTCCACCCACACAGGCCCAGGTATAAAGGTGATTGACCTGCAGCCCTCTGCCTTCTTGGAACCCAGTCAACCACGAGAGGCATGCTCTGTTCTTTGCTAATAAAAGCCTTAACTCTGTCTTTTATGAGTAATTGATAGCGCATCACGTTAAATTTGATCTTTTACTATGATAGGTTAAAGAATGATATGTGTTTGTTGTGTCTAAATGGGGGGAAAAAAGATCATCTCAATTGTCCATAAATGCTAATACTACTTGGTTACAACTCTTTCTAGCAACTAGTCCTTAATTTTTTTTTCATTTTCTGATCCATAAGGCAGAGGTAGATGCTACTGCATGTCTGCCTAGTGTCTCTTAATGGATTGTCTCTGCCTGAGGTATTGCGTACGCCCTGTGCATCTCTCCCTCTGTCTGGCTGGGGGCGGTCCTGTTCCCCTGTAGGACAGGAGTGGTGCAGGTCTGATATTGTTGTTGTGCATGCGGATCCTCTCTGGTCCCGGTTGGTGTGGTGGTGGTCTCTGTAGTAGTCCTGGTATGTACCCCGCTGATCTCTGGTGGTCGGGGGGGGGTCCTCCTGGCGTCAGGGTATGGACCCGGTTAAAAGCGACGTCCTTCAGGGCTTTAGCAAAGATCGATATTCGTTTCCTGTGGATATGGACGCGGTCGTGAAGACATTCCACATCGAGGGTGGGGTGTTGGGCCAGGTGCACGTTGTGTTTTAATTCACAGTCTCTTGCTATGCTGACATTTATCTCACGAATTGTTTTGTTGTTAAAGTCTGTTCTCGGCAATATTGTGGAAACAGTGATTCTAGTGTTTGGGAATGTATTGCTTGCCTTCTCAATCACTGCTCTGAGCGATGTTGCTACCCCTTTCTGTTGGGCCTTTAGGTCATTTGTGCCAGTGTGTATTATTATGTGTTGAGGGTGCCTAATCGGGTTTTGGTCAGCCATTCCAGGGCTCTGCCTGTTGTTAGGCACCGGATCTTTTTTACTATATGTCTAGGGAAGAGCTTTTTCTCCCATAGAAATTTCCCATTTGAGTCTATGAGTATTACGACGTCAGCCTTGTTGGTGTTCACTGTCTGGTGGCTTGCGCCTGGATTCATAGGTTGGGTGTTGGACTGGGGTGGTCGTGTCTGGTGTGTGCGCTCCTCTTGTGAGCGGCTCGCTTGTGGTTCCACAGTGGTGGGGGAAGACTGAGCTTCAGTATGCTGGTCGGTCTGTGTGGCACCCCCTGTATTGTGTGTCTGCTGCTGTTGTTCAGTGTGGGAGTACAACTGTTCAATTGGGCTCTGTATTGTCTTATCTCTAGCCTCTGGCTGCTGGTGTAATGGTGCTATCTCTCCCCTATAGCTCTCTAAGTTTTGCTGCAGCTCTTTCACCTGATTCCCAAGTAGATTCAGCGCTCTCCTGTATCCCTCCCTCTCTTGCTTTTGTTCATGTTTCAGTTTAAAGACCTCCTCTCTAAGTTTAACCAGCTCTGTCTCCAACTGGTTAAATTTATCCTTTAATTGTATCTGGTTGTGTGATCCCTCCCTCCCCATCTCTCCCCCCACCCCCCCATTTCCCTCCCTCTCCATCTCTCTCCCCCTCATTTCCCTCCCTCCCCATCTCTCCCCCCCTCATTTCCCTTCCTCCCTATTTCTCCCCCCCCTCCCTCCCCATTTCCCTCCCTCCCCATTTCTCGCCCCCTCATTTCCCTCCCTCCCCATTTCTCACCCCCTTATTTCCCTCCCCCCATTTCCCTCTCCCCCCCATTTCCCTCTCCCCCCCCTCATTTCCCTCTCCCCCCCATCTCTTCCCCCTCATTTTCCTCCCTCCCCATTTCTCCACCACCCCTCACTTCCCTCCCTCCCCATCTCTCCCCCCATTTCCCTCCCTCCCCATTTCATAAGAACATAAGTAGGAGTAGGCCAATCGGCCCCTCGAGCCTGCTCCTCCATTCAATAAGATCATGGCTGATCTGATCCTAACCGCCAATCTACTATCACAGAACCATCTCCTGAATCTAACAGAATTAGACACACGAAATAGGAGCAGGATCAGGCTACACGGCCTCTGGGCCCGCTCCGCTACCCACAGGGCCATGTCCGATCCGAACCTAGACTCATGCCCAAATTCCTACCCGCTCCCCATAACCCTTTACTTCTAGGAAACTGTCTATTTCTGTTTTAAATTTATGTAATGATGCAGCTTCTACAGCTTTTTGGGGCAGCATATTCCATGGACCTACCACCCTCTGAGTGAAGTAGTTCCTCCTCATCTCAGTTTTGAAAGAGCAGCCCCTTATTCTAAGACTATGCCCCCTAGTTCTAGTTTCACCCATCATCGGGAACATCCTCCCCGCATCCACCCGATCCAACCCCTTCACAATCTTATATGTTTCAATAAGATCGCCTCTCATTCTTCTGAACTCCAATGAGTAGAGTCCCAATCTACTCAACCTCTCCTCATATGTCCATCCCCGGGATTAACCGAGTGAAGCTTCTTTGTACTGACTCGAGAGCAAGTATGTCTTTTCTTAAGTATGGACACCAAAGCTGTATGCAGTATTCCAGGTGCAGTCTCACCAATACCTTGTACAACTGAAGCAATACCTCCCTATTTTTATATTCTATCCCCCTAGCAATGAAAGCCAACATTCCATTGGCCTTCTTAATCACTTGCTGCACCTGCATACCAACCTTTTGAGTTTCGTGCACCAGGACCCCCAGATCCCTTTGTACTTCAGTACTTTCCAGTTTCTTGCCATTAAGATAATAACTTGCTCTACGATTTTTCCTGCCAAAGTGCATAGCCTCACACTTTCCAGTATTGTATTCCATCTGCCAAATCTCTGCCCACTTACTTAGCCTGTCTATGTCCCCTTGCAGGTTTTTTATGTCCTCCTCACTCACTACTTTCCCTCCCATCTTAGTATCAACTGCAAACTTTGATATGTTACACTCGGTCCCCTCCTCCAAATCATTAATATATCTCCCCCCCCTCATTTCCCTCCCTGCTCATTTCTCCCCCCCATTTCCCTCCCTCCCCCTTTCTCCCCCCTCATTTCCCTCCTCCCCATTTCTCCCCCCTCATTTCCCTCCTCCCCATTTCTCTCCCCCTCATTTCCCTCCCTCCCCATTTCTCCCCCCCTCATTTCCCTCCCTCCCCATTTCCCTCCCTCCCCATTTCTCCCCCCCTCATTTCCCTCCCTCCCCGTTTCTCCCCCCTTCCTCCCCCGGGTCACAACAGGAACCCTCTCTCCCTCCCGGGTCACAACAGGAACCCTCTCTCCGCCCCGGGTCACAACAGGAACCCTCTCTCCCTCCCGGGTCACAACAGGAACCCTCTCTCCGCCCCGGGTCACAACAGGAACCCTCTCTCCCGCCCCCCAGGTCACAATAGGAACCCTCTTTAATCACACATCACTGAAGGCAGCTGCAGTGACCATACCACAGCTTGTGTGGAGGCCAGCTGACTCAATACTATCCTGGCGTTTCTGGCCGGTTTGGCTCAGTAATGTCATGGGGGAAAGCTTTACCTAAGGCATCATTAAGGGAATCAAGAAATTCTCAAATTATACAGAAAGAATTTAAATTGTCAGCACACCAAACACCAGTTAGTGGTACAAAACCATTTCAACCGTGCAACATGTCCAGGGAAAACCAAAATATCCTCATGGAATCTGTCTGCATGGAGCATCCTGGAAAATTCCTCCCTTCCCCCAATACTACCACTGGATTTTTAAAAAAGAGGAAGCAAAAAGAACCAATTCCTGGGTAAATGAAATTGAAGAATTTTGACTGAACATTCGATGAATTGCGAGCCATTCTTGCCTTCAGTCTGAAGAAACGCCAGGGGGCAAAAAGCACTGCATGAAGACAGGTTTCATTGATTTGGTCTGTCTCTCTTTGTAAAGTTGGCACAAACCCATCACATTACTTGGTTTTAAATAGTGCCTGTCCGATGAGCGGAATGCAATGTCCAAATATTGTCACTTTGCTGGTGCATTTGTGCCACTGACACAGCCACACCCGAAACTGAAACAGTGCAGTGACTACTCCACGAGACAATGTCAGCCAAATCGCAATTGATTTTCTAAGCCATAAATCTTCGCCTTTAGATTCTTGAGCTCTCCTTGGATCTTCCTTGACTGGCTGTTTGTTTGACGCACCTCATGAAGGATAGCGAGATCCTGGTCAGGCCCGATTCCAAGTGTTACCTGCAGAGAGAAGGGAAAAACCTACAACTGAAGGTATGGCATTGAAACGGTAAGCCGAGGAGGGAGTGGATCAAGCTGCTGAATAAGGAATGCACACTGAAATGGAGGGGAGGAGTCAGGCCATCCGAACTGCAGAAGGCTGGAAATAGGTAGTAAGAAAACAGCCAGCATATGTATACCTCTACTGAGTTTCGTGATTGGCACAGACAAACCCAACTAGCAGGACCCACATCACCGCTGAGATACCAGCAAGTTCAATTCATTATTGGACTGCAGGAAAGGGTTAATCAGACGGTCAAGTCTACGAACGTTATGCTGCTATTGGTTTCTCTTTATACTGTAACAATTTTAATCTTCAGCCTTTGCCTGTAAGCAGGGCAGTCTCAGGATGAAGCAGTGACAGGCTTATTTAAAGACTTCCATTGAATCATTTGAGAACCCTGTGGAAAAACAGGTAGTTCAGAAAAGTTAAGCATCTGTATAGATCATCTTTTAATGGGTTTTCTGTAGAACCAGGAAAATGACACTGAATCAAAGACAGACTTATAATTGCTATTCCACCAAGTGAAAGCTTTATTTATTTGTAAAACTATCAATAAAAGGGAGCTGTCTTTGGGAAACATTTGCCTTCTTAACCGCCTGCGGCACCTGCATGCTTACCTTCAGCGACTAGCGCACAAGGACACCCAGGTCGCGTTGCACTTCCCCTTTTCCCAATCTATTGCCGTTCAGATAATCTGTCTTCCTGTTTTTGCCACCGAAGTGGATAACCTCGCATTTATCCACATTATACTGCATTTGCCATGCATCTGCCCAATCACCCAACCTGTCCAAATCATACTGGAGTTTCTCTGCATCCTCCTCACACCCACGCCCACCCAGCTTTGTGTCGTCTGCAAACTTGGAGATATTACATCTAGTTCCCTAGTCTAGATCATTTATATATATTGTAAATAGCTGGGGTCCTAGGACCGATCCTTGCGGTACCCCAGTAGTCACTGCCTGCCACTCGGAAAAAGAGCCGCTAATTCCAACTCTTTGCTTTCTGTCTGCCAACCAGTTCTCTATCCAAGACAGTACCTTACCCCCAATCCCATGTGCTTTAATTTTACATGCTAATCTCTTATGCGGGACCTTATCGAAAGCCTTCTGAAAGTCCAAATACACCACATCCACTGGTTCTCCCTGATCTATTCTACCAGTTACATTCTCAAAAAATTCTAGTTGATTAGTGTGGTGATTATTCCTTGATTAGTAAAAGTTGGTATTGTACATTTAAAAACTTTTTGGGCGTGTTGGATCAAGAGGCTCTAAATAAGCTGAATATGCTGATCAACTACATTGACCCGGATGTATATAAATATATTTTGCACTGTAAAACTTATGAAGAGGCTACTTCTACATTGGAAAAGATTTTTGTTAAACCAAAGAATGAGGTATTTGCACGTCATCTTCTATCTGCCCGTAGGCAGCAGGTGGGAGAATCTTTGGATACTTATTTACAAGCACTTCGGTGCCTTAGTGTTGACTGTAATTATAAGGCTGTGACAGCTGAAAAATATAAGGACGAATCGGTACGGGATGCTTTTATTAATGGATTACTGTCTAGATCAATTCGTCAGCGGTTGTTAGAAAATAAGACTCTGGATCTTAAAAGTGCTTTTGAGCAAGCTTCTACATTGGATATGGCTCAGAGAAGTTCGGATTCTTATGCTCTTTTTAATCGGCCTGCGACTATGGTTTCGGCAGTTTCGGATGAAAAGGAATTATGTGGACTTAATGGGAGTGGTTTACTAGATTTTGAAAGTTTCTACTTCGGCGGCCGTTGCCTCTAGGATTCAGAAGTGTTATTTTTGTGGGAATATCCGGCACCCTCGTCTGAAGTGTCCTGCTCGGGAGGCTGTGTGTAGTAAATGCGGCAAGAGAGGTCATTATGCACGTGTGTGCAAATCATCAGGTTCAATTACCTTCCCTTCTCCTGGTGTGGGAGGGTCTTCCTCCACTACCTCTTCTGTGACTATTCAGCCTTTATTGCATCAATTTCTGCTGCATTTGCTCATGGCCTAAACAAAGCTATAGTTACGGCTCAAGTTAATGGGTTAGAAGTGAAGGCCCTTATAGATACGGGCAGTACTGAGAGTTTTATAAGTCTTCAGTTTGCGAAGGAGAAGCATTTGAAAATTTCGCCTGTTACGTATCAGGTGTGTATGGCTCAGACGACCCTTACTTCACAAATAGCTGGTTGTTGCTTTGTGAAAATGGTTCTTCTAGGTAATACATATACTGATATACGCCTATCTGTTTTGCCTAATCTCTGTGCGGATATTTTGATTGGACATGATGTGCTTCAGTTACACGAGTCTCTTAGTCTTTCATTTGGAGGGACTAAGCCACCTTTATCTATTTGTGGATTAACCTCTTTACCTATTCCTCCATTATCACTTTTTTCCAATTTGATGTCGGATTGTAAGCCAATTGCTACCAAGTCAAGAAGATATAGTAGTCAGGATAGAGAATTTATTAATTCTGAAGTTCAACGTCTCTTATTGGAAGGAATCATTGAACCTAGTTGTTCGCCTTGGCGAGCACAGGTAGTTGTCACGACTAACGAGAGACACAAGAAACGAATGGTGATAGACTATTCCCAAACTAT
The DNA here is from genome assembly GCF_052327205.1 of Somniosus microcephalus. Classification (NCBI taxonomy): domain Eukaryota; kingdom Metazoa; phylum Chordata; class Chondrichthyes; order Squaliformes; family Somniosidae; genus Somniosus; species Somniosus microcephalus. The sequence goes on from NC_141002.1 coordinate 3,319,166, forward strand.
TAATAGGTATACTCAATTAGATGCGTACCCTTTGCCTAAGATTGATGAGCTTATCAATAAAGTATCTCAGTATAAAGTTTTTAGCTCTTTATTGATTTAAAGAGTGCTTATCATCAGATTCCTATTGTTAAAAAGGATCAACCATATACGGCCTTTGAGGCTGGTGGAAAGCTGTATCAGTTTTGCCGAATACCATTTGGTGTTACTAATGGTGTTGCTTGTTTTCAACGGGCAATGGATGCTTTTATAAGTGATAACTCCCTCTCTGACACCTTTTCATACTTAGATGACATCACAGTGTGTGGCAAATCAAGGGTGGAGCATGATTCTAATTTAAAAAGATTCCTTCAAGCTGCGGAAAAAGTTGGTTTAACTTTTAACAAAGAGAAATGTGTCTTTTCGACTTCTGAGGTAAATCTATTGGGGTATATTATTTCGGGAAATAAGATTAAACCAGATCCAGAACGTCTGCGACCATTGATCGATTTACCTTGTCCTACTAATTCTAAGGCTTTGCAACGAGTTGTTGGACTATTTTCTTATTATTCTAATTGGATTGCAAATTTTTCACGGAAGATCCAGCCTCTTATTCGGGTTACGACATATCCTCTATCATGGGAGGCCAGGACATGTTTTGAGAATTTTAAAAAGGATATTTTAGCAGTTGTGCATTCCATTGCTGAGCAGGTTCCCTTTGTGATTGAGACGGATGCTTCGGATTTTGCAATTGGGGCTACTTTGAACCAAAATGGAAGACCTGTGGCCTTTTTCTCACGTACTTTGAATAATAGTGAAAAAAGACACTCCTCAATAGAAAAAGAGGCATACACAATAGTAGAAGCATTGCGTAAATGGAGACATTATTTATCGGGGCGACATTTCACGTTGGTAACTGACCAAAAATCTGTGTCTTTTATGTTTGATGTTAAACATTTTGGAAAGATTAAAAATGATAAAATAATGAGATGGAGGATTGAGTTGGCATGTTACCATTTTGACATAGTTTATCGTCCGGGGAAGGATAATGTTGCTGCTGATGCACTGTCGAGGGCTTATTGTTCGGCGATTCACGGAGATACGCTTATTAATCTTCACAATGCCTTATGTCATCCTGGGGTTACGAGGATGATACACTTTGTACGCAGTAAGAACTTGCCTTTTTCAGTTGAAGACGTCAAGCGGATGACTTCATCATGTTCTATCTGTGCTTGGTGTAAACCGAATTTCTTTAAGCCTCAACGAGCTCATCTTATAAAAGCTACTTCTCCTTTTGAACGTTTGAGTGTTGATTTTAAGGGACCTCTTCCTTCAACTACTCAAAACCGATATATATTTACTGTTGTGGATGAGTTTTCAAGGTTCCCTTTTGCTTTTCCTTGTGCAGATGTATCAGCTGCTACAGTTATTAAATGTTTGACTCAACTTTTTGTCATCTTTGGGATGCCTGCGTATATCCATTCGGATCAGGGAAGTTCTTTTATGTCTTCCCAGTTGAAGGAATACCTTCAGAGTCGGGGAATTTCTACTAGTCGAACTACCCCGTATAATCCCCAGGGTAATGGACAGTGCGAACGATACAATGGGGTGATCTGGAAGGCAATTATGTTGGCGTTGACATCCCGGAACCTTAAGAATACACAGTGGGAAATGGTACTGCCTGATGCCCTGCATTCCATTAGATCATTGCTTTCAACGGCTACTGTGACCCCCCATGAAAGGCTCTTTAATTATCCGCGGAGATCTACTATGGGATATTCGGTACCTTCATGGCTTACTATGCAGGGACCTGTGTTGCTTCGACGCCATGTTAGATTGTCAAAATATGACCCCTTGGTGGAGGAGGTGGAGCTGTTGGAGGCAAATTCCCAATATGCTCATATTCGATTCCAAGATGGGAAAGAAAGTGCTGTTTCAATTAAAGACTTGGCTCCTTGTGGGGGCCAGCCCTCTTCTGAGGATAATAATAATGGTCATGATTCGGATAATGTGGATGCTGTTACAGATACTACGAATATTTCCAATCCGATTGCAGATAATCATACTTCTATTAGTCAGCCTTTGATAGATGTTTATGACCGTCCCAGTGCATCTTCTGATGGGATTTCTAATCCGGAAACCGTTGAGAATCAGGACATGGATAGCCTTCCTGTTGAAGATACTTCTGTGCCTTCTGGCGTGGGAGGGCAAGGAATTTCACCAAGGTTAAGAAGGTCGACACGAACAAGATATCCGGTCGACCGATTGAAAATGGACTTTTAAATTGATAGTAATGTTTTAAAAATTGTTGAAATATTATAGTATATTGTTTTAGTTGAGAGATACTTAATACTTATGCGTAATGTTATTATTTGTTGTTGTTCATTTAGTATTGTGTTATGTAAATAGTTTTATTCTCGTGCATAGTTTAGTTGTAAATAATTAATTGTAAATTGTAAAAGTTATTAGGTTAGAGTATATTTTAAAGGAGGGGTGAATGTGGTGATTATTCCTTGATTATTAAAAGTATTGTGATTCGTTTGTTAACTGCCTTGGGATATGTGTTGCAATCTCATTGGTAGTTGATGATCACATGATGTGTTGTGGCTACCTTAAATTCAGTCCTTTTCTAGCTTTAGTTGGGACTGGATGTAGAAAGATATGCTGCCGATTTTAAAGTTAATAAAGCCTAACTTTGGAAGGCAAATCTATTCTTTATTTCAATTAGTCAAGCATTATTTACCTTTTGTAAATCCATGTTGACCTTGTCACTGTTTTCCAAGTACGCTGCTATTACATCTTTTATAATGGATTCTAGCATTTCCCCACTACCGATGTCAGGCTTAATTCCCCGTTTACTCTCTACCACCTTTTTTGAATAGTGGGGTAACATTAGCTATCCTCCAATCCATGGGAACTGTTCCAGAGTCTATCGAGTTCTGGAAGATGACCCGCAATGCATCTGCTATTTCTAGGGCCACTTCCTCAAGTACCCTAGGATGTAGATTATCAGGCCCTGGGGATTTATCGGCCTTCAATCCCGTCAATTTCCCTACAAATACTGATTTCTTTCAGTTCCTCCCTCTCATTAGACCCTAGATGCCACAACATCTCTGGGAGGTTTTGTGTCCTCCTTTGTGAAGACAGAACCAAAATATGTTTTTAATTGGTCAGCCATTTTTTTGTTCCCCATTAGAAATTCCCCTGATTCTGACTGCAAGGGACCTACGCTTGACTTCAACAATCTTTTTCTCTTCACATATCTATAGAAGCTTTTATAGTCAGTTTTTATGTTCCTTGCAAGCTTACCCTCATATTCTATTTTCCCCCTCTTAATTAATCCCTTTGTGCTCCTTTGCTGAATCCTAAACTGCTCCCAATCCTCATGTTTGCTGCTTTTTCTGGCCAAATTACAGGAAACTTTGTTATCCAGAGGCTAAATGTCAGGCAAGCTCGCGCCACCAGCAAAAATCAGGAGCCGTTTCTTTAGGTTTTTTTTCTTTTCGTTGCTTTTTTCTCAACAGTCAAGCTCTGCAAGGTCTCGCTGAAGCTGTTGCTAAGCTACAGAGACGCTTGCAAGGTACGGCCGACTGTTTAGAAGCTGTTGAGGGTTTGTTGCCAGATACGGAGCTGAAAATCTCCGTATGTTTCAACATTAGCGCTGGTTTGTCTGGCAGTTTTGATTGAACGGCAACAGCTTGGTCCCATTGGTGCTGGATAGCACAAAGTTTCCTGTAAATGTCTTCTCCTTGGATCTTATGCTATCCCTAATTTCCCTCGTTAGTCACGGTTAAGTCACCTTTTTTGTTTTATTTTTATGCCAAACAGGGATGAACAAATTCTGTAGTTCATCCATGTGATCTTTAAATGTTTGCCATAGCCTATCCACCATCAACCCTTTAAGTAACGTTCCCCAATCCATCCTAGCCAACTCGCGCATACCATCATAGTTTCCATTATTTAAATTCAGGACCCTAGTCTCAGAGTCAACTACTTGACTCTCCATTTTAATGAAGAATTCTATCAAATTATGATCGCTCCTCCCCAAAGGGCCTCGCACAACAAGATTGCTGATTAATCCTTTCTCATTACATAATACCCAGTCTAAGATGGCCTGATCTCCAATTGGTTCCTCGACATATTGGTCCAGGAAACCATCCCGTATACACTCTAGGAATTCCTCCGCCACAGTATTGTTACTAATTTTTTGGTTACCCAATCTATATGTAGATTAAAGTCACCCATGATAACTGCTGTGCCCTTATTGCACGCGTCTCTAATTTCCCATTTAAGGTCATCCCCAACCACAGCATTACTGTTTGGGGGTCTGCATACAACTCCCACTAATGTTTTCTGCCCCATGGTATTTCTCAGCTCTGCCCATACACATTCCACATCATCACAGCTAATATCCTTCCTTACTATCCTGTTAATTTCCTCTTTAACCAGCAATGCTACCCCACCTCCTATTCCTTTTTTCCTCTCCTTCCTGAATATTGAATACCACTGGATGTTGAATTCCCAGTCTTGGTCACCCTGGAGCCATGTCTCCGTAATCCCAATTATATCATATCCGTTTACATTTATTGGCGCAGCTAATTCATCCACCTTATTACGAATGCTCTATACACTACTCTCACCCTTGTTGTTCCCCGCCTAAACACTGCTCTGACCCCCTTGTTGTACCCCATCTATACACTGCTCTGACCCTTGTTGTTCCTCGCCTGTACACTGCTCTGAGCCTCGTTGTTCCTCGCCTATACACTGCTCTGACCCTTGTTGTTCCTCGCCTGTACACTGCTCTGACCCTTGTTGTTCCTCGCCTATACACTGCTCTGACCCTTGTTGTTCCTCGCCTATACACTGCTCTGACCCTTGTTGTTCCTCGCTTATACACTGCTCTGACCCTTTGCTGCCTGTGCCTCACAATTTATAACATGAATAGGTGAGTGACTCCTCGGGTCGCTGAGTGACTGTGTTTTGTTTTTGGTGGCTGAATGGGTAAATACACTGAGTAATGTTCTTTTGCACTAGAATTGGCAGTGACCAGAGAGTCAGGTCAGGTGCTGAGGCAAAAATATTAAAGCTTCTCAGAAAAGTTGAGAAACAGAGTGCAATCCTGGTGAATATTAAATGCCTGGGCCTACCTTGAACAGCTGCTTCTCCACGTCCTTCAGCCGCTGCCGCAGCAGCTTCATATCATTTTTAAAGCCTTCCACTTCCATCCCTCGTCGTTTCTCCAGCGCCTCGTACCGCTGAGTCATGAGTTGAAGCCGCTTCACTGTTTTATCAGAACGTTCCTGAATCAAAGCAGTACACACAGGCTCAGAATCCTCACAGAATGAGTCAACACACATGGATTTCGTTGCAGTTGAGCTATTCAACATGCGATGCCCTGCTCCTGTCTTCTAGTAGGTTGAACTGGAGTTGAACAAACTGGTTAGATATCCCATGGTGTTGTCATAGCAATTCAGAAGGTAAACTTTAATAGGACATGAGTATTATAATACCTCATGTATAATGTGGGCTGCCAGGGTGTGAAAATGAGAGATGGTTGTACATTTACAGAGAAAAAATTTGGAAAAAAGTTTGCAAGAGTTCGCCCGAAACAAGGAACTCCCACTCTGACCTCTGTCCTCGGCCTTACACTGTTCCAACAAAACTCAACGTAAGCTCGAGGAACAGCACCTCATCTTTTGATTGGGCACTTTGCAGCCTTCTGGACTTAACATAGAGTTCAACAATTTCAGACTATAACCTCGGCCCTTATTTTTTTCTCACATGGAAGCTGTTGATCATTCTGCCATCGCCATTTACACCTCATCTAGAGCCATCTTTTGTTTCTTAACTTGTCCCATTACCACCTCCTTTTGCTCTGCACCATCATCCCTTTTGTCTCTTAATCTTGCCTGCCTTCCATCCTATCACAGACTTTCCCTTTTGTTCTTTCCTCTCCTCCCCTCCCCCCTTTCCCTGCCCCAACACTTCCTTAAAAATCTGTTGCATCTGTAACTTCTTCCAGTTCTGACGAAGGGTCATCGACCTGAAACGTTAACTCTGTTTCTCTCTCTACAGTTGTTGCCTGACCTGCTGAGTATTTCCAGCATTTTCTGTTTTGATTTAAGCAAGTCTTTTCGATTGATTGCAGGAAAATAAATAGGCCTGGAGTTTCCATTCAATTGCACTGGTTTTTTCAGTGCAATTCGTGGCAAAAAAAGTTTTCAAATTGAAACTCACCTCAAAAATTTTCTACTGCTGATGCTTCAGCTTATTTGGAAATGATGTGGGGTGGGGGAACTGTTGCCGCCCATGGGAAGATATAGCTGAGGAAATCAATAATGTATCCTGGGAGATTTCTTCGTGGTGTGTACTTGGACTGTGATACACTGAGAATTGTGCGCGTGTATTCCCTCCATCCTGTTGATCACAGCACTGACACACAGCGTATCCTAACCAACAGCAGTTCCACCAATTTGAAGTCCGAACTTCATGTACTGCCTTCCAGCAGCTGTCGGCCCAAGTATTTCAGATTAATCATCAGTTATACAACAGGCAGCTGCCTTCAGCATGGGGGAAAGGCCTCTCTGGAGGAGCTTGTGTTGTGCCATACACAGACATTCCTGCGTCCACATCTACCGCTGTGTACTCAGCACCAATGGATAAATCCAAACCTTCATTTGTTGGGCAAAAAGATACGCTCACCTTGAAAATGACTCCCGCTTCAGGTACCCAGGGACAGGCTAGTGTAGGCTAAAGCTTAGCTCCTTGCAGACTTTTGCCCCTTTTTTCCCACAAATCCACCTCACAGGTTGGTGTTGGGTCTTGCACATGGGTTGAAGGAAGCCCTTCCGTTGTACGCTGAGGCGTTCTAAACAACGATGAGTCGATACACGACAAGCTTAATGTGTAGTTACTTTGTTCTCAGTGAAGACAAATGAAAAAGGCGAATGTGGTCTTGGTCCCTGGAACTGTATCCAAATTGAAGCTGGCATCCAGCAAGCCTCCCAGAATTGACAGTTGGAGGAGATGCCCCTCGTGCTCTCCAGTGAACACCTTAGGCTGTGCAAAGCAAAAATATCAGACTGAAGGCAGCCATCACATCCCAATTGTTAAAGGTGGTCATTAGTTCACTGGATTCCGAGACGAGTCCAACAACAGAACAGCCAATGAATTGTTCATGGGGATTTGGGGCCATGGTTGTGATGTTTAGCTGCAAAACTTATCTGTCCCTTCACAGACACTACTTAAATACTCTCGTGGGAAACTGGCCTCAATATGTAGATGCAGCTTACCGTAGTTGCTCGTCGACTGCATACATCAGAGAGCAATTATTATCTGCTTGAATTTCCTTTAAGTCAAATCAACCAAGTGTGACAGGGATCGTGCGATGAGCAGTAAATGCAACACTAAGAGGACGTGCATGCTATATGGAAGACATTTAATATACCAGCAGATATACCGTAGCGTTGCTCACTGCAAGTCAGAGGATTCACTCTTGTATCACAGGGGTTTTGTCCCTTATGGCAAGAGGGCCATAGAGCAGCTGTTGCAGTCAAATTCCAAGAGTGTCCACTATTCTGTGAAAACTGAAGTAAATGGTCGTAAACTGTATCTATTATATTTTAAATTTGGTATGTGGGCTGCACCTTCCACAGATATTCCTGCAGCTCCTGTAGGTGACGCTGTGATCGGCCCTTTCTCTGTTAAAGGTGTCACACTGTGTGACACACAATAGCTGCTATTTCATATAGGTGAGTATATCAGAGGCTGCACAATCTGACCACCTGGTTCCGACAAATCATTCAAACTGCTTGCTGAAAACTTTCCATTTGCCATATTTTATGACTGAAAATTCTGTCTAAAATAAGGGTTTAAATAAAATAAAGACTTCAAAGAACTTATAAATGTCACATTTACATGGTAAAATGTATTCATTAAATTGTGTTGTCTCTTTAATATCGTCATAACAGTTTGTACTTATTACCCGAGCATCCACCAACAGCCTGGGCCTAGTATTTGGGCAGGGGGGGCGGCGGGGAAGAGGACGCAGGCGGGGGAAGTTATTTAAATAAATCTGGAATAAAAAGCCAGTATCAGTAATGGTGGCCATGAAACTATCTGATAGTCGTAAAAACCCATCTGGTTCACAAATGTCCTTGAGGGAAGGAAATCTGCCGTCCTTACCTGGTCTGACTCCAGACCCACAGCAATGTGGTTGACTCTTAACTGCCCTCTGAAATGGTCTAGCAAGCCACTCAGTTCTACACAACCACTGCAAAAAACAAGAACAAGAATGGACCACCTGGCATCGACCTCGGCACCAGCTTCGGACACAACAACGGCACACCCAGCAAAGGCGATCCTGCAAAGTCCTCCTCACCAACATCTGGGGACTTGTGCCAAAATTGGGAGAGCTGTCCCACAGACGAGTCAAGCAACAGCCTCATATAGTCATAATCACAGAATCATACCTCTCAGCCAATGTCCCTGATTCGTCCATCACTATCCCTGGATATGCCGTCCCACTGGCAGGACAGACCCACCAGAGCTGGCGGCAACGGAATACATTTGGGAGGGAGTGGCCCTGGGAGTCCTCAACATTGACTCCGGACCCCATGAAGTCTCATGGCTTCAGGTCAAGCATGGGCAAGGAAACCCCCTGCTGATTACCACCTATCGCCATCCCTCAGCTGATGAATCAGTACTCCTCTATGTTGAACACCACTTGGAAGAAGCACTGAGGGTAGCAAGGGCACAGAATATACTCTGGGTGGGGGACTTCAATGTCCATCGCCAAGAGTGGCTAGGTAGCACCACTACTAAGAGAGCTGGCCGAGGACATAGCTGCCAGACTAGGGCTACGACAGATGGTAAGAAAACCAAGAGGGAAAAACCTACTTAACCTCGTCCTCACCAATGCACCTGTCGCAGATGCATCTGTCCATGACAGCATTGGTAGCAGTGACCACCGCACAGTCCTTGTGAAGACGAAATCTCATATAAAGGAGCAGCGAGGCGAGGCCCGACCACAGCGGCTGGGCCTGGGAGTGGAGCAGCGAGCGCGGCGACTATAAAAGGAGCAGCGAGGCCCGGCCACAGCGGCTGGACCTGGGAGTGGAGCAGCGAGGCGAGGCCCGACCACAGCGGCTGGACCTGGGAATGGAGCAGCGAGCGCGGCGACTATAAAAGGAGCAGCGAGGCGAGGCCCGACCACAGCGGCTGGACCTGGGAGTGGAGCAGCGAGCGCGGCGACTATAAAAGGAGCAGCGAGGCGAGGCCCGACCACAGCGGCTGGGCCTGGAGCAGCGAGTCGAGGCCCGACCCGACCACAGCGGCTGGACCTGGGAGTGGAGCAGCGAGGCGAGGCCCGACGACAGCGGCTGGACCTGGGAGTGGAGCAGCGAGGCGAGGCCCGACCACAGCGGCTGGACCTGGGAGTGGAGCAGCGAGGCGAGGCCCGACCACAGCGGCTGGACCTGGGAGTGGAGCAGCGAGGCGAGGCCCGGCCACAGCGGCTGGACCTGGGAGTGGAGCAGCGAGGCGAGGCCCGGCCACAGCGGCTGGACCTGGGAGTGGAGCAGCGAGGCGAGGCCCGACCACAGCGGCTGGACCTGGGAGTGGAGCAGTGAGGCGAGGCCCGACCACAGCGGCTGGACCTGGGAGTGGAGCAGCGAGGCGAGGCCCGACCACAGCGGCTGGACCTGGGAGTGGAGCAGCGAGGCGAGGCCCGACCACAGCGGCTGGACCTGGGAGTGGAGCAGCGAGGCGAGGCCCGACCACAGCGGCTGGACCTGGGAGTGGAGCAGCGAGGCGAGGCCCGACCACAGCGGCTGGACCTGGGAGTGGAGCAGCGAGGCGAGGCCCGACCACAGCGGCTGGACCTGGGAGTGGAGCAGCGAGGCGAGGCCCGACCACAGCGGCTGGACCTGGGAGTGGAGCAGCGAGGCGAGGCCCGACCACAGCGGCTGGACCTGGGAGTGGAGCAGCGAGGCGAGGCCCGACCACAGCGGCTGGACCTGGGAGTGGAGCGGCGAGGCCCGACCACAGCGGCTGGACCTGGGAGTGGAGCACAGAGGCGAGGCTTACCAATTCAGCAGCGGGGGAGAGGTAAAAAGTAATCGAAGTGTGACGTCACCAGGAAGCAGACAAGTGATTGGTTGGTGAGTATTTCTTTTTAAACTTTAACTCCGTGGTATATAGTTACTAAGGTCTCTCTGGTGTAGCGGGGTCTGTTGGTAAACCATTTAACTGTAGTGTAATTAGTGGGATTGATTGATTTAATTTAAACTCAATTAATTAAAGGGTAAGTCATGGCAGGACAGCCCGGCCACGTGATATGCTCCTCCTGCGCTATGTGGGAACTCAGAGACACTTCCTGTGTCCCCGAGGACTACATGTGCAGAAGTGCATCCAGCTGCAGCTACTGACAGACCGCATTGCGGCACTGGAGCTGCAATTGGATGCATACTGGAGCGTTCGCGATGCTCAGGACATCGTTAATAGCACGTTTACAGAGTTGGACACACCGCAGGTGCAGGTTGGACAGGAAGAAAGGGAATGGGTGACCAACAGGCAGAGTACTAGGCGCAGGCAGGTAGTGCAGGGGTCCCCTGCGGACATCCCCCTCTCAACCAGATACACCACTTTGAGTGCTGTTGGGGGGGGATGGCTCATCAGAGGAAAGCAGCAGCAGCCAACTTCCTGGCACCTGGGGTGGCTCTGCTGCACAGCACGGGAGGAAAAAGAGTGGGAGAGCTGCAGGAATAGGGGATTCTATTGTAAGGGGAATAGATAGGCGTTTCTGCAGCCGCAAACGAGACTCCAGGATGGTGTGTTGCCTCCCTGGTGCAAGGGTCAAGGATGTCTCAGAGTGGCTGCAGAACTTCTTGGAAGGGGAGGGTGAACAGCCAGCTGTCGTGGTGCATGTAGGCACCAACGATATAGGTAAAAAACAGGATGAGGTCCTAAAAGCGGAATATAGGGAGTTAGGAGGTAAATTAAAAAATAGGACCTCAAAGGTAGTAATCTCAGGATTGCTACCAGTGCCACGTGCTAGTCAGAGTAGAAATAGAAAGATATTTCAGATGAATACGTGGCTAGAGGAATGGTGCAAGGGGGAGGGATTCAAGTTCCTGGGACATTGGAACTGGTTCTGGGGGAGGTGGGACCAGTTCAAACCAGACGGTCTGCACCTGGGCAGGGCTGGAACCGATGTCCTAGGGGGAGTGTTTGCTAGTGCTGTGGGGGAGGGTTTAAACTAAAATGGCAGGGGGTTGGGAACCTGAGCAGAGAGACAAAGGAAAGGGAAACAAGGATAAAAGCAAAAGATAGGAAGGAGAAAAACAGAAGTGGCAGTCAGAGAAATCAACGGTTTAAATCAAAAGTGGCCACAGTAAATAATAATTCTAATAGGTCTAAGAGCGTTAAAAAAACAAGCCTGAAGGCTTTGTGTCTTAATGCGAGGAGCATTCGTAATAAGGTGGATGAATTGGCTGCGCAAATAGAGGTAAACGAATATGATTTGGTTGGGATTACGGAAACGTGGCTCAAGGATGGCCAAGGCTGGGAACTCAACATCCAGGGGTATTCGATATTCAGGAAAGACAGGCAAAAAGGAAAGGGAGGTGTGGTAGCATTACTGGTTAAAGAACGGATTAACACAATTGTAATGAAGGATATTAGCTCTGATGAGGTGGAATCTGTATGGGTAGAATTGAGAAATACTAAGGGGAAGAAAACGTTAGTGGGAGCAGTATATAGACCTCCAAACAGTAAGGCGGAGGTTGGGGATGGCATTAAAAGGGAAATTAAAGAAGCGTGCAATAAGGGCACAGCAGTCATCATGGGTGACTTTAATCTACATATAGATTGGGCCAACCAAATTAGTAACAATACTGTGGAGGAGGAATTCCTGGAGTGTTTACGGGATGGTTTCCTGGACCAATATGTCGAGGAACCAACCAGAGATCAGGCCATCTTAGACTGGGTATTATGTAACGAGAAAGGATTAATTAGCAATCTTGTTGTACGAGGCCCCTTGGGTCAGAGCGATCATATGATCGAATTCTTCGTTAAGATGGAGAATGAAGTAGTTGACTCAGAGACTAGGGTCCTCAATTTAAAGAAAGGAAACTACGATGGTCTGAGGAGCGAGTTGGGTAGGATTGATTGGGGAATGGCACTCAAAGGGTTGACGGTGGATAGGCAATGGCAAACATTCAAAGACCGAATGGATGAACTACAGAATTTGTTCATCCCAGTTTGGCATAAAAATAAAACAAAAAAGGTGACGCAACCGTGGCTAACAAGGGAAATTAGGGATAGCATAAGATCCAAGGAGAGGACATATAAATTGGCCAGAAAAAGCAATAATCCTAAGGATTGGGAGCAATTTAGGATTCAACAAAGGAGGACAAAGGGATTAATTAAGAAAGGGAAAATAGAATGAGAGTAAGCTTGCAGGGAACATAAAAACTGACTGTAAAAGCTTTTATAGATATGTGAAGAGAAAAAGATTGGTGAAGTCAAGCGTAGGTCCCTTGCAGTCAGAATCAGGAGAATTTATAAATGGGGAACAAAGAAATGGCAGACCAACTAAATACATATTCTGGTTCTGTCTTCACAAAGGAGGACACAAATAACCTCCCAGAGATGCTGGGGAACATAGGGTCTGATGAAAGGGTGGAACTGAAAGAAATCAGTATTTGTAGGGAAATGGTGTTAGGAAAATTGATGGGACTGAAGGCCGATAAATCCCCAGGGCCTGATAATCTACATCCTAGGGTACTTAAGGAAGTGGCCCTAGAGACAGTAGATGCATTGCTGGTCATCTTCCAGAACTCGATAGACTCTGGAACAGTACCCATGGATTGGAGGGTAGCTAATGTTACCCCACTATTCAAAAAAGGTGGTAGAGAAAAAGCGGGGAATTATAGACTGGTAAGCCTGACATCGGTCGTGGGGAAAATGCTAGAGTGATGTGATAGCAGAGCACTTGGAAAGCAGCGACAGGATCGGACAAAGTCAACATGGATTTACAAAAGGTAAATCGTGCTTGACTAATCTACTGGAATTTTTTGAGGATGTAACTGGTAAAATAGATAAGGGAGAACCAGTGGATGTGGTGTATTTGGACTTTCAGGCTTTCGATAAGGTCCCACATAAGAGATTAGCGTGCAAAATTAAGGCACATGGGATTGGGGGCAAGGTATTGACTTGGATAGAGAACTGGTTGGCGGACAGAAAGCAAAGAGTTGGAATAAACGGGTCGTTTTTCGAGTGGCAGGCAGTGACTAGTGGGGTACCGCAAGGATCGGTCCTAGGAACCCAGCTGTTCACAATATATATTAATGATCTGGACGAGGGAATTGGATGTAATATCTCCAAATTTGCAGACGACACAAAGCTGGGTGGGAGGGTATGCTGTGAGGAGGTCGTCGTGAAACTCCAGTACGATTTGAACAGGTTAGGTGATTGGGCAGAAACATGGCAAATGCACCATAATGTGGATAAATGTGAGGTTATCCACTTTGGTGGCAAAAACAGGAAGGCAGATTATTATTTGAATGGCAATAGATTGGGAGAAGGGGAAGTGCAAAGAGACCTGGGTGTTCTTGTGCACCAGTCGCTGAAGGTAAGCATGCAGGTGCAGCAGGTGGTTAAGGCGGCAAATGGTATGTTGACCTTCGTAGCAAGGCGGTTCGAGTACAGGAACAAGGATGTCTTGCTACAGAGCCTTGGTGAGACCGCACCTCGAGTATTGTGTGCAGTTTTGGTCGCTTTATCTGAGGAAGGACGTTCTTGCCATGGAAGGAGTGCAGCGAAGATTCACCAGGCTGACACCTGGGATGGCAGGCATGACGTATGAGGAGAGATTGTGTCGATTGGGCTTATACTCACTGGAGTTTAGAAGACTGAGAGGGGATCTCATCGAAACCTATAAAATTCTGTCAGGCCTGGACAGACTAGATGCAGGAAGGATGTTTCTGATGGCCAGGGAGTCCAGAACCAGGAGTCATAGTCTAAGGATAAGGGGTAAGCCATTTAGGACTGAAATGAGGAGGAATTTCTTCACCCAGAGTGGTGAACCTGTGGAATCTCTGCCACAGAAGGCAGTAGAGGCCACTTCATTAAATATATTCAAGAAGGAGTGAGATATATTTCTTAAGGCTTAAAGGGATCAAGGGATATAGGGAGAAGGCAGGGACAGGTACTGAATTTGAATGATCAGCCATGATCTCATTGAATGGCGGAGCAGTCTCGAAGGGCCGAATGGCCTACTCCTGCTCCTATCTTCTATGTTTCTATGTTTCATCTTTCTCACTGAGACACCCTCCAACATGTTGTGTGGCATTACACCAGTGCTAAATGGGACAGATTCAGAACAGATCTAGGCAGCTCAAAACTGGAATCATGAGGCGCTGTGGGCCATCAGCAGCAGCAGAATTGCATTCCACCACAATCTGTAACCTCATGGCCAGCATATCCCTAACTCTACCATTACATCAAGCCAAGGGACCGACCCTGGTTCAATGAGAGTGCGGAAGAGCATGCCAGGAGCACCACCAGCGTACCTAAAAATGCGGCGCTAACCTGGGGAAACTGCAACATAGGACTACATGCATGCTAAACAGCGGAAGCAGCATGTTACAGACAGAGCTAAGCGATCCCACAATCAACCGATCAGATCAAAGCTCTGCAGTCTTGCCATATCCACTCGTGAATTGGTGGTGGACAAGTAAACAACTATCGGGAGGAGGAAAGCTCCATGAATATCCCCATCCTCAATGATGGCGGAGCCCAGCACGTGAGTGCAAAAGACAAGGCTGACAGCGTTTGCAACCATCTTCAGCCAGAAGTGCAGAGTAGATGATATCGGCCTTCTCCGGAGGTCCCCACCATCACAGAAACCAGTCTCAGCAATTCGATTCGCTTCACGTGATATCAAGAAATGGCTGAGCGCACTGGATAAAGCAGAAGGCTATGGTCCCTGACAACATCCCAGCAGTGTCATGCCTCTAGCCAAGCTGCTCCAGTACAGCTACAACACTGTCATCTATTCGACAATGTGGAAAAGCGCCCAGGTATGTCCTATCCACAAAAAGCAAGACAAATCCAATCCGGCCAATTACTGCCCCATAAGTCTACTCTCAATCATCAGCAAAGTGATGGAAGGTGTCGTCACAGTGCTATCAAGCGGCACTTACTCACCAATAACCCGCTCACCGATGCTCAGTTTGGGTTCCACCAGAACACTCGCTCCAGACCTCATTACAGCCTTGGTCCAAACATGGACAAAAGAGCTGAACTCGAGGTGAGGCGTGAGTGACTGCCCTTGTTATCAAGGCAGCATTTGACCGAGTGTAGCATGAAGGAGCCCTAGTAAAATTGAAGTCAATGGGAATCAAGGGGTAAACTCTCCACTGGCTGGAGTCATACTACCACAAAGGAAGATGGTTGTGGTTGTTGGAGGTCAAGCATCAAAACCCCAGAACATCGCTGCAGGAGTTCCTCAGGGCCGTGTCCTGGGCCCAATCATCTTCACAGCTGCTATCAATGACCTTCCTCCATCATAAGGTCAGAAGTGGGATGTTCGCTGATGATTGCAGTGTACAGTTCCATTTGCAACACCTCAGATAATGAAGCAGTCCATGCTCACATGCAGCAAGACCTGGACAACATTCAGGCTTGGGCTGATAAGTGGCAAGTAAGCATTCGCGCCACACAAGTGCCAGACAATGACTATCTCCAACAAGCGAGAGTCTAACTGCCGCCCCTTGATATTCAACGTCATTACCATCGCCGAATCTCCCACCATCAACATCCTAGGGGGTCACCATTGACCAGAAACTTAACTGGACCTGCCACATAAATATTATGGCTACAAGAGTAGGTCAGAGGCTGGGTATTCTGCGGCTAGTGTCTCACCTCCTGACTCCCCAAAGCCTTTCCACCATCTACAAGGCACAAGTCAGGTGTGTGATAGAATACTCTCCACTTGCCTGGATGAGTGCAGCTCCAACAACACTCAAGAAGCTCGACACCATCCAGGACAAAGCAGCCCGCTTGATTGGCACCCCATCCACCACCTTAAACATTCACTCCCTCCACCATCGGTGCATCTTGTCTGCAGTGTGTACCATCTACAAGATGCACTGCAGTAACTCACCGAGGCTTCTTCGGCAGCACCTCCCAAACCCGCGACCTCTACCACCTAGAAGGACAAGGGCAGCAGGCTCATGGAACACCATCACCTGCAAGTTCCCCTCCAAGTTACACACCACCCTGACTTGGAAATATATTGCCGTTCCTTCATCGTCGCTAGGTAAAAATACAGGAACTCCCTCCCGAGCAGCACTGTGGGAGTACCTACACAAGGACTGCAACGGTTCAAGGTGGCAGCTCACTGCCACCTTCTCGAGGACAATTAGAATGGGCAATAAATACTGGCCATGCCAGTTATGCCCACATCCCAGGAACAAATAATGGCGCGCGCGGGGGGGGGGGGGGGGGGGGGGGGGGAAACGGAGATAGAAAGAGAGAGAGAGAGAGAGAGAGAGAGAGAAGAGAGGAGAGAGAGAGAGAGAGAGAGAGAGAGAGAGCTCTCTCCCGTAAGATGTGATTGCACTAGAGAGGGTACAGAGGAGATTTACAAGGATGTTGCTAGGAGTAGAGAATCTTAGCAATGAGGAAAGACTGGATAGGCTGGTTCTGTTTTCCTTGGAACAGAGGAGGCTGAGGGGGAGACCTTATTGAGGTGTATAAAATTATGAGGGGCCTAGATAAAGTGGATAGAAAGGACCTGTTTCCCTTAGCAGAGGGGTCAAAAACCAGGGGGCACAGATTAAAGTAATTGGTGGAAGGTTTAGAGGGGATTTGAGGGGAAATTTCTTCACCCAGAGGGTTGTGGGGGTCTGGAACTCACTCCCTGAAAGGGTGGTGGAGGCAGGAACCCTAATCACATTTAAAAGTACTTGGATGTGCACTTGGGATGCTGTAACCTGCAGGGCTACGGACCAAGAGCTGGGAAGTGGGATTAGGCTGGATAGCTCTTTGTTGGTCGGCGCGAACACGATGGGCCGAATGGCCTCCTTCCGTGCTGTAACTTTCTATGAATATATTACCACTAATACTAGAGGCTTCGATCTTATAGAGAAGCCTCTTATGCGGTACCTTATCAAAAGCTTTTTGATAATGTCTACTGGACTTCCCTCATCCACCAACTTTGTAACTTCTTCAAAAATTACAATTAGATTTGTAAGATATGACCTACTTTTTATGAATGTAAGAAGTCACACAACACCAGGTTATAGTCCAACAGCTTTATTTGAAATCACAAGCATTCGGAGCGCTGCTCCTTCGTCAGGTGAAGTGGAGAAATGCATAAAGACACAGCTTATATAGTCAGAGAATCATGTCAGATGTTTACAGGTAATGTTTCCAACTGCCCTTTATCACACCTCGGCAGAGAGATAATGACAGCAATCAAAGGTGTGAATGGTGTCCAAACAGGTCAGTCAGGAATACATTACATCAAAGAACAATGAGGTGGGGTCACAAGGGGTCAAATATTGCAGATGCTGGGGTCTGTATGAAAACAAAAACAGACATTGGCTTGTTCTCTCTACACAGATGCGGCCGGACCTGCTGTGATTTCCAGCAAAAAAAAAAGTTTTGTGTCTGTTTTTTTGTTTTTCATACAGACCCCAGCATCTGCAATATTTGACCCCTTGTGACCCCACCTCATTGTTCTTTGATGTAATATTTTTCTGACTGACCTGTTTGGACACCATTCACACCTTTGATTGCTGTGATTATCTCTCTGCCGAGGTGTGATAAAGGGCAGTTGGAAACATTACCTGTAAACATCTGACATGATTCTCTGACTATATAAGCTGTGTCTTTATGCATTTCTCCACTTCACCTGACGAAGGAGCAGCGCTCCGAATGCTTGTGATTTCAAATAAAGCTGTTGGACTATAACCTGGTGTTGTGTGACTTCTTACATTTGTCCACCCCAGTCCAACTCCGGCATCTCCACACCATGCATACTTTTTATGAAGCCATGTTGGCAATGTTCCGTCTAATTTTTTTGGTACTGAACGGGCTACAAACTCCTTTGAGCGCGACATTTTTGTCAGTGGGCAAATTTTACAACAACAACTTATACAACCACTTAAAAGCATATATACAGTAATGCCATCTTGCCACCCCATCGTCTCAAATCACGAAACAATCAGACAAGCTTCTATACAAGTTTAATATAACTTCTCTGCTTTTGAATTCTATTCCTCTAGAAATGAACCCGTGCTTTATTTGCACTTCTATGGCTTTTCTAACCTGCGTTGCTCCTTCTAATGATTTGTGACTCGACACCCCTGGATCCCATTGCACCTCCACCCCATTTACACTCCTATTTTCCAAAGCGTAGGTAGCCTCCTTATTCCTCCTGCCAAAATGCACCACCTCACACTTATCTATATTGAAATGTATTTGTCATTTACATGCCCATTCTGCAAGTTTGTTTATGGTAGAATTAATTAAAAGCTTTGTTTGTCATGTACAAACTCTAAAAAAAAAATTACTTGTAAAAATGACTGGGATATAAAAGAACTGCATAATAATGCATTAACACTTCAGGTCCTTCTGTCCCTGCACACTCCAGAAACGTCACTCAGTTACATGGTTATGCATTGACAAACAATCCGAAAGCCAAGGCGAGCTGAAAGAGGCATTTCTATTCGTGCATTTAGAGAGGTTTAAGCTAATTAAGGAGAGCCAACACGGATTTGTAAAAGGCAGATCGTGTTTGACGAATCTAATTGAATTTTTTGATGAAGATACAGGGAGGACTGATGAAGGGAATGCAATGGATGTTGTCTCCATGGATTTTCGGAAGGCGTTTGACAAAGTACCACATAGAAGGCTGGTTAACAAAATTGAGGCTCATGGAATAGGTGGGTCAGTAACAGCTTGGATAAGGAATTGGCTTAAGGACAGAAAACAGCGAGTTGTGGTAAATGGCTGTTTTCAGACTGGAGGGTGGTAGACAGTGGTGTTCCACAAGGGTCAGTGCTGGGGCCACTGCTTTTTTTGATAGATAGATATAAATGACCTGGATATTGGAATACATAGAATTTCTAAATTTGCCAATGACACCAAACTTGGGGTGTGGCAAACAATGATGATGATACCAATCGACTGCAACAGGACACAGAAAGGCTAGCAGAATGGGCAGACAAGTGGCAGATGGAATTAATACAGAGAAGTGTGAGGTGATACATTTTGGCCGAAGGAACAGGGAGAGGCAATATACACTTAATGGCACAGTTTTAAAAAGTGTGCCGGGACAGAGGGACCTGGGAGTTAATGTGCAGAGGTCCCTGAAGGTGGCAGGACATATTGAGAGTGGTTAACAAAGCATATGGGACCTTGGGCTTCATAAATAGATGTATTGAGTATAAAAGTAGAGAAGTTATGCTGAACCTTTATAAAGCGCTAGTTAGGCCACAACTGGAGTATTGCGTCCAGTTCTGGTCACCACACTTTAGGAAGGATGTGAAGGCCCTTGAGAGGGTGCAGAGGAGATTTAACAGAATGGTTCCGGGGATGGGGAATCTCAGCTACAAGGACAGGTTGGAGAAGCTGGATTTGTTTTCATTAGAGCAAAGGATGTTGAGGGGTGATTTGATAGAGGTGTACAAGATTATGACGGGTTTGGATAGGCTAGACGGGGGAAGGCTGTTCCCACTAGTTGATGGTACAAGGACTAGGGGACACAGATTAAGGTTTTGGGTGAGAGATATGGGGGGGCTGCGAGGAAAAACTTTTTTACACAGCGAGTGGTGATGACCTGGAACTCACTGCCGACGGAAGTGGTGGAAGCGGAGACACTCAATGTTTTCAAGGGAAGACTGGATAGGCACTTGAGGGAAATAAACTTGCAGGGCTGACTAGATTGCTCTAGAGAGCCGGCATGGACTCGATTGGCTGAATGGCCTCCTTCTGTGCTGTTATGACTCTCATGACTCTACTGATTTTAAAGTTTTCAACGTATGAGCCCATCCCTCATGTCACTGTAGTAATGGCTGCACAAACAGCAGGAGCAGCAGCTTTCCTATGGCACTGGTGTACTGCAAGTCCACGTAAGCGATTGGAATATTAATCGCAATGCAACCAGACAACAAACAAATAGAGTGCTGTACTTCTTTAGTTCACAGTATTAAAAAGAATTGAACAAAACCGGGTGTCCGTATTTTCAACTTCAATCACTTCCATTAATAAAGGTTGTCTTCTTGAGCCAGCGCACATCCTCCACGGTAACCGGTCAGAAATGCAGCACTTATTCACAAGTGCAGAAAAACACAGACACAATTTGCGTCACCGAATTAAAAACAAAAAGCAGGAAAAGCTATGATTTAACAGAAATAAACATTCATCTTTCTTCCTGGACAGGATAACCAATCGGACTGACTTGGAAATATTTGCTAATATGGTGACAAAGATGTTAATTTAAGAATTTCCCAAATGTTCTCCACAATATTAATCCCTGCTCTTATCATGAAAAGTGTTGAATTATTTTAGGTACTTAGCAATTAAATAGCGGGAAACAAACTTCATTGTACTCTCAATTTTTAATCTCCTATTTCAAACATTTCTACCAAAACGAAATCATACATTATCAGTTTAATCAAAGTATTTTCTGTGTCTTTCTCAATAAACAATTAGTGTTTATTTCAAAAGTAGCTTTTTCCAATTTTTATACATAATTTCATAACTCTTGTTTCTATTAACACTCCACTAAACACTGAAGAGGAAATCTAGATTTACATTATTCCTGGAACTTGTTAGGACTACAGACAAAATAAGAGTTTGTGTTTTTCCCCTTTTTGATTCTCTTCATAAACATCTTAATGATTTTTTTTTAAAAAGTAGCATAGAACTCTTACAAATCCTCCCCTGCCCTACCCTCCTCAACAGCATTGTTGCAGGTTTGTGTATAGCTACTCACTTCAGTCGATCGTTCAAAATCAAATATTGAGAAATTTCCATTTTAAGCAATTCAGAGTCTCTTGAAAAGCATTTAGACTTCAAGACCAGGTTGAAACTAGTTTAGATGAGGGGAAAGTTTATTTTTGCTCGTTTTTTCCAAAATCATATTAAAAACACTTCACCTTCTAACGCCACCCCCCCCACCCCCGACCAAGTTTCAAACACATTTTTGTGAAAAGTTCAATAAAAATTCTTTCAAGTCTCATTGCGGCTTTGACAGACGAAGTTGCTCCCAAGTTTTTCTACCCCTCTTCAATGCTGTCGTTAAACATACAATGAAAAAAATAAACTCCAACTCCAAACTGATCCCAAATAAGAAGAGTGGTTAAACTTCCTAAAGTCAGTGAGGTGATCCATACCCAGCCTTGGTGAGTTGGCGAGTCCCTCTCCCCCTGACCCCAGCCAGTCTCTCTCTCTCTCCCGTCTCTCTCTCTCTCTCTCAATTCAATTCAATTCAAATCGCTTTATTGGCATGACAAGTTACATCTTATGTTGCCAAAGCATCGAAAAACATTCATGTTTGTTCACAAAAATACAGATCTATCCATACAGTGTATAAACAGATATATCCCTGAGTGTATAAATATACTTTCATATAATATATATATACTCTTTTCTTATATTTAGTGGTTGTCCCTCTGTTTATGGCAAGCTGTAACATAGTGTGCCGCTAGTGTTACACAATTTCTCTCTTCCCCTAGTAGGTATGGGAGTTTTTGGTCATCATTCAAATTTCTGAATTCCGGGCATATTTTTGTGAATTTTGGGTATAAATTCTCCCTTATGCCCTGATATTTTCTACAAGCTGTGAGGAAGTGCATCTCTGTCTCCACCACTCCCTGACTGCAGTGAGAGCATATCCTGTCCTCTCTTGGTAGCCGGGTCTGCCTGTGTCTACCTTTTTCGATCGCCAGGCTATGTTCACTAAGTCTGTACATTGTCAAGGTTTTTCTCAGTTTGCTATCCTTTACCATGGTCAGGTAATCAGCCATGTTGTATTGTCTGTGTAGGGCCAAGTAGCAATTGAGTTTGCTTTGGGTTTTTGTTGTTTCTGCCCAATATGACAGATATTTTTCCTTTTGCTTAGTGACGATTGTGTTGGGTCAAATTCTTTGTGTTACCCTGTCACTGTCCTGGGGCTGGTTATTGTTAGTAGTTACTTCTCTGAGTCCCAGGACTAGTTGACTGACGGTATTCTTCTTTATGGTCCTCTCTTGGCATTTCAGGGCTTCGTAATGATAGCATTGGGGGTTCACTCGTCTCTCTCTCCCCCCAGTCTCTCTCCCCCCAGTCTCTCTCTCTCTCCCCCCCCCGTCTCTCTCTCTCTCTCTCCCCCAGTCTCTCTCTCTCCCCCCCAGTCTCTCTGTCTCTCCCTCCCCCCACAGTCTCTCTCGCTCTCTCCCCCCACAGTGTCTCTCGCTCTCTCCCCCCACAGTCTCTCTCGCTCTCTCCCCCAGTCTCTCTCGCTCTCTCCCCCCAGTCTCTCTCGCTCTCTCCCCCCAGTCTCTCTCGCTCTCTCCCCCCAGTCTCTCTCGCTCTCTCCCCCCAGTCTCTCTCGCTCTCTCCCCCCAGTCTCTCTCGCTCTCTTCCCCCCAGTCTCTCTCGCTCTCTCCCCCCGTCTCTCTCCCTCTCCCCCCAGTCTCTCTCGCCCTCTCCCCCCAGTCTCTCTCTCCCTCTCCCCCCAGTCTCTCTCTCCCTCTCCCCCCAGTCTCTCTCTCCCTCTCCCCCCAGTCTCTCTCTCCCTCTCCCCCCAGTCTCTCTCTCCCTCTCCCCCCAGTCTCTCTCTCCCTCTCCCCCCAGTCTCTCTCTCCCTCTCCCCCCAGTCTCTCTCTCCCTCTCCCCCCAGTCTCTCTCTCCCTCTCCCCCCAGTCTCTCTCTCCCTCTCCCCCCAGTCTCTCTCTCCCTCTCCCCTCAGTCTCTCTCTCCCTCTCCCCCCAGTCTCTCTCTCCCTCTCCCCCCAGTCTCTCTCTCCCTCTCCCCCCAGTCTCTCTCTCCCTCTCCCCCCAGTCTCTCTCTCCCTCTCCCCCAGTCTCTCTCTCCCTCTCCCCCCAGTCTCTCTCTCCCTCCAGTCTCTCTCTCCCTCTCCCCCCAGTCTCTCTCTCCCTCTCCCCCCAGTCTCTCTCTCCCTCTCCCCCCAGTCTCTCTCTCCCTCTCCCCCCAGTCTCTCTCTCCCTCTCCCCCCAGTCTCTCTCTCCCTCTCCCCCCAGTCTCTCTCTCCCTCTCCCCCCAGTCTCTCTCTCCCTCTCCCCCCAGTCTCTCTCGCCCTCTCCCCCCAGTCTCTCTCTCCCTCCAGTCTCTCTCTCCCTCTCCCCCAGTCTCTCTCTCCCTCTCCCCCCAGTCTCTCTCTCCCTCTCCCCCCAGTCTCTCTCTCCCTCTCCCCCCAGTCTCTCTCTCCCTCTCCCCCCAGTCTCTCTCTCCCTCTCCCCCCAGTCTCTCTCTCCCTCTCCCCCCAGTCTCTCTCTCCCTCTCCCCCAGTCTCTCTCTCCCTCTCCCCCCAGTCTCTCTCTCCCTCTCCCCCCAGTCTCTCTCTCCCTCTCCCCCCAGTCTCCCTCGCCCTCTCCCCCCAGTCTCCCTCGCCCTCTCCCCCCAGTCTCTCTCGCCCTCTCCCCCCAGTCTCTCTCGCCCTCTCCCCGTCTCTCTCGCCCTCTCCCCCAGTCTCTCGCCCTCTCCCCCCAGTCTCTCTCGCCCTCTCCCCCCAGTCTCTCTCTCCCTCTCCCCCCAGTCTCTCTCTCCCTCTCCCCCCAGTCTCTCTCGCCCTCTCCCCCCAGTCTCTCTCTCCCTCTCCCCCCAGTCTCTCTCTCCCTCTCCCCCCAGTCTCTCTCTCCCTCTCCCCCCAGTCTCTCTCTCCCTCTCCCCCCAGTCTCTCTCTCCCTCTCCCCCCAGTCTCTCTCTCCCTCTCCCCCCAGTCTCTCTCTCCCTCTCCCCCCAGTCTCTCTCTCCCTCCAGTCTCTCTCTCCCTCTCCCCCCAGTCTCTCTCTCCCTCTCCCCCCAGTCTCTCTCTCCCTCTCCCCCCAGTCTCTCTCTCCCTCTCCCCCCAGTCTCTCTCTCCCTCTCCCCCCAGTCTCTCTCTACCTCTCCCCTCAGTCTCTCTCTCCCTCTCCCCCCAGTCTCTCTCTCCCTCTCCCCCCAGTCTCTCTCTCCCTCTCCCCCAGTCTCTCTCTCCCTCTCCCCCAGTCTCTCTCTCCCTCTCCCCCCAGTCTCTCTCTCCCTCCAGTCTCTCTCTCCCTCTCCCCCAGTCTCTCTCCCTCTCCCCCAGTCTCTCTCCCTCTCCCCCCAGTCTCTCTCTCCCTCTCCCCCAGTCCCTCTCTCCCTCTCCCCCCAGTCCCTCTCTCCCTCTCCCCCCAGTCTCTCTCTCTCTCTCTCTTCCCCGTCTCTCTCCCCCAGTCTCTCTCTCTCTCCCCGTCTCTCTCTCTCTCCCCCCCCCCCGTCTCTCTCTCCCGTCTCTCTCTCCCCAGTCTCTCTCTCTCCCCCCAGTCTCTCTCTCTCCCTCTCTCCCCCCAGTCAGTCTCCCAGTCTCTCTCTCTCCCTCTCTCCCCCCAGTCAGTCTCTCTCTCTCTCCCCCCAGTCTCTCTCCCTCCCCGAGTCTCTCTCTCTCTCTCTCCCTCCCCTCAGTCTCTCTCTCTCTCTCTCTCTCTCTCTCTCTCTTCACCGTAGTCTCTTTCTCTCTTCCCCGTCTCTCTCTCCCTCTCCCCCGTCTCTCTCCCCAGTCTCTCTCTTTCTCTCTCTATCTCTCTCCCTCCCCCAGTCTCTCTCTCCCCCCAGTCTCTCTCTCCCCCCAGTCTCTCTCTCTCTGTCTCTCTCTCTCCCCCCCGTCTCTCTCTCTCTCTCCCCCCCAGTCTCTGTCTCCCTCTCCCCCAGTCTCTCTCTCTCTCTCTTCCCCGTCTCTCTCCCCCCAGTCTCTCTCTCCCCGTCTCTCTCTCTCTCTCTCCCTCTCTCCCCCCAGTCTCTCTCTCTCCCCCCCCAGCCAGTCTCTCTCTTTCTCCCCCCAGTCTCTCTCTCTCTCTCTCTCCTCCCCCCAGTCTCTCTCTCTCTCTCCCCCCAGTCTCTCTCTCTCTCCCCCCCGTCTCTCTCCTCGTCTCTCTCTCTCTCCCCCCAGTCTCTCTCTCTCCCCAGTCTCTCTCTCTCTCCCCCAGTCTCTCTCTCTCTCCCCCAGTCTCTCTCTCTCTCCCCCCAGTCTCTCTCTCTCTCTCTCCCCCCAGTCTCTCTCTCTCCTCTCCCCCCAGTCTCTCTCTCCTCTCTCCCCCCAGTCTCTCTCTCCCCCGTCTCTCTCTCCCCCCAGTCTCTCTCTCTCCTCTCCCCCCAGTCTCTCTCTCCCCTCCTCCCCCCAGTCTCTCTCTCCCCTCCCCGTCTCTCTCTCCCCCCGTCAGTCTCTCTCTCCCTCTCCCCCAGTCTCTCTCTCTCTCTTCTCTCCCCAGTCTCTCTCCCCCAGTCTCTC